>NC_139575.1:20943950-21183950 GCF_946808225.1 Silurus aristotelis | reverse complement strand
AGTTAAAGAAACTTAGAAATGAACATCAGAAAATAATAAGGACATATTCCTCGTCTTAAACACACGCAGTGATACTAGAAAAATGCAGTGGCAGACTATTCCCAAAATACCGCTATGCTCCTAAAGGAAGCGCAACATATTTCACCCGTTCCACCGTGTGTAACGTGTCTTTCGTTAAAGCCTGTGTAAAGTACATTAGTGTAGACACCTGTGGCTTATAGACAGGTGCGGCTTATTTATGTTCAAAATAAAAATATTTGTAAAATTCAGTGGGTGCGGCTTATATATGGGTGCACTTAATAGTCCGGAAATTACGGTATATTGATATCATATATTTGTATTATTTAATTATAGATGATGCCACAGCTGTCTAGGAGCCCTTTTAATTAAAAAGGTGTCTAATATCCACCCAATCATCTGACTCTCAGCAAAATGTGGTATAACAGCTATTTTCAAAAACTTAACAAGACAAATTTTTTTTTTTTTTAGGTTACTCAGGTAAAGGTTCACATTTTCTGTTCCTATTGACATGCAGTATAGTTAGTTATCTACTAAACTCAAGAATAGATCAATAGAGTTTTAGGTTAACAAAACTGGACCACAGGCAACAGTGATAAGTGTTTGTATGGTTTATTTTCACCCTGCACATAATCACTGAATGTATAAATAAAGGCAAACAGAACTCCTGATTTCTGTCCCTGGAATGGAAATTGTTTGATTAACTGAAATCAGTCATCTGAGCCTGATCAGATTCAAATGGATGCAAATGGAATCTGTAAGACTAAATGCGACACTGACATTGTTTCAGTAAAAGTCTCTGTGCACACATACCGAATACTAATGCACCGAAACCGACAGCCCTTAAATTGGCAAAAAACAATTCAGGCTTGTATGCAAGAGTGTCATAGCAGAAGATCATCATAAGATGGTAAAGAGAAATAAATTACAATCTTATGGGAAATTGTACCACTGTTATATTTTTTTTGTGATGCGTATGTAGACATAAGCATGAACATTACAACTTATAATTAACAAATGAAGCAAATCAAATTATTACATTAACAATTTTATTTATTAACTTAGTCATACATGGATTTTGCTCATTATAAACACTCTTGAAACTTGTGGGCATGTGTATTTAAATATGCAATGAACCACATTATGTGCTTGTCTACTCACATGCACTCACATGCAACATTATGCAAAAGAAAAGCAGTCTTATTATAATGTATGGAGAAAGCTGCATCATCTTAGTTATCTATGTTAGTGGTGTTTCATGACTAAAATAGAGGGGAGTATTTTTTTTACTTTTAATTTAGTGGGAGCAAGTGGTCTGGTATAATGCTTGGGGGATAAAGAGTTACGGTTGCATTTAATACAACTTCATTAAATGTATTGACATACAGAGGCCAGAAACAAGGCACTTTAGGGTCGCACATTATATAGGTTATATAGTAGGACTGATGTTGTACACACTCCAGGATAAAACCATTTTCATTTTCCACCTTTGCTGTTTTAGCTCACCTTGACATCTCAATATCTGAAATGGCAAATCTCTTTCCTGAGCATTAGATTAGAATAAATATGCACAGCCACTGTAATCACATAGATATTAAACATTTACATTACTTCCTCCCTGCCCATTAAAGTCAAATTAGCATGTACAATTAATTGCAGAATACTGCACTACAGCTTGTTAACTACATTAGTCGATTGCTTTAAGACTGAGAAGCAACATTAGATCATACTGCCATATTGCGAGAGTAAGTAGGATGGGAAAATGCAATTATTGTGCAATATATAATTACTTTAACACATAAGAAATGTGTCCATATGCTATACAGTACACCGCCAGATGAACATCTAGAACTCTAAAACATTATGCTCTCTAATGCACACAAAGACAGAGTTTTATGAACAGAAGACAATGTTAAAGTTTTTGATATGCTCAAAACAGAAAAACAATAACGTAAATATACTGTATTAGCAAATTTTTTACTATTAGCAAACATTATACTATTTGATTATCCATCATCATGTTTAATTTTAAATTTTACACTGAATTTTATCTTTTGGCATCGTCGTACGTTTAAAAATCACCCGATGGAAGTTTTTTCTCCCGATGCCATGCAGCTCAGAACACAGATAAGGTGCGTTTTCCGTTCGGAAATTTCATTGGTCTAATGTTATGGGGTTCAGTTTTTTGGCTTAAAGTTTGTGAAACCGGGCAAAACCAAGGAAAAATTCATAAATTAGCCGCTTCGTTGTTTAAGCGGGTTCAAAATGTGGGAAAAAAGTATATATAGTTATAGTCCGAAAAATACGGTACTACATAATCTTCTAAGCTTTAATTACCGAACCACACTAAAATGAACACATTTAAAAACAAGACACCTTAAGTTTGGATAGTAAATAAATAAAGAACATTTACCTCCTATGATAAAGTTTTCTTCCCACAGGGCACTTTATTAGGAACATCATTAGGAACATACAACTGCTTATTTGTGCTGTTATTTAATCAGCTATTCATGTGGCAGCAGTGCAATGCATAAAACCCTGCAGGTATGAGCCAGCACCTTCAGGTAATGTTGCAGGTGACAAGTTTGGTCTGTGTATTATTTTACTGCTGGCCTCCTGGGATTTTCATACACAACAGGCGCTGGGATTTTACACAGAATGGTGCAATAAAGAAAATGACCAAGTGAGATGACCATGACCATGTGTTTCTTATGACAGGAGAGACAAACTACTTTCTCTACAAGATTTTATTTCACATTAATGAACTCGACATTTTCTCAATTTACCTTGACAGAGGAACTTTAAAACACCTACAATGCTGTTAATCATTCCAGATTTTGTCTGTTGCCAATTTTATTGGATAAAAGATGGAATTAAGTGTATTTTTGAGTAACAAATCATACTCCTATGCTAAAATTAACAAATCCTATATAAATGCATAAAGGTTGCTAGGTCCAGAGTATTCACTTCTTAATCTAAAAAAATAAATAAACATTGTAAAGTAACCTATCTGGTGAAATTGTATATGTATGAATTATTCAAACTACATATCAATCTCTTTCTGTCTATACAGCCATTCAGTCTCACACACACACACACACACACACACACACACACACACACACACACACACACACACACACACACAAATATGTACAGTACATGAGATCGTAAAGGCCAGTCTTTGTCTGATCCAATGGGATTAATTAAAATCATGCCAGGGCTTGAGTGAGGCGCTGAGCAGCTCTCTAGTCTGGGAAAGAGGGAATAATATCTCCTGGTAATGTATTTGGGGGCTGTACAAACAGCCCTAATGAATGTTAAATTATGCATTCAGTAAAATGTTGTTCTACTAAAAATAAGGAACAGGAGGATAATAATATTGTGATCATTCTGTACAACACTGCACTCAGCCAGTTTTAAGATTAGCTGAAATATTCTGTCTATACATTGGATTGAAATATACAAAACCAGTTAAAAGTTTGGAAATACCTTCCTTTAGTCTGTATGGATCATTGCGCAGCTAATCCTCCTAAGATAAAAACAACAACTTTGTTTTGGAAATAAATATATACTGTACATAAACCTTACATTTAACTTAGCAACAAGAGAATTTTATATTTAATCTTTTTTGTTTTACTTTTGTGTGGTAGTGTATATGAACTACATAAAACCTAAAGATGCAACTCGGCTTCGTATGGCTCTATAATAAATATCCTACTCATATAAATATTCAAAGTGACTTCACAGGCCACTGGCTAAACTTTACAATGAAAATACTTGCATAAACATGCTTATACTGTATTATACAAAACAGCTCATGTTACAAATCAAATTATCTATGTGATTAATTGAACATTTTAAGGGTTTGTATTCACATGTCAAAAATATCATAATTGCTAAAGGTCATGTAAATTGTATTATATAAGAAACCTTTATTCGTCCCACAGTGGGGAAATTTCTTAATATTCTTAATACATTCTTAATATTTATATTATAAGCAGAAATTGTGTGTGTGTGTGTGTGTGTGTGTGTGTGTGTGTGTGTGTGTGTGTGTGTGTGTGTGTGTGTGTGTGTGTGTGTGGGTGTGTGTGTGTAGAGTGTCAGTACCCATGATCCTTATGTATGAATCCTTTAGGCTGCTCATTCATCCATTCACTCTGTACCAGACATGTGGCATTTGCAGTGACCAATGCAGTTTACAGCTATGCCAATAAAATATGTGAATAAAAGGCTTCTGTGAAAACAACACTGGCTGCACCGCACTGATACAGTGTGCTTTCTTTTTATACTGTATTCAAAAATAAATAAATAAATCAGGATTTAAAAATAATGTGTAATTTTCCCTATTATTAACATGATGTTTTAATGTTTTTGGCATTAAAACATTGATGTTTTAATGTTTAACCCAGCCATTAGGGGGGCACAAGCCAGTGTACTCTTAGTGCCGGTCCCAAGCCAGGGTAAATGGGGAGGGTTGCGTTAGGAAGGGCATCCAGCGTAAAACATGTGCCAAATCAAATATGCGGATCACAAATGAGAATTTCATACCGGATCGGTCGAGGCCCGGGTTAACAACGACCGCCACAGGTATCGTTAGCCGACAGGGTCCTGGTGGAAATTGGGCTACTGTTGGCCGAAGGAGGAGAAGGAGAGGAGGAAGGCGTCTACAGAGACGACAGGAAAAGGAGCAGTGTAGGAGAGTAGAGGTTCGGGTTGGTACTTTAAATGTTGGTACTATGACGGGTAAAGGGAGAGAGATAGCTGATATGATGGAGAGGAGAAAGGTAGATGTGTTGTGTGTTCAGGAGACCAAGTGGAAAGGGAGTAAGGCCAGGAACATTGGAGGTGGGTTTAAACTGTTTTATCATGGTGTGGATGGGAAGAGAAATGGTGTAGGGGTGATTCTGAAGGAAGAGTACAGTAAGAGTGTAGTGGAGGTGAAGAGAGTTTCTGATAGGGTGATGATCGTGAAGGTGGAAGTTGAAGGGATGATGATAAATGTCATCAGTGCCTATGCTCCACAAGTTGGCTGTGAGATGGAGGAGAAAGAAAGATTCTGGAGTGAATTAGATGAAGTGGTAGATGGTGTACCTAGGGAAGAACGATTAGTAATTGGGGCAGACTTTAATGGGCATGTAGGTGAAGGGAACAGAGGTGATGAGGAGGTGATGGGTAGGTATGGTTTTAAGGAGAGGAATGTGGAAGGGCAGATGGTGGTAGATTTTGCTAAAAGGATGGAAATGGCAGTGGTGAACACGTATTTTAAGAAGAAGGAGGATCATAGGGTGACGTATAAGAGTGGAGGAAGGTGCACACAGGTGGATTATCTTCTGTGTAGGAGATGCAACCTGAAGGAGATTGGAGACTGTAAGGTGTTGGCAGGGGACAGTGTAGCTAGACAGCATCGGATGGTGGTCTGTAGGATGGTTTTGGAGGCGAAGAAGAAGAGGAGGAAAGTAAGGTTTGAAAGAAGAATAAGATGGTGGAAACTGAAGGAGGAAGAGTGTAGTGTGAGGTTCAGGGAAGAGGTCAGACAGGGGCTTGGTGGTGGTGAAGAGGTGCCGGATGATTGGGCAACTACTGCAGGAGTGATGAGGGAGGCAGCTAGAAAAGTACTTGGTGTGACATCTGGAAATAGAAAGCAAGACAAGGAGACGTGGTGGTGGAATGAGGAAGTGCAGGAGAGCATTAGGGGAAAGAGATTGGCAAAACAGAAGTGGGATCGACAGAGTGATGAGAAGAGTAGGCAGGAGTACAAGGAGATGCGGCAGCAGGTTAAAAGGGATGTGGCGAAAGCCAAGGAAAAGGCATATGAGGAACTGTATAAGAGGTTGGACACTAAGGAAGGAGAAAAGGATTTATACCGATTGGCCAAGCAGAGGGACCGAGCTGGGAAGGATGTACTGCAAGTTAGAGCAATAAAGGATGGAGAGGGAAATGTGTTGACTAGTGAGGAGAGTGTGTTGAGAAGGTGGAGGTAATATTTTGAGCAGCTGATGAATGAGGAAAATCAGAGAGAGAGAAGGTTGGAGGATGTGGAGTTGGTGAAGCAGGATGTAGATAGGATTAGTAAGGAGGAAGTGAGAGCAGCGATTAAGAGGATGAAGAATGGAAAGTCGGTTGGACCAGATGACATACCGGTAGAAGCATGGAGATGTTTAGGAGAGATGGCAGTGGAGTTTTTAACCAGATTGTTTAACAGGATTCTGGAAGGGGAGAGGATGCATGAGGAATGGAGAAGGAGTGTGCTGGTACCGATCTTTAAGCATAAAGGAGATGTGCAGACCTGCAGTAACTACAGGGGAATTAAGTTGATCAGTCACACCATGAAGTTATGGGAAAGAGTAGTGGAAGCCAGGCTGAGAGAAGAGGTGACAATCTGTGAGCAACAGTATGGTTTCATGCCGAGGAAGAGCACCACAGATGCCTTATTTGCTTTGAGGATGTTGATGGAGAAGTATAGAGAAGGACAGAAGGAGCTGCATTGTGTATTTGTGGATTTAGAGAAAGCGTACGACAGGGTGCCGAGAGAGGAGTTGTGGTATTGTATGAGGAAGTCAGGTGTGTCAGAGAAGTATGTGAGGGTGGTGCAGGACATGTATGAGGACAGTGTGACGGCAGTAAAGTGTGCAGTAGGTACGACAGACTGGTTCAGGGTGAAGGTTGGACTGCATCAAGGATCGGCCCTGAGCCCTTTCCTGTTTGCAGTGGTGATGGACAGGTTGACGGACGAGGTCAGACAGGAGTCTCCCTGGACTATGATGTTTGCAGATGATATTGTGATTTGTGGTGAGAGTAGAGAGCAGGTTGAGAAGAGCCTGGAGAGGTGGAGATATGCGCTGGAGAGAAGGGGAATGAAAGTCAGTAGGAGTAAGACAGAGTACATGTGTGTGAATGAGAGGGAGGGCAGTGGAGTGATGCGGTTGCAGGGAGAAGAGGTGGAGAAGGTGGAGGAGTTCAGGTACCTGGGGTCAACAGTGCAAAGTAATGGAGAGTGTGTTAGGGAAGTAAAGAAAAGAGTGCAGGCAGGGTGGAGTGGGTGGAGAAGAGTGACAGGAGTGATTTGTGATAGTAGGGTATCTGCAAGAATGAAAGGGAAAGTTTATAGGACTGTGGTGAGACCTGCGATGTTGTATGGATTAGAGGCAGTGGCATTGAGTAAAAAACAGGAGGTGGAGCTGGAGGTAGCAGAGCTGAAGATGTTGAGGTTTTCGTTGGGAGTGACGAGGATGGACAAGATTAGAAATGAGTTTATTAGAGGGACAGCACATGTAGGATGTTTTGGTGACAAGGTGAGGGAGGCGAGATTGAGATTGTTTGGACATGTGCAGAGAAGGGACATGAATTATATTGGTAGAAAAATGCTGAAGATGGAGCCACCAGGTAGGAGGAAAAGAGGAAGGCCAAGGAGGAGGTTCATGGATGTGGTGAGGGAAGACATGCAGGTAGTTGGTGTAAAAGAGGCAGATATAGAGGACAGGGTGGTATGGAGACGGATGATCCGCTGTGGCGACCCCTAATGGGAGCAGCCGAAAGAAGAAGAAGAAGAAGAAGAAGAAGTTTTAATGTTTTTGGCATATAAATGTATTGAATGACAGCATTATTAACATTAAAAGATTGTTTGATGGTAGATTATTCTTTACATTGAGTATATTTGCTCATCACCCAATTTCTGGTTATGCAACTGCCAGCAAACACACAGCCTTTGTTCAAATCATTTTTAGACACGACTGTAAAAGAGCACTGCACAAGAATTAATTTTAGCCTTGTTTTAGTTTTACACACAACCAGAGTGCACTTACAGTATGTACAGCAGTTTGCTCTGAAGACAGTACCTTCATATTGCTACACTATGTACATACCGTAAATCCTGGATAGTTTGAATATACTAAACAATAGTCTACGTTTTGACATTCTTTTTTTAAGTTTACATGAGCCTAATAATCTACTGGCTCCAAACAATGGTTCTTTCTGCTTATATTAACTTATGCAATATTTATTAAGCAAGCTTTTTTATGGCAGTTAGTTTTCCACTCCAAAACATTAAGAGGTTGTCAGGTAACTTATAAAGATAAAAGTTTCTTTTCGGCTTCTCCCGTTAGGGGTCGCCACAGCGGATCCTCCGCACGTTTGATTTGGCACATGTTTTACGCTGGATGCCCTTCCTAACGCAACCCTCCCCAATTTATCCGGGCTTGGGACCGACACTAAGAGTGGCTGGGGATGGTTCCCTGACCGGGAATCGAACCCGGGTCGCAGCGGTGGGAGCGCTGCATCTTAACCACTAGACCACCAGGGGACCTCTGTAACTTATAAAGATAAATAGCATAATACATGAAATTAAACGCAATTTCACCTCATCAGTATTTTGTATCACAAAATCCAAGGCAATGATTTCTGCCTCAAGACTAACCAGTATTCAGAGCCAAAGGTGAGATTTTTACATCATGATAAAAAAAATTGACATAAGATGAAAGAGGAAAAATAGACAGAGGGAGGATGGATGAAGAGATATGGGATATATTATTTAGATATTTACACTGTATCAGTCCACAGTAAAATGCCAAAAAGCTGTAGGAGTCCAGTGAAACAATTTTATTTATCTTCTTGACATTTCACTTTATCTGCAGGGGAAATACTCTGTCTAGACTTTTTTATTTGTGTGTGTGGAGAGATTGGAATTGATTGCTGAATCTAAATACTCAGTACACTGGTAAATGTATTCAGCAATATATTCAAATTAATGAATAAAAGTAGCATCAAATTAAACTAACTAAAAAGAAAAAATATTCAGTACATACTCAAAATTTACTCCAAATTCATTATTCCATGCAAATAGACCAAATTTAACAGTCAAAATACATTTATATAAAAAAATGCAAACATGATGTGTTGTCAGGGATCCACCAGCCACACCTCCACCTATCACTCCAAGCAGCTCTCCCACTTACTAATCAGCTACACCTGGCCCTCATCAGTTGGCACGCTACTTAAACCCTGTTCCTCCACCAGCTCATTGTCTGTTCTACAGCTTAGGCTAAGGAACACTGTCGGACTATCCAATCATTCTGTTTAGCTTATCTTTGTTTACAGGGCTCTGTGTATTTTGTGTAGCCATAGTTTTCACCAGGGTTAGTTAACCTGGAGTTTCGTTGTGGTTTTGCCCTTTTCTGCCTTGCTCTTTATTTTCTAATTAAAAAACCTTTGTGGGTTTCACTTCGGTTTTCCGGCAAGTTCTTTCGCCTGACGTGTACATGATCATATACTCATTAGTTTTCATCTGCAATAATGGACTTAACTAGTGAAGTAGCTCAACATTCAAACATTCTATTAGCATCCACTTTTCAGCATAGCCAGCTCGGTTTCCTGGCAACAAAAACATGAGCACACCAAAGCTTTTATTTGTCCAGTAAGCTAGCTAATGAATTTAGTATTTATCAACCCTTGGTGTATGTCTGTACATTTCTATGTATGCAGTAAGGTAAAGTTTTTGAATGTCTTTGTGCAGTCAGATGTAATAGTTTACATCACACAGACATCCAAAGACACTCACAGCACAATTTCTTTACACGCGTGCATGTCTGCTTCTTGTCAATCATTCTGAAAGAAAGAAAGAAAGAAAGAAAGAAAGAAAGCCGCACGCACATGAAGGACTGAGGCCCGAGAAGGAAAAAAAAATTGAAATTAGTCCTGTTCAGTACCTTTGTCCTTTCTAAATATTATCTTATTAAATGACATATAGTCTTTTAAATTTTCAGGTAAAATATAAAGGGATCTAATTAAAAATATATAGAGAAAATAACAATAAGGAACTTTTGTATAAGAAACAGCAGATGTAGTATTAGGGATGATGGTAGTAATAAATAAAAAAAACCATTCTGGACATTTTAAAGCGAAAGGGCAAAGTCTTCCACAAACATGAATCATGGCCCATAACACATGTGTGTAAGGTTGTTTGGTCTGTGTTTGTGTAAGTGCACTGCAATTTGCCTTGGTACATACACACTCACATAAAGGCAAGGCGAGAGGAAGAGAGAAGGAGAGATTAAAGAATAGACAGATTTGTCTGATTTATGTAACAGTCATATTTAGCTTGCTGTCATACTTTAAGAGACACGAACTTAGAATATTTGCCATGTAGCCTTTATTACTCAATAGATAAGAACTACAAAAGACTAATGTTGATACAAATGCTGACAAATTACAAATTACAAAAAAATTACAAAAATATGTGCTTTCAGCAGGTCAATGTTAATTATAATTACTGTGGTCTACACAATGACCTGATTACATTAATACATGCTATACAATCTGCCCATTGACTACTCTAAGTTATATTTAAGTTTAATTTCTATAGTATTGTCCCTTGAGAATATATAAAAAATGGTTGCTGAAATGTGAGGGGTGTACATTCTTTTGTAAAATTCCGTACATTTAACTATTTTATAAGCAGGCATGAATTGCAGCAATCACATTTGAGTGCAGACTAAAAACACCACTCTGGGACCATATGACAGATATCGCATTGATTATAAAAAATAGGATCATCCGTAATCGTGATCGGCATGTTCGATTTGGCACATGTTTTTACGCTGGATGCCCTTCCTAACGCAACCCTCCCCATTTATCCGGGCTACAAACAAAAATGATCTTAAAAACTCACCCCACTATCATGCCTGCAACATTTTGTATAACTCTTGTATAGCTTGCAGAGAGCATTTTCAGTTACTAAGATGTCACCACTAGACCTGTATTGACCAACAACAAATGTTTTGATGACAAAAAGTAAGATCAATAACTAACTAATCAGAACCACTGGGGTGTAAAAAATACGCAGCCCAGGCACCCTGATCACATGTGGATAGTTGCATGTATGCAGGTTACTTGCTGTAGGTTACTTGCTTTTTAACCATGGACACATCCATTAAGGATCACTCTAGTCATCAGTAGGCAATACTATCACTAGGCGCTGAAATTAGCATGCATAACTCTCTTCTCATAATATGCTGAAAAAATAAATACTTTTATAATAATAATAATTTTATTTGAGATTCAGTACCATGATGCCAAAGACATGCTGTTATTTTTTCAAAGCACAATATGTTATCCCAAATAAACCAGCATAGAATAAAAACTGTTTGTACAGAGACCAATGCAAACTTGAAATTGTAAGGATAGAGCATTTTTATTTGCCTATTACACTTTGGGGTTAAATTACATTAGCCTACTTAATTAAGCTTCTGGGAAAATGCAAAATGTGAAGCAAACTGGAACTTTTATTTGCTCATTGGGTTGCCAAACATATTTGTTATGTCTTAATCCTTAGACCACAATTATTGCATTGTGTTTTGTGGGAGATTTTAGGTTATTTAGCGGTTTGAGAATGAAATGTACTAATTACAGTAATTTCATCATCATATCAAAAGTTAATTTACTTGTTAGCTATATTAACTGTTGAATTATTACATATACATACAGTGTGTAAGTGTAACTATTTATTATTCACCACAAAGCCAAAAGTATGTGCAGACCCCTTCTAATGATTGAGTACAGGTGTTTCAGCAAGACCTATTGCTAGCAGGTGCATGAAAATAGATTTTGAGTAGAATAGAGTTTTTTTCTGGCCGATGCTAATGCTGATATTTGGAAACCAAGGCAGCAAATGGCTTTTATATGATGACGATTTTCTTTTTTAGTTAGAAGTTTTAGTTCTTACGGTTTCCCTGTTTGAATGCTGAATACACTCTACTGCCACCTGCTGGTATTGGAGATTTATGCTCCCTTACGCAATCGCAGAGTGTCGGATGCTCCTGCCTAATAATTGCCTAATTTGCAACGTCATTCACATAGCCATAAATAATCATTAGCGGTGGAATGGTTCATTCTGAAGTGCTAAGTGACTTTAACATAGCATTATCCTAGGATGCCACAAGTCAATTCATGAAATTTCTGCCCTGGTCAACCGTAAGCGCTATTATTGTTAAAGTCTAAAGATCACTACGCACACTCACAGCGATGGGGCCACCAAATATGAATGTAGGTTTGACAGACTCCAGGAGAACAATACTTAACAAAATATAACAATACGTAATACCAGCAGTAAAGTTTGGTGGGATAACAGTCTGAGACTTTTAAGGTGCATCATACATTTTTACTTTTGTTTTTAAAGCTTATTGCAACCAAAAGAGGCAGTGTATGTTTTTGTCTGACTCTTACAACTCTATTGCATGTTAGAAATGTTATAATAAATAAATATTAAAATAGGTTTAGGAGAAAAATCATCTCATATGCTACAGACAGCTCATCCTGCATTATTTGCTTAAATTTGTTTTGGATTTGGTCCAATAGAGAGTGCAACAGCCACACACTTTCTCTTTCTGTCTCTTATGCACACCCACACACACTGACCATAACTGCAAATAAGGTTTTATTACAGGAAATAGGGATGAGAGTGGTTCAGACTTGACCTCATGCCCAGCCAGAATGCACTAAAGTGCTTTTATTTATCATAGTAATTTTGTTCAACCTCATCTTTCCCTCTTTTATCTGCCCTTCATTTATATGTGCATTTCTATGAAGCGAAAATGATTCCCTATGGACATGTTTATAGGAGAAGTGAAAGGGATTATCATATTATCAAAAGCTCTCCAACATGCATCACTTCCGCACCATAAGTACACATTGTACATAAGACTAGCGGCCTAAGGTAAACATGAATGCCCTGTTCCTGCGATAATGTTAAACACATGAGCTTTTATCTGATGCATCTGGTGACAGAGCATTTCCACCGAACACAAGCTGTGAGAAAGGTGAGGGGAATTAAATCAGTATTACATTGTGAAGATTAGAGGTCGACCGATACGGGTTTCTCTCTGTCCGCTGCCATATTTAGAAATCAGGGCAGCCGATGGCTGATATATGATGCCAATTTTCTCCACCCCCCCTTCATCGCATAAAATCTAATAGTTCAGAAGCAAAACACGATACAGAAAATTAAATTTAAAAAATGCTTAAATTAAACATTTATTAACAACACAAATTTCTCCAATCAGTTCACTTGTTACCAGGTTTTGGTCCATCTGTAGCCTAAACTACAGCAGGTTAAAGACTCACTAACAATACGGTTCCAAAAGGTTACTCTTCTCGTGCCAAATGTTATTCTCATTCTCGCTCCAAAAGTCATATTTAACCAATGATTTATATATCAGATTGAAAACGAATGACAAACACTTAAAGCTCGGGACACACCAAGCTGATGGTCGGCCATCTGGGAATGTCGTGGGGTTTTTGAGTGTCAGTCAGCTTTAGTTTTTTTCGCACTGTTGGCTCGAGTTGGATGGCCTCAGATGTTTTTTGACCGATTCTGCATGTTGAGCAATGGCAGAGTTCATTGGCCAGAGAAAGAACTCTGATTAGCTATTTAACTTAGCAAATAAGCACAAGAGAAAAAAATTAAACACACTCTTTGTCATTCTTGCACCTGTCTTTGCAACTTAACAGACATGATTGCAAAAAGCTACAGGATTTCGTTAGTAATGTTCGCAGCAGGTGTAAACACTGTTTGCTTTATATATTTACAGTTGTAGCTTTTCCCTGTTTGTATGAGAAATGCAGACTACTGCTAGCTGCTGGTAGGGGGAAAGTTATATTTCTCACACAAGTGCAGAACGTACACGCACGGTTCAGTCGACCTCTAGTGAAGATGGGATATTTCTCTTAGTAACCACTTTTTTTAAGGCAATGTTCTGGGAAATGTAGTAGTATCTGTGTGAGAACAAGGAGACACCGAAAGGAAAAAGAAATAAAATGCAAGTTAAGATGCGGATAAGGCAGAGGCAAGTGAAAAGAAAGAGCATTTTAATCTCAAGTAGAATATCTGTCCGTGACTGCTACAGTCAAGCCTGGAGGGGAAAAGAGAGAGACAAAGAAACAAATATAAAGATCAGAGAAAATGACAAAAGTTAAAGCTGCAAAAGAGATTGTGTATAAAAGAGATGAATAGGCACACAGAGGAGGTCATGGCTCTCCCAGTGTGACTGCTCGAATTCCTTCTGCCATCACTGCAGCTTTAAACCACTAGACAATTCACTACAGTGTTAGAGCACTCATCCCACACATCTCCAGTGAGAACTACAGAGATTACACTTAACTTTTTATGGCAACAAAAAATAATAACATTGGCAAGTACGTATGCAAAAAAACCCAATACAGATAAGCAATTAGTCTCTTTTATATTTGAAGGGACTACAACAGCAGACAGTTATGTTGAATGTCAATATTATCACTAAAGAACAAAAAGACAATGGTCACCAGTGAGCAGAAGCATAAAATCTGGGTAGTTATTGTGTGGAAAGACTTTGCCAGACAAAATCTTGTTTTAATCTCCATCGTGCTGCAAGGATCAGAATTTTGCACAAGCAACATGGAGCCATCCAATGTTTGAGGAACACTGCAGGCTGATGGTGGCAGTGTGTCAATATGGGGAATATTTTCCTTGCACAGATGTGATATCATAATAACCTCTGAGAAAAGAACCGATAGCAAAACATATCTTACCATTACTAGCCTAGTTTATTTATTTATTGGTACAGCTAATCTATACTTATACAACAGGCAATACAACAGGCAAGACCACACCACAAGACTATGGGCTTTTTAAGAAAAAGCTCTAAACTTCTAGGGGTGCGCCAGTAATAATGGTCAGCAGGGAAACACAATGCTCTGCGTGTAGTTAAATGGACTGAACAAAGCATTATAATTTCCCTTGATCATTTTTTGTATTTGAATTATAAAGGAATCGTTTCAGCCCTAATTCATAGTGATAATTCCTTCACTGTTATTTTAAAGTGTCAGTGCATATTGACAAAAGTATTACATTAGTAAATCAAAGATTTTGTGATATGAATAACTAACAAAAAAATAATTATGAATATAAAATGATAACAAAGGCACATATTTGCACTAGAGTATTTGCCAGTGTTTAGTAGTCAATGAAGGGTTTCTTATGGCTCCAGAGAGCATGCAGTCTGCAAAGTGCACTTAGATTTAATTTCAGTCTCACAGTAAAACTAGAAGAGCCCTGTTGTAAAGTGAACATATTCAGAATAAACCTGATATTGATACTGTTACTACCACCTCGAATTCGAGGTCTTAACCAGCTGAAAATCCACAGCTGAAAGCGGAACAACCTTAACCATCAGTAGTTTTACAGCATTTAATATTATAGATAATCATAAATGAAAATAACTAATACTCTCTAATACTTATGTTTTGTGAATTCTCTCTGTATTTTTATATTCCTATGGAATGGGATTTATCAGCATGCTAAGTCATTGCTCCTGCACAGTCCCTGACTCTCAGCTCAATCGAGCATCTTGAGAATGTCATTAAAAGTGCTTGTCACAACAAATATAGAGCTATGACATTTTACAGTTTATTCATTTCCACATTGTACAACATTTCTGCTCAACACATCTAGCATTGTGAAGAATCCACACAGATGTAAATTCATTTTAAAGGTCAAATTGATTGGAGGGAATCCTATGAATGCATTCTGAAATGTCAATAGCTTTAGCAATTTTTTTTTTGTTGTTATTGGAATGTACATAACATACATATAATGCAAACACACATACAAAGAACTTCAAGAAACATTTAAATTTAAGCTTTTACAAAAAGAATTATGTTTTGTCTAAATAGCTTTTTTACAACACAAAACTGAAAATATTTCTGCCAGATTTACAAATGTTTTGTTTCGGCTAAATAGCTTGCTAAATAAAGGCCAGTGGTATTATGCTACTCTCTAAAATACATGTCTTCATGAAAACAGGCTTACTACATCTGCATCAATATAAATTTTTGTGAAGAAGTAGAAGAAGAGGAGGAGGAAGAGGAAGAAGCCCATCCCTAAACAATGTGGTTTAAAAAAAAAAAAAACTAATAATATATAAATAATATTTTTTTTAAATAATAATAATAAAAAGACAGCTAATATAACTAATACAACTAATCTAAAACTATACAAAAGTGTAATAAGAGCAAGTCTAATGACAATTATACATAATATTTGCAGATCCTAATTCGAACAGTAGCTCATCAAAATCTGAAGCATGTATATATTCCTTGTCTATTTCAGAAAATCAACTTCAAAGACACATATTTCCTCTCCTTTTCTTAGCATGAAAAGTCCTTCAGTCAAAGAGAATGTGCTGATTGTGTTCAGCATTATATCTGCAGAGGACAGAAGACCTCTAAATTGCCCTGTCTTAAGTAATTCTATTGCATTGATATTGAAACAGGCAATTGCACCACAAAAGCGGAAAAGGGGAGATTGATTTTCACTAGAATGCCCCAGGATTTATTAAAGCTCATTTAGGGGTGATATCAGGTTGACACAAAGATGTATTCTTTCTGATGTTGCTTGAAGAGGATTTTTGTGTTACAAAGCCGGAGAAGACCCTTTTGTTCTCTTCCCCCCTCCCCCCACAGATGGTGTAAATTCGGCAATTTTTTGGCCTTGATTGCCTTTGCTGGAAAAAAACCACATAGTGTGAAGCAAACAAAGATGTTAAAGTGAGCCCTTGTGTACAAATATTACAGCATCTTTTTGCTGTTAAATTTTAAAACCTCATATGTAAAGTTACATTAGAGAGAACTGGCAAAACAGAGCAACTTGATGCATTGTGAATATAAACACATGGAAGAAATTTGTATGTCTGAAAATAGACAAGGGTAGCATTTAATTTGAAATTAAGTGATTACTGTTCATTGTGTACAATAAATTAACATTAACACTATACCCTAGTGAAACTTACATAGTTAATACACACTATAATTTTATGGCACAATAAGTATGTTCTAACATCACAGGTGCTCATTGGGGTCATTGGGGGTGTACTGTATATTGATGCTTAATAGAAGAGAAACAATTCTCAGAATTGTTCCCATTTCACACTTAGACAGATTCAATTGTTTGTATTCAGTTGTCTGGTGTTGTAAGGGTGTGCACACTACACGATCACTTGCATGCAAGGTGCACACATTACTAAATCTTTCACCTAAAAAGATTCCTGCCAAAGAATGTCTCATCCCCAAATCCCTAAATCCTGCTATCTCATGAAAGTTAGTGCAAGAGCTGTCTTTCCTCTGACTGTCACTACTTTTTATGAAAACAAGAAAAAAGAGAAAGCCAAGGAATGATTGGGGAGATGCAGACAGTGCACAGTGAAAAGGAACCCAGCTATTTTTATACTGTGCCTGCCAGGAATCACGTCATGTTTATTTTTGTTATTTCTTACAACCGATGAATTATGACATGACAAATAGAAGCAATGTCAATGCGCTTACATTTTGTCCTCACACACAAAAAATTATAAACTGGATTCAATGAATCTGCTGAGCTTGAGAGCAGATTAATCTGATTTCCTTTCAGGCTCTGTGTGGCTGTTTCATAGTGGCCATATTGGGGTTCATAGTCTATCGTAAGTCAAAAATCAAACATGCCTGAGGTTCTTCGCTTTCTCGCAGACAAAATGAACAGTACACAACTGGCCACAGCAGGAGCATGCAATGAGTAGGTGGTGAAATGGGGGAGCATTCGCTGGGAGCCAAAATAAACCAGTTGAATGTAACTGAAGTAAAATGTGTAGTGTGCACTAGGCTTAAAAATTACAGGTTTCTCTTTAGGTCAAAAATATAAAAGCTCACCAGCTTAAATTATATGCTTAAAAAATATGTTATAAAAATTATTCAGGGTGGATTTTTCCTTTAAATAGCTTTTACATTTAATAATATTATTGTTTTGCTTCAACAAAAAAAATTTAGCTTTAGAATCTAATGGTCCATCCTTTTTTAATGGTCTTCACTCTTTAGTCCATTAACTCATCCATGCTCTATTATTCTATGGCTTTACATGCACAGCTCAGCAATTACACTTAACCCACAGCTTTGTCTAGAAGCTAAACTGAGCGGTCGACAGTGTTTCCTCTGCAGCTGGAAAAAAACCCCACTCAACTGCCAATTACACTGGCGAGGTCACAGAGAGAGCAAACAATCAGCACTACCTCTAATATCCCAAGCCCTCAGTGACACCTCAACATTTACCCATCTCTTTTCATAGAGCAACTAAAGCCAGCCACAGAATCAGAAATAGTCAGAAATAGACTGACATCTGAGAATGCAAGACAGTGTGTAGCAAAAGCAGTTAAATTCAGGAAGAAAAATAATAAGTAAATGTAGCAAGCTATTTTCTTATCTGGCTCAATGTATCACCCTTCCTGGCTTCCTTCTTTAATGAAGAAGTCCTGTGTAAACACAATCTGGGCTGCTCTCTCCATGTGCAGCAAAAAATTCAGTCACCTCTGGCTATAGACACAGTACACGTGCAATTATGCAGACGTTCGAATCCTGTTAGTGCAGTTTCTGTCAAGATGTACACAGAGAATATGAAAGATTCACCTGGCAAGTCGCCAACAGATGCAGTGCAGGTACTGAGAATGGGCGAAAGAAAGTAAACAACAGCTGTGTTTGTGTGCGTTAGTGGAAGATTTGGCAGGAAAAAATATAGTCCACTTGTATGATAGCAGGTGGAACCATTTTACCATCATCTTAATGCTTTCTGTCTGCCTGCTTAAAAGCATTAACATTAGACATATGCAAAAGTGTTACGAGCAACTTCTTAACGAACTTTGAAATTAACATGTGATCTTGCGTGGCATCTATGATCTTTTATTTTTGTTTCTGTTTAATAATTTCCTGCAATACCCACAATGCCATTCTACTACCTGCTAATAGTTGAGCCAGTAGTAATTGTGTTGCATTTGCACAGCCGAATTTCATAATTAACGTTACGTTTTTAACACTAACTTTACAGTTTGTTGTCTTGAGAAGGAAAATTCACAACAGTCATCACAACCTGAACAAGCTGGGATATGCGAAGAAAAGAATTTCACTGTGCTATAATGTATTTATATATTTTAGTCTTACCCAAATAACTGTATTGTTTTGAATGCAAAGATGCAGTCAAGTTCCCACACACTTTCTTCATCTCTAAACGACAGATACAGTGGCACTGTAGCCATTTAGTCTGTCCAGCGTTCATCTAGTTAACTGCAAATCCTGTTTAAACAGATCAGCTTTCAAAGCTTCAACCTTCATGCTGATACCTCCTTCAGTTAAGGTAACAGTAAAATATAAGATTTATGCCTTAGGTCTTATGTTTGATAGTATAAAATGTTTGGTCCTAATACAATTCAATGTATTTGCTAAAGCAATATACACCGACCAGTCATAACTTTATAGCCACTGATCAGGCATAACATAATGACCACCTGCCTAATGTACTGTTTCCCCTTTGGTCCCCCTTTGGCTGCCAAAACAGTCCTAACCCATCAAGCATAAACAGCATCCACTTCTTCAGCAATTTGAGCTACAGAAGCTCACAGCTTTCAATCCCCACGTGCCATCACAATTTGGCCGTGTCAAACTCGCTCAAATCCTTACTCTTGCCCATTTTTCTTGCTTCTAACACATCAACATGAAGACAAAATGTTCAGTTGCTGCCTAATATATCCCACCCACTAGCAGGTGTCATGATGAAGAGATACTCACTGTAATTCACATCACCAGTCATCATGGTATAATGTCATAATGTTATGCCTGATTGGTGTAGTGTGTATATCAGAGTGACTGATCAAAAAATAATTAAATACAGCAAAAGCCAAAAAAACGGCACAAGAATCACTACATGCATAATGTGCATTTCGCTATAAACACATTTAATGCCTTTCACTGTACACTTTCCCCTTAAACAAGCCGCCCAAAGTACAACACTAACAGTACTGCAAAATGATATGAGAATCCAAATTAAACACGAAGCACTTGCAAGTGTCTTTTCATGAAACTGTTTAGTATAAACCCGATATCCAGAGCAGATCACAGACTTAATAGCTGCTCAAAGGCTTACATTGCTGAATGACGGCATTGCATACTAAGCTATTTTGTTCATTACTAAAACATGAAACTAAGAAAGCTCATGAGCTGTCTCGAAGCATTCGCAAGCATAACAAATAAAACAAGGCTCATGGCTTGAGTGAAAAGAAAGAAATACCTATACAATCCAAGCACACTTCCAGACAAACCTGTCAGCAATCTCCACATAACTCCACTGATCCTGTCCTGACTGTTACTGAGAGCCTTCCTCATTGTCCTTCCAACACTGACCACAGGACTACACTCTTACACAAAAGGCTGTACTGTTTGTGTCTTTTTTTAAACCAAGGAATGTGAATATAGTATACATTTCAAAGCTTTAAACCAGCTGAATCCAATTGGGTTAAGATGTAGCTTAAATCTTAAAGCATTTTCTGAAGGTACATTAGAAGATATCCACATTAACAAGTGAAAGGCATATAAAAGATAAACGGCACCACCACACCAGAAAATAAAAGGTACACTTTGGTGCTTTTTTTCCCCCTAAATGTATCTGTTATATTGTACGAAAAGGTGGAAGAAAAAAGTCTTTCTTACCTCAGTATGTGAAAACGCTTAGCGGGGATTGTGTGGAAGAGATAGAGACAGTAAAAGAGAGAACCGGACAGGTGCTCTTCTCTTCCAGACCTTTTTCTTATCGGTTTTCCATAAACGTTTTCGAGATAATTATGTCCAAAACAAAGTGTTATATAAGCGAAAGACGACTGGGATAAAAGCGAATAATGTTGCCTCGCCGTGCAGAAGACTGTGAGTGTGCTGAGCACCGGGATGTGCTTATTGTACTCGGAGCGTGGCTCAGCCTCCTCTCCCCGCTCCAATAGGCGCAGTCCAGTCACGCGCTTCCCGCGCACAGGGCCAGTTACGCTCACGCGCCGCGCCAAAAGCTGCCGGTGATTATACTGTCAGAGCAGATCACAGCCTGAAGCAGCACACACTCCAGTCTTCTACAGTACATCACAGCCTGAAGCAGCACACACTCCAGTCTTCTACAGTACATCACAGCCTGAAGCAGCACACACTTCAGTCTTCTACAGTACATCACAGCCTGAAGCAGCACACACTTCAGTCTTCTACAGTACATCACAGCCTGAAGCAGCACACACTCCAGTCTTCTACAGTACATTACAGCCTGAAGCAGCACACACTACAGTCTTCTACAGTACATTACAGCCTGAAGCAGCACACACTCCAGTCTTCTACAGTACATCACAGCCTGAAGCAGCACACACTCCAGTCTTCTACAGTACATCACAGCCTGAAGCAGCACACACTTCAGTCTTCTACAGTACATCACAGCCTGAAGCAGCACACACTTCAGTCTTCTACAGTACATCACAGCCTGAAGCAGCACACACTCCAGTCTTCTACAGTACATTACAGCCTGAAGCAGCACACACTACAGTCTTCTACAGTACATTACAGCCTGAAGCAGCACACACTCCAGTCTTCTACAGTACATTACAGCCTGAAGCAGCACACACTCCAGTATTCTACAGTACATCACAGCCTGAAGCAGCACACAATCCAGTCTTCTACAGTATATCACAGCCTGAAGCAGCACACACTCCAGTCTTCTACAGTATATCACAGCCTGAAGCAGCACACACTCCAGTCTTCTACAGTACATTACAGCCTGAAGCAGCACACACTCCAGTCTTCTACAGTACATTACAGCCTGAAGCAGCACACACTCCAGTCTTCTACAGTACATCACAGCCTGAAGCAGCACACACTTCAGTCTTCTACAGTACATCACAGCCTGAAGCAGCACACACTCCAGTCTTCTACAGTACATTACAGCCTGAAGCAGCACACACTCCAGTCTTCTACAGTACATTACAGCCTGAAGCAGCACACACTCCAGTATTCTACAGTACATCACAGCCTGAAGCAGCACACAATCCAGTCTTCTACAGTATATCACAGCCTGAAGCAGCACACACTTCAGTCTTCTACAGTACATCACAGCCTGAAGCAGCACACACTCCAGTCTTCTACAGTACATTACAGCCTGAAGCAGCACACACTCCAGTCTTCTACAGTACATTACAGCCTGAAGCAGCACACACTCCAGTATTCTACAGTACATCACAGCCTGAAGCAGCACACAATCCAGTCTTCTACAGTACATCACAGCCTGAAGCAGCACACACTCCAGTCTTCTACAGTATATCACAGCCTGAAGCAGCACACACTACAGTCATCTACAGTACATCAGAACCCTAAGCAGCACACGCTCCAGGGTTCTACAGGACATCAGAACCCTAAGCAGCACACGCTCCAGGGTTCTACAGGACATCAGAACCCTAAGCAGCACACGCTCCAGGGTTCTACAGGACATCAGAATCTGAAGCAGCACACACTCCAGTCATTTACATTATATCAGAACCTGAAGCAGGACACACTCCACTCTTCTACAGTACATTGGAATCTAAAGCAGCACACACTCCAGGCTTCTACAGTACATCAGACTGTGAAGCAGCACACACTTTAGTCTTCTACAGTACATTGGAATCTAAAGCAGCACACACTCCAGGCTTCTACAGTACATCAGACTGTGAAGCAGCACACACTCTAGTCTTCTACAGTACATTGGAATCTGAAGCAGCACACACTCCAGGCTTCTACAGTATATCACAGCCTGAAGCAGCACACACTCCAGTCTTCTACAGTATATCAGAATCTGAAGCAGCACACACTCCAGTCTTTTACATCATATCAAGTCAAGTTTTCAAGTCAAGTTTATTTGTATAGCGCTTTTCACAACAGACATTGTCTCAAAGCAGCTTTACAGAAAACAACAGTGAAGGTGAATGGTGTGCGTTTGTCCCTGATGAGCAAGCCGTGGCGACAGTGGCAAGGAAAAATTCCCTTAGATGATATGAGGAAGAAACCTTGAGAGGAACCAGACTCAAAGGGGAACCCATCCTCATATGGGTGACATCAAGAGTTTGGTCATAAATCTTTCAACAATACAGAACAATTTGTGATCATCATAGATCCAGCATCAGCTTCTCCATGCCAGGGCCTTTAAACACTCGGCATCTACTTCTCCATGATCATCCATAGGTCCATAATCTTCTCGAGGTGGGACGTGACTGGAGCTGGCCAAACCT
Organism: Silurus aristotelis; assembly: GCF_946808225.1. Lineage (NCBI taxonomy): Eukaryota > Metazoa > Chordata > Actinopteri > Siluriformes > Siluridae > Silurus > Silurus aristotelis. The sequence goes on along the minus strand of NC_139575.1, from coordinate 21,160,824 downwards.
CAGGATGCCTCGGGATGGGGAGAGAAAGAGAAGCAGTGGAGAGGAATTAGCGTAGCTGCTGTTCATGATATTAACAGCACAAGTTGATAATGTGCATGTAATCATATATTCTGGAGCACAAGGTTGTGATGTGATGTGTGTGATGTGTGTTATGTGTAGGCTTTGCTAAAAAGATATGTTTTTAATCTACACTTAAACTGGGAGAGTGTATCTGAACCCCGAACACTGTCAGGAAGACTATTCCAGAGTTTAGGAGCTAAATGTGAAAATGCTCTACCGCCTTTAGTGGACTTTGCTATTCTAGGAACTACTAGAAGCCCAGAGTTTTGAGATCTCAGGGAGCGTGACGGATTGTAGCGTGTTAAAAGACTGGATAGATACATGGGAGCCAAACCATTTAGTGCTTTATAAGTGAGTAGCAGTAGTTTGTAGTCTATTCGAAACCTAATAGGAAGCCAATGTAGGGACGATAAGATTGGGGTTATATGATCGTATTTTCTTGACCTAGTAAGAACTCTTGCTGCGGCATTCTGAACTAACTGAAGCTTGTTTATTAATGATGCAGGACATCCACCTAGTAATGCATTACAGTAGTCTATTCTAGAGGTCATAAACGCATGGACGAGCTTCTCTGCATCAGATATAGATAACATATTTCTTAGCTTAGATATATTTCTAAGGTGAAAGAAGGCTGTTTTTGTAACTTGATTGATGTGATTTTTAAAAGATAAGTTGCTGTCTAAAATAACTCCCAGAACCTATATCAGAACCTGAAGCATCACACACTCCAGGGTTCTACAGTACATTGCATCCTAAAGCAGCACACACTACATGCTTTTACAGTACATCAGAACCTGAAGCAGCACACACTCCAGGCTTCTACAGTACATTAAAACCCTAAGCAGCACACCCTCCAGGGTTTTTCAGGACATCATAATCTGAAGCAGCACAAACTTCAGGCTTCTACAGTACATCAGAAATTAAAACAGACCACACTCCAGGGTTCTACAGTACATTACATCCTGAAGCAGCACACACTACAGGCTTCTACAGTACATCAGAACCTGAAGCAGCACACACTCCAGGCTTCTACAGTACATCAGAACCTGAAGCAGCACACACTCCAAGCTTCTATGTACATCACATCACAGTTTCATTCATTCACATGATTCATTCATTCACTCATTCATTCATTCATTCATTCATTCATTCATTCATTTAACGAATATTTAATTTCATTTCATTTAATCTTTCATTCATTCATTTCATCTTCTCCCGCTTATCCGTAATTCGGGTCGCGGGGGCAGCAGTCTAAGCAGATTCCACAGACACTTCTCCGTGTCCAGGAATCGGGCTGTCAAGGCCCCCGCCTTACGGTCCCTCCTGCAGGTTGTTAGCCCACGGGAAGTCAACCAATATTAATTCGTTCATACATATATTGATTCTTTCAACTAGTTTTCCACCTATCTATCTAATCATTTGCCTATTCATTTATTCATTCATTCATTTATTTTTTAGTTCATTCATTTATTTGTCTGTTTGTTCCTTCATTCATTTACCCAACCAATCAAACAACCAATTAATTTAAACTAATTTATTACCAATTATACTTAATAAATGCAAATGGCTTAAAAACATGCTATTCATTTGGAATGTTCCAAAAGGCCTCTACTTAAAACCATTCATAACTTTGGTTTAAAGGCCTTTAAAACATCAGGAATAATATAAGCTGAATTTAACTATTAGGGTGTTATATTTTCTAAAGTGGTTCATACTGTAAATCATCTTGTGTATATGTCAATTGCAATGCATTAGTTATATCCAGTGATGACAAATTGCAGTTTAAATGGTATTATTCAAATAATGGAATTAACACATATAACTCATGATATCTGAAAATGGTAATTTTTATACGTATCCATTTTTAGTGCTATAATTACTTATTAGATCCTATACACATTTTTTATGGCTTTCTGGTTGCTGCTGTTGTTGTTTCATTAATATTTGATCCTGCCTTCGAGAGAGGCCTGTATTGAGCAGCATAATCAATCTCTGTGGTTGTGTGAGAATATCTGTTTTCTCTCTGGAACGCTGTCACTTCCTGGGCTACCGACAGTCTAAGAGCAGTCTGTTTGTGTCACCTATCACTGGATGATCAGTATTATGTGCAAAATAATTTTTGTCTGTAGCTAATTAGCTGAAAAATACACTCACATTGGTTGATAGTGGCTTTCCATTTTGAATTGCTTAATGTGTTTATATTTGTTCCAACTAGTTCTTTCTTTTACGTCTTCCCACACACCAGATCCCACCATCTTATTACTGATAATAACAATTTAATGAACTGACATGACTAGTGAAAAGTATATTTTTGCTGTGATACTGCACCTTGCAGAGTACACATTTGATACTGCCATGTGACAGAATGCATAATTTTCTGCTGATTAAATAGCCAAGGCTGTGATTTATCTGAACAAAGATAATTAGAAGGACATGCAAATGTCTGTGATTTTGTGTTTAGAGAAATGTCAGATTTCAAATCTTTGATAGATTCTAAAGATTCTTTGTCACAGGTTCCAGAAAGTGTTCAAACCAAATGTCAAAATACAGAGAGAGAGAGAGAGAGAGAGAGAGAGAGAGAGAGAGAGAGAGAGAGAGAGAGAGAAATATTTTTTAAACTGGGCTTTGCATGTAATAGGTAATAGAATGATCTTTCAACATTTGTGCCTTTACTAAAGAATGTAACCTAAGAAGTGAAGATGTGACCTTGGTTAGAATAACCTGTTCAATTTGGTGAAATCTTGCTTTCTTAAACATAAAAAGGTGAAATACTGGTCATAGACCACAGCTGGTTATGCTTTATATGTGTGATATGTAGTATGTCTCTACTGTACATACAGAACAGTTGTTCAAAAGAGGTTATTGGTATTTCAGAAGAATTTTAAGAAGATGGAGTTGTGAATGATAATTGAATGTCTGATATATTTGTTGGATATAACAACCTGTCCCAATGGATGAGCTGCCACTGGACATTTTACACACAGACCATTTATTAATAATTCCTTTAATTAGTCTTTTTATGTGTAGTATGGTTATGTTTTACATAAAGATTTTAAGTGGGACTTAGGAATTAATAGTAGGACAACAGTGGGTGGCTTTTGTAATTTCAGTATTCAACAATCTGCTGTTATTTGTAAGTGGTCCTCATATAGCAGATCAAGTGCTGTGCTGGGTAGGATGTTGAAACACTGCATATTAACTGACCCAAATAAATTGAAAGATGGTGTGATTGAGTTACTTGAGTAAAGGTTTACACTGAATTATACACACACATACCTGGTGACATGAATTAATAAATTAAAAGTTAATTATTGTGCCTTATTGGTTGTCATAGATTGCTTGTTGACAGAGTGCTGGGTTCACCAATTTTGTTGGCTGACAGACACATAGAATTTGTAACGCACGAGTAACTGAAAGTTAGCCTGCATCCTGACACACCTTAAATGTGTCATGGACCAGAATACATTGCAAGAGCATACTGTAAAAGCCACTCAGGTTTTAAATTGAGCTAATCAAGCCAGTGAAAAGGCTCTGGTAGAATTAATGGCCCCCAAAACTTTAGCTCAGGTACAAGAGAGTGGTGCTTAAAAACTCATCATGGTCTGATTATCCGAAAGCCCTTATTGCAGGAAGACAGAGAAAGAATAGGTGTGAAGGAGAGAGACAGATAAAGAGGGAAGAGAAAAGAAGTGCACACCAACAGAATAATGATGCCAAAATGAGTCACATATTTTCTGAGCTGAAGCCACTCATAGAACATTGTGTCCTACAAACAAGAATATGTATTTATAGAACCTACAGTCTAATGACAAATTGGAAATTATGCAAAAAAATTGGTTGTTCAGATCTACAGTAGGTAATTTGACAGAAGTCCACTTGAAGTCCACTTTGCCTGGGAAAAGTTCATGTCAGTTCAAGCTACGTAATGCAAAGAACTATATGTACACTTCCAAAGTCAAATTTTGTTGCCCTATGCAAATATATTTTTTAATTTGTAAATCTTCCCATGAGCATAGTGAGCTTCACTAGGAATTATCCTTCTTCTGACTATCTGACCGATCACAGTAAATAGACTAAAAGTGCCTTGGACATGGAGGTGGCTTTCTATAAGGGAAAATTACCACATCTGAAAAATACTCCATCAATCAGACCTTTATGGCAGAGGGACACACAGAAATGCCGATGGTAATTAAAGATCTCTGAGTGTATGAAGAGAGCCAGCTAATGCTTATTAACTAGCTACAATGATAGGGTGGTCGCTTTTCCATGGCAGAAATTGGTAGAGTGGTCACAGTTGTGAGAAGGATGAATGCAGCCATATACAGAGTGGTATAATTTAGAAAACATTTTCTAGAGTACACACATATTCAGACTGAGGCAAAGTTTCACCTTTCAGTATGTTCCCTTTCGGGAACTAAAGCTGCGTCAACAAAGATTTGGAAACTCCTTTGCATGACCACAGTCTAATGTCCCGACCTGAAAGCTATAAAGACACATGCGGTGAGACGGTGCTAGCTTCTGTTTGTTCAGGAAGCGCTGTGTGTGTCTGTTCTTAGGAAAAAGGTTAGTTGCAGTATAAAATAAAAAATTGTATAAGAATGGACAGCAAGCAATCTTTCCAGCTGTGCGTTCGGCCTCCTTGCCACAGTTTGTGTGTCGCTTGCTTGGGAGCGGAGCATGCTCAGTCGGCTCTCAAGGGAGCCGGTTGCTCTCACTGCTGCTGCATACCCATGCGGACGCTTCGCTTCCATATGGCACTGTTCGAGGAGGGCCCCCTTGCTCTTCGAGACTGATGTCATCGGGCTAGTTCCAGCGCTCTCTCCAAAGGTTTGGAAGCACGCCTTTTGGAGGTTCCTTCCCCCTGTGCAAAGAGTGCTGCACTCCACCTCTCTTCCTCCAAGGAAGAGACGTCAGCAATCCCGTGCAGGAAATGTCCCCACAGCCAGTCCATTTTAAGGAGCTGTTGGAGGTAGTGACTTGTGCTGTTGCCAAGCTGGACAGTCGATATGCAGAAACAACGTCCCCTAAGTAAGCTGGATGAGCATTTCACTACCTCCATGTCAGGGTTTGCCTTTTTTCCAGACCTGCAAACTGAGGTGACCAGGTCCTGGAATAATCCTTAAGGTCCCGGTCCTGTCCACCAAGCCTCTGAGGACTACCTCGGCTTTGGTGAGCAAGGCTTATATAGCGACAGGTCAGGTCACCGCCTGCCTGCACACCATGGCTGTGTTATATGCTTATCAAATCAAATCAATCAAATCAAATTTTATTCATCACATACACATACATACAGGGTACGACATGTAGTGAAATGTTTTGTACGATGGTCCGGCATGAGGGAATAGGATGGGGGAAAGAAAAGGAGGCAGATAAATAACTATAAGGTATAAGAAAAACTATTAAAATAAAATAAAATAAATAAATAAAATAAAGTAAAAGAATATAGGTATAAAGATATATAGATATATAGATATATATAAAAGGATAATGTATGAGCAGATATACATATAAACAGTAACAATGTGTAGTGAAAAATGTAAACAAAATAAAAATAAAAATGTAAACAATATGTAAACAATAGGCAATCTATGTCCATAAAGTGTCCGTGTGCGGTATGGTGTGGTGTAAAGGTCCGTAAAGTGTCCATGTGCAATATGGTGCAATATGGTCCATGTGGTATGAATAAAATAAAAAGTGCACTGTGCTGTGCAAGTCCAGAGTTTAAAGTGTTGTGGTGCGAACGGTGAGATATGTTTTAAAGTGACGTGGTGGGAAGGTGAATATATGTACAGAGAAGTGTGATGATGATGGTGGAGAGAGTGGGCCAGTTCTAAATCCTGGGTGTTTCCTGGTTTAAACACCGGATGGCCTGCGGGAAGAAGCTCCTCCTCATTCTCTCTGTGTTCGCTTTCAGGGAGCGGAAGCGTTTTCCTGAACGCAACAGAGAAAAGAGTCCATTGTTGGGATGGCTGAGGTCCTTCATAATCTTCCTGGCTCTGGTCCTGCACCGCGTGCTATAGATGTCCTGCAGGTTAGGGAGCTCAGTGTGGATGGTACGTTCAGCTGAACGCACCACCCTCTGGAGGGCTCGTCTGTCCTGCATGGTGCTGTTCCCGAACCAGGAAGTGATGCTGCCTGTCAGGACGCTCTCAATGGTGCAAGTGTAGAAAGTCTTAAGCACCTGAGAGGGTAGTTTAAAGTCCCTTAAGCGTCTCAGATGGTACAGACGCTGCCGGGCCTTCTTCACCAGGGTGTTGGTGTGACAGGACCAAGACAGATCCTGTGTGATGTTAACACCAAGGTACCGGAAACTGTCCACTCTCTCCACTGGGGTCCCGCTGATGTTTATGGGTTGGTATGCCCGCTCCCGCTTTGTGCTGAAGTCCACGATTAACTCCTTAGTCTTGCTGACGTTCAGGAGAAGGTTGTTCTCCTGGCACCATCTCTCCAGGTTTTTAACCTCCTGTAGGTAGGCCGTCTCGTCGTTGTTGGAGATCAGACCCACCACAACAGTGTCGTCAGCAAACTTGATGATGGTGGTGGAGTTGGATGTGGCCACACAGTCATGTGTGTACATTGAGTAAAGCAGGGGGCTCAGAACACAACCCTGGGGGGCGCCAGTGCTGAGGGTGAGGGTGGATGAGGTGTGTTTTCCCACCCGTATGGCTTGTGGTCTGTCTGTCAGGAAGTTAGAGATCCATTGACACAGGGGCTGGCTGAGTCCCAGGACCTCCAACTTAGAGGTGAGTGTGGAGGGAATTATGGTGTTAAACGCTGAACTGTAGTCCACGAACAACATTTTTACATAGTTCCCATTTCTTTGGTCCAGGTGGCTCATCGTGGTGTGGAGAAGATGAGCAGTAGAGCGGTTCTGACGGTACGCAAACTGTAGTGGGTCCAGTGTGTCTGGTAGTGATGCAGTGATGAAGTCTCTGACCAGTCTCTCGAAGCACTTCATCACTACTGAGGTCAAGGCTACAGGGCGGTAGTCGTTAAGGCAGGCGGGCTGGGGTTTCTTCGGGACAGGAACAATGGTGGACTGTTTGAAACATGAGGGGACAACAGACTGTTCCAGTGAGAGGTTGAATATCTCAGTGAACACCAGTGCTAACTGATCAGCGCATGCTTTCAGAACCCGGCCTGTGATGCCATCTGGTCCTGCTGCCTTCCTGGTATTCACTCTCTTGAAAGCCCTCCTCACGTCATGCTCCGAGATGGTGAACGTGTTTACCTCTCCGGCTCTCTCGGCATGCACGCTGGTTGTGTCGCTAGCGTGGTTAGCTGCAGCCTCGAAACGAGCGTAAAAGGTGTTTAGCTCGTCTGCCAGAAAAATGTCCGCATTCACCATTTTAGAAGATGGTGTTTTATAGTCCGTTATTGTTCTTAGTCCCTGCCACAGGTTCCTAGCGCCACCATGTTAAAACTGTGACTCTAGTTTCCTCCCGTAGCGCCGCTTTGCTTCCTTCACCGCTCTGCGAACACTGTAAGACGCAGCCTTGTACTCGTCCATGTCCCCGGTGGCGAGCCCCGTGTTGTAGGCAGCGGAGCGGGATCTCAGAGCATCGCGGATAGTTTTATCCACCCACGGCTTCTGGTTGGGAAACGTTCTGATAGTGGTTTTCTGCACTGTATCATCAGCTAGTTTCCCGATCCCACAACCGCTTCCGTAAACATGTTGACGTCATCAGAGCTGCGCCGGAACATGTCCCAGTCTGCGTCATCCAAAGCGTCCTGCAGAGCGGCCACCGATTGGTCAATCCAGCGCGCGACCTCCCTCTGAACCGGAGCTTCCTGTTTCAGCCTTTGTTTGTAAACAGGCATGAGGAAGATGGCGGCATGGTCCGATTTCCCAAACAGTGGACGTGATTGTGCCTTGTAGCTGTTCTTGAATGGCGTGTAACAGTGGTCCAGTGTTCTTTCGCCCCTGGTAGGGCAGGTGATGTGCTGGTGAAAGTTCGGTAGTGCGTGCTTGAGGTTGGCACTGTTGAAATCTCTGACCACAATGAGCGCAGCGTCCCGATGCTGTGTTTGGTGAAGAGTTATTGTCTCGTGTAAATCCCATACTGCAGTGTCCGTGTCCGCTTGAGGTGGAATATAAACGGCACTGACAATGACCGAACTGAATTCCCGAGGTAGATAGAAGGGCCGACATTTGATGGTCAGTAGTTCCAGATTTGGTGTGCAGGAGCGTGAAAGAGGAACAATGCTCGCGCTGTCGCACCAGTGGTTGTTCACCATCAGACACACTCCACCTCCTCTTGACTTCCCCGACTCCAGTGTTCTGTCCATGCGGTAAACCGAGAAGAACTCGGCCGGCTGGATGGCGTGGTCCGGTACCGCTGGGTTCAGCCATGTCTCGGTGAAGCAGAGAAGGTTGCAGTCCCGAATGTCTCTCTGGAACTTGACCCTTGCCCTGAGGTCATCGAGCTTGTTCTCCAGTGACTGGACGTTGGCTAACAGGATACCAGGTAAGGGAGCGCGGTGTGCGCGTGCCCTCAGCCTGTTCCTGACGCCGGCTCATTTCCCTCGCGGACGCCGGTACGGGTCACGTCCTTTGTTCACCCTCAGGATCTCGCTCCGCCAGCATGGGTCCGGGTTTAAAAACGGCGAAAGGTGAGTGCATTGTACACCAATAGATATAAGAGTGTCTCTGTCATATCTAATGATGTCCATCTTGTGTAGATGGAAGTGTAACTACTTAAATAAAAGTATAAAATAAACAAAAAAAGAGAAAACATAGCCGGAGCAGTCGTGACGGCAGCCGACCTCACCGGCGCCATCTTGTATCTATCTATCAGGCTGATCTGCTGCGAGAGCTCGATAAGGGAATGCCTACAGGCAGTGACAGGGTTACAACAGACCTGGCTTTCAGGGCTACAAAAAAGAGACTGCTAGAGCCATTGGCTGGCCTATGTCTGCCCTGGTCTCTACACAGATACATCTTTGGCACACACAGTCAGATTTGTCTGACAGGGATAAAGCTTTTCTGCTGGACGTCCCTGTGCTGCCGACTCTCCTGTTGCGATGTTGAGAATACGGTCGTTGAGGAATTCCAGGAGGCCTAGAAACAGGCAGTGGCATTCCAGCAGTTCCTCCCTCAACACTCTCATGGGGCTGCTCGGTGTGTGGGACCCTGGGAGGCACTCCAGGCTGAAGCCTGAGGGACTTACAGATCTGAGGACCGTTATCTTCAATATGAGGTCTTCGGCCAAGAGATCCTGAGTTTGGCTTGTTAACCCTGCCACACGTAGTGCTTCAGGGCACAGCCATCTCCAGCCTATCAGGTGGTTCCTAAAGCTGAGCCAGGGCATCCTGGATCTAGGCACACCAAAGGTCAGTCTTGAGAGATTGATTTCCTTAAAAGATTATCTGGCAGCCTGGAACGCCTGCCAGGCGTGTCTCAGTGGGTCATGTAGATCTGCTGGATGCCCCTGTGCTGCCGATTGGCCTGTTTGGCGATGTCATGAATACGGTCATCTAGGAATTTCCAGGAGGCCTAGAAACAGTAGCAGTGAGCACTGTAGAGAAAGGCTAAACGATTAATTTCGGGTCTCGTCCACCCCAGTTCAAAAGGGTGTGTCCCACTCTGGTGGGGCCCAAGCAGGCTCTGGTTATGGAACAAGAAGTAGAAACTCATGAGTGGTCATGAGTGGCCAAGGTCTATGAAAGGGGCTCATCTTTTGTGGCACGTCAACTGCCTGGAGATATTGGCCATGCTTATAGCATTTAAAGCATTTCCTCTCAGACCAAAGGGACCATAATGTGCTGGGGACAAAACATTGGTGGTCTCCTACATCAACCACTAGGGGGATCTGCCCTCTTGTCTCCTTTACAAGCTGCTACGACAGATCCTCCTGTGGGCCCAAGGGAAGCTGATGTCATTGAGAGCACTATACATCATACATCCCATGGCAGTTGAATCAAGGAGCAGACACCCTTTCCGAGGCCCAGGGAATGGAGGGTCCACCTGAAAGTGGTGAAGCTAATATGGATAAGATTTTACAGAGCACAAGTGGACCTGTCTGGTTCTTCCTTACTCACCCAGCCCCTTCCATGGTACGGCCAAAGCTCCGCATGTACACTTTTCCCCATGTACCACTGCTCCGGGGAGTTCTGGAGCGAGTTCGCCGGGATGGAATCCGTCTCCTACTGGTAGCTATATGCTGGCCAGGCCGGCCATGGTTCGCTGACCTGGTAAATCTTCTCGAACACCCTTTCTGGGAGATTCCTCCCATGAGGGACCTTCTCTCGCAGGCAGGGGGTGCTTTGTTTTACCCCTGTGAAGGCTATGGTCCCTGAAGGGGCACAAGACTTAGCCACTGGTCTCTCGGCTGAGGTTGTAAAGACTATTCTCTAATCCAAAGCTACCTCCACAAGGTGATTGTATGCTGCAAAGTGGTGCCTGTGCACTACATGGTGCATATGTCACCACTTAGACCCAGGTAACTGCCTGGTTGGCCCTGTGCAGGGGCTTATCATGCTCCGCTTGTTGAGCAGTCGCTTTGAAAAAAAAAATTTCCTCTGCATCCCTAAGGTGCGACCCATAGTGCCTGTATGAAACCTGGCCATTGTTCTAGATGCCTTGATTAAGCCTCTATTCAAGCCCCAGTCTGAAGTGCCCTTGAGATTTTTGAGAGTCAAGACTGCTTTTCTACTGGCCATCTTCTGCAGGGTTGGGGACCTTCACGTCTTTTCGTGAGCCCTCCTTTCTAGAGTTTACCCCAGGCATGGCTAGTGCCTTCCTCTACCCCAGGTTGGGGTATGTTTCCAAGATGCCCTTGATCATTCCGCCACCAGTTGTGCTCCAGGCATTCTATCCTCCTCTTTGAAGACCCCCGACCAGGAGAAGCTTAATGGGTGTGCCACTGGGCACTGGAGCACTGGACACATATTTCCACAGATGTGTTTAAAGCCAATGAACACCAGACAGGTATAACTTTTTAGCCACCAATAAGGCATAACATTATGACCACCTGCCTAATATTGTGTTGGTCCCCCTTTTGCTGTCAAAACAGTTCTGACCCATCGCGCATTAACAGCATTAACTTCTTTAGTAATGTGAGATACAGTAATTTGTCTGTTGGATCGGACCATATGGGCCAGCCTATGCTCCCCACGTGCATCAATAAATCTTGGCTACACATGACCCTGTCGTTGGTTCACCACTGTTCTCTCCTTGGACCACTTTTGATAAATACTGAGCACTGCAGACCAGGAAACACCCCACAACAGCTGCAGTTTTATAGATAATCAATGTTATTTACTTCACCGGTCATAATGTTATAATGCCATAATGTTATGGCTGGTTGGTGCATGTATATGAAGGTAGTGGTTTCCATTCATAATTCTGATGGATTCTTCTATCATTGGCATTGCTTTGTAATCTTATAGTCTTTTGGACAGAGGGATTTGCAGTTTTTTGCTTTAAAATGCGCGAACATACATTATACTGTATATATAAAATGTAATTTCGCTAATTTTTCCACTATTAACTTAAGTAAGTTGTAAGTGACAACAAACCACAGATAAATATAAATAAATAAACATCAGCTTTGCATTTGGTTGTATCTCACCACCTCACTGCTGGTTTATTTTATGCCTTTTTTTTACTACAATATATTTACTTTTCAGCAAATAGAGCATATACTGTAAATGTATACACTACTTAAATGTTACCACACACACACACACACACACACACACACACACACACACACACACACACACACACACACACACACTGGAATAATACTGGCATGCTGAAACTTGACACATTCATACACATGCATGAATGCACATACATGCTGAATGCAATTGCGTGTGCATGTACACACATGAAACTAATCTTTAAGGGCTCCATTTCACTGGAGAGTAGAGTTTCAGGCTTTTACTAGTGGACTCTCACAATCAATTGAGTTTTGTTCAATTGACTCAAGAGCAGCACTCACTCTTTACAGGCTGTAGAGAAAATTTTATTCTGTGTTTTATTCTGATTACTTACACATCTCATTCTATAATTAGTGTATAATCAAAAAGATTTGTAAATCTGGGCTTATTGTTGTAGTAGAAAAGTACCAAAATTTTCTTTCTTTGTGAAAGTACAATTTTTATAGCTTGGTGTTTCATTTAAAATTCAATGTACAGATGTAATACTGTTCAGTACGGCCCCCCATATGTGTGTGTACATGTGTGTGTGTGTGTTTTTGTGCACGCTTTAACAGGTGGACAGTTGAATCAGAGAATCAGACACATACGTTGTGATCGCACCTAAGTTACCATGGCAATGCTTGGACCCTGATATATCACAGTCAGGGCTATTACATTACTGCTCAAGTTTCAGAACATGAAGACTTTTCATTTATCTCCAGTTACCACTTTATTCTGGTCAGGGCCACAGTAACTCTTACATCGGAACACTGACCATGAAGCAAAAACACATTATTGGAGTGCACCATGCACACACACACACACACACACACACACACACACACACACACACACACACACACACACACACACACACACACACACACATAAACAAACACACACACAAACAAACACACAAACAAACACACATTTATGCCTAGAGGCAGTTTAGCTTTTCCATGTTTTTTGGTGACAGAAGGAAATGGGAGAACCCAGAGGAAATCCACTTGGGCACAGGGAGAACATGTGAACACACTTCACCATTGTGCCACCATAACATCTTGGTTTATTCCCCAAAAATGGCTTTTTAGCAAACATTATGATATAAATATGATATAGATAAAGCTGGAGGAAATAAAACACCCTAATTCCTGAACTAAATTCTACCTCAGAGAGAGACCAAGAATGGATCGCTCCCTCTCTAGTTCTCACTCTTTCAGTCACAATTTTACCCTTCTTGTTTCCTTTCTCCAAATCTTTTTCTTTTAACCCTTGAACCATTATTGTATGTGCTGGTGCTGCTATAAACCTGGAGCTATTGTTAATTCCTTGGCTTTCTCCCTCTTATCCTATGATGCGTGTAAGTTCTCTACTTTACGTTTATTTGTTTGCTGAGCATTTGGCATGTAGTGTCTTCGAGGAAATCATCTGGATAATTAGTACAGCAGGAATCTTAAAATCCATTTTTGTTTCACCCAAAACCAGTGGTACGTTTGACAAAGGATTGCTGAAGCACAATGAAGCAAACTAAGGTGAAGAAAAACTCAAGACTTTGGCTTTTCAGGATGCCGATCTGTTCACTTCTTTGGATTTATAAAGAAAACTGATATATATATTGATGATTATAAATCAAACCTAATCTGGAAATTTATTTCTGAAATGGCAGATAAGTCATCACAGATACTTGGCCAAAAGAATTAGTTCAAATACAATTGATGAGCAAGACCATTTTGACATTAGAAGAAAGCATGTTTTTAATCTCAGATATACTATTAAAATAATAACATATGTTTTTATATTTATATAAAATTCTCCTTTGGAAGATGTGTGATCTTGATTATGTCCTGCATCTCAAGGTTCTGCTTTGTGGGTGTCACCCACAGATTCATTATAATACAGAAAATACAGTATATCACTCTGCTACAGTATATCACTCTGCTACCCTATACATAGCTCAAAACTCTCTATGAAGGCAGATCATCATCTGAGATACCTGCCTCCCCCCATGCTTACACCTACCCCCACACATACATACATACATACAAACTAATACATCAGGCTTTCCAGTAAATACACACATTTTAAGTGACAGCCACATATTGTGGAAGAAAAGCTGATTTCCTCGGCATGCATTATAGACTCATTGTCATTTCCGCTTCACTAAAGCATGAATAAGCAGCCTGGTGGTACAGCTACAGCTACAATGCTGCAGGTTCAATTCCGATCTGCCATTACTTGGGAAATTGACTATCTGTAGTTTCATACATGGCATTAGGTGCTAAGTCCACCCTAAGTGTGTGTGTGTGTGTGTGTGTGTGTGTGTGTGTGTGTGTGTGTGTGTGTGTGTGTGTGTGTGTGTGTGTGTGTGTGTGTGTGTGTGTGTGTGTGTGTGTGTGCAAGGTTCCCTATTATGGCCTGTTGTCCCATTCTGACTGCCAGAGATTCTTCTTCGGATTCTTCAGATCCACCCTGACAAAAATGAAGTGAAGGAAAATATTTACATAAAATTATATACTAATGTTTTCCGAATTAAAATCATTTAAAACATGAAGACAATGAATGTGATACATTGTTGAGAACATGTTTTTATTTAAGGATACATATTTTTCTCCTTCTATAAATGATGACAATCACTCACAAATGAAAAATGCAGAACAATCCTGATTCTCATTATCCTGAATAAATAATTAGAGCATCCATTTCTTTTGCCCACTAAATTGAAATATTTCAACTCAAAAATAGATCACATTCGGATCTATTCTTCGTTGCATTTCTAAGCTTCCCTCCATTATTTCCGGAAAGAGATCGGGAGGCTTTAAATATCTCTTCCAGACAGCATCAGAGCTGGTGGGGCATTTTATTTCTCCTTCTGTCTCTATAACAAAGTAGGGACAAGGTGTTTGTGATAGTGAACCTTTTTTAGCAATTGCTGAACACAAGTTAATACGAACAATTACCAACTGTCCACCTCCTGCAAACACCTATTATGCAAGAAACAGAATATAAGAGAGTACACAACTTATACTAGGTGTTATTTTTTGCTGTTGTGTAATTATCTTTGTGTGTAGTCTTCTTAAGTTTTTCTATTCACAATGTTTTGCTACATTACAAACTCCCCTTTAAAAGAGGAACATCAAATGGGTATCGATTAGAATTTTTTATTGTAAAAAAATAAAAATTAATAGGTTAATACTGTATTCCAGAAACGGGCAATCTGGAAATTGTACATGGTGCTAGTGAGGGTAATGAGCTGCTGTATTCCCTAACGCTTGACTGAGCTAATTTTTAGTTACCTCGGTTAAAGATCAATATTCAGATTACCACCTCGGACTGACAGATGCTCGAGGTTGTGGTTTACTTTCCATATATACACACACACACACACACACACACACACACACACACACACACACACACACACACACACACACACACACACATATAAATTTATATATATATATACAGTACAGACCAAAAGTTTGGACACACCTTCTCATTCAAAGAGTTTTCTTTATTTTCATGACTATGAAAATTGTAGATTCACACTGAAGGCATCAAAACTATGAATTAACACATGTGGAATTATATATGGAATTATATACATAACAAAAAAGTGTGAAACAACTGAAAAATGTCATATTCTAGGTTCTTCAAAGTAGCCACCTTTTGCTTTGATTACTGCTTTGCACACTCTTGGCATTCTCTTGATGAGCTTCAAGAGGTAGTCACCTGAAATGGTCTTCCAACAGTCTTGAAGGAGTTCCACGAGAGATGCTTGGCACTTGTTGGCCCTTTTGCCTTCACTCTGCGGTCCAGCTCACCCCTAAACCATCTCGATTGGGTTCAGGTCCGGTGACTGTGGAGGCCAGGTCATCTGGCGCAGCACCCCATCACTCTCCTTCTTGGTCAAATAGCCCTTGATGCCTTCAGTGTGACTCTACAATTTTCATAGTATATATATATATATATATATATATATATATATATATATATATATATATATATATATATATATATATATATATATATATATATATACAGTGCATTATTGAGTAGTCTCTCTTCTCGACCTAATGGGCTTACCACCGGTTTTTCGGTCCCTATCTACGTCTTAAGTTAAGATCTACCTGTATGTATATAGTCTACAAATGTATAAGTCTACAAATGCATAAAATGAAAAAGACAAATTAAGCTCTATGCAATAACATGTTGGCTGGTTTCAGAATGGTATGGCAGCTTATAGACAAGGTCATGGACTGGTGAAAAAACAGTGGTGCAGTACCATAGTTCCCACATGAGTTCCAACATGCTAATTAACCGAGTCATTAATTTCGCAATCGAAAGGTCATTTAGTGCAGATGACAAGATTGTTTTTGTGTGTATAGTGCAGCAAGTGCGAAAGCGTATGAAATATGTCTGAAGCAAACTTTACAGAGCTGGATCAGAGAAAGATTTATCCAGCAGACTGATAAATGGTTGTGTTATGCCTGTTGGATGGCAGGAGTGCAAACACAGGATGGGAGGGGTAAGTTGGGTCTTACCAGATGTTAGTGGCTCTATTCAAACGCGAGCATGAGTAGTAAATCTTTTCCAGGGATAGAGGCTGGAGCCCAGTGATTTCCTCAGAGCTGTTCACAAGATTTTAAATAAAATTAAGAATACCTGCAGCCAATCTTTAGAGGACAGCTGTGCTGACTTGACTGAATCAGTTAATAGTTTTGGAATGATGTATCTCTGCTTGACTAGACTGTGGCTCATACTAATGAAACAAACATAACGTTCACTCCCTCGTATTACAAGCTACACCTAGAGATGTATGACATGTGAAGTGTTGGTATTAAATCTGGTCTTGAGTGTTTTCTTTTGTACTGAAATGAACTTGTAAATTAAGTTATTGCCATGTATTCTTGAATTTGGTCATTGCTCCCACAAAATAGAAATTTGGTGTCTGTTAGAAATAATGTTTGTGTTTTTTTAATACACAAACTTGGGCAAGAAGTTGTAATCCCCCGCTTTACCACGATTCATATCTCGGGCCCTTGGTTTATCGCGGAATTGCATTTGCCACATAACTAATTTGTTTAGCTAATTTTGACGGTCTCTCGTGGATAGCACAATAGACTATTAGGGAATTGTTTTAAGATTTATGTTTAAATAATAACATTTATTAAAAAAATTATTATCAATTGTAAAATTAAATAAAATGTTAATACAGTACAGTACTGTATATATAAAATAGCATTTTTGGGGTGGCGTCTGTTTATCGTTTTTCGTTTATCGCAGGGGGTTTTGGAACGTACTTCCTTCTTCAAAAAAAAAAACACAGCAAAAAAAACAGACTAATCATTGCAATATCATAAAAATGCATGAATGAAGGATAGTTCAAGTAAAGGTATGGAATGAAATGGGTTTCACTTTGCCACTTTTATTTAGACTTTATATTGATTTGGCTAAACTCAACCTTGAAAGACTTAGTTTCGCCTCAGTTTTGGAACTCAAATCTATGGTTTTGAATACAACCTTACCTCAAACTTTATGAAATGTCCATACTTCTCTTCAGCTTTTTTTTTGCTATCTCCGGTATACACTGTAAAGACAAAAGTTTGTGGATTTGTAGATTTTGGAGTAGGTTGTGGAAATCAGTGCTCAGTCATCCTTAAGGGCATTAGTAAAGTTAAGTATTGATGAAGAGTGAGGAGGCTTGAGATGCAATCAGCATTTCAATTAATTTAAAAGCTGTTCAGTAGGGTTGGGTCACAGCTCTATAACAGATCAAATATTTTAGTTTAACTCTTGTAAAGCATATCTTCATGGAGCTAGCTTTGTGCACAGATCTATTGTCATGCCGGAACAACTTTGTCTGCCACCAACAGTTTGCTGAAGAACCATAGACCAATCAGGCATAACATTTTGACCATTTGCTTAACTTCTGTAGTAATGTGAGCCACTGGAGCTCGTCTGTTGGATCGAACCACACGTACCAGCCTTGCATCAATGAGCCTTGGCCAACCATGACTCTGTTGCTGGTTCATCACTATTCTTACCTTAAACCACTCTTGACAGATAATAACCACTGCAGACCGGTTAACACCCCACAAGAGCTGCAGTTTTGTAGATAAAAAAACTTTCTTTTGGCTTCTCCCATTAGGGGTCGCCACAGCAGACCATCCTCATGTTTGATTTGGCACATGTTTTTACGTTTGATGTCCTTCCTAACGCAACCCTCCCCATTTATCCGGGCTTGGGACCGGCACTAAGGCTTGTGCAACCCTAATGGCTGGGGTTGGTTCCCTGACCGGGGTTTGAACCCGGGCCCAGTATACCACCATTTGTAGATGCCCTTGTCAAACTCGCTCAAATCCTTACACTTGCCCATTTTTAGTGCCTCTTACACATTAACTTTGAGTGCTTTGAATGATGATGGAGAAGTATAGAGAAGGTCAGAAGGAGTTGCATTGTGTGTTTGTGGATTTAGAGAAAGCATTGAAAGAGGAGTTGTGGTATTGTATGAGAAAGTAAGGTGTGTCAGAGAAGTATGTGAGGGTGGTGCAGGACATGTATGAGGACAGTATGACAGCAGTAAAGTGTGCAGTAGGAACAACAGACTGGTTTAAGGTGGAGGTTGGACTAAGCCTTTTCTTGTTTGCAGTGGTGTTGGACAGGTTGACGGATAAGGTCAGACAGGAGTCTCAGTGGACTATGATGTTTGTGGATGATATTGAAATTTGTGGTGAGAGCAGGTTGAGAAGAGCCTGGAGAGGTGGAGGTTCTTGCTGGAGAGAAGGGAAATGAAAGTCAGTACGAGTAAGACAGAGTACATGTGTGTGAATGAGAGGGAGGGCAGTGGAGTGGTGCGGTTGCAGGGAGAAGAGGTGGAGTAGGTGGAGGAGTTTAGGTACCTGGATTAACAGTACGGAGTGATGAAGATTATGTTAGAGAAGTGAAGAAAAGAGTGCAGGCAGGGTGGAGTGGGTGGAGAAGAGTGGCAGGAGTGATTTGTGATAGAAGTATATCTGTAAGAGTGAAAGGAAAGTGGTGAGACCTGCGATGTTGTATGGTTTAGAGACAGTGGCATTGAGTAAAAGACAGGAGGTGGAGCTGGAGGTAGCAGAGCTGAAGATGTTGAGGTTTTCGTTAGGAGTGACGAGGATGGACAGGATTAGAAATTAGTTTATTAGAGGGACAGCGCATGTAGGACGTTTTAGGAACAAAGTGAGAGAGGCACGATTGAGATGGTTTGGACATGTGCAGAGAAGGGACGTGTGGTATATCGGTAGGAGAATGCGGAGAATGGAGCCACCAGGAAGGAGGAAAAGAGGAAGACCAAGAAGAAGGTTTATGGATGTGGTTATGGATGTGGTTACAGAGTAGTATGGAGATGGATGATCTGCTGTGGCTCCCCCAATGGGAGCAGACGAAATAATAATAAGAAGACACGTCAACTTTGAGGACACAATGTTCAATTGCTGCCTTATATATCTTACCTACTAACAGGTGCCATGATAAAGAGATAATCAGTGTTATTCACTTCACCAGTCATAATTTTATAATGTGATAATGTTATGCCTGGCTGGTGTATTTGGCTGGAAAAGTCAAGTGTTCCAATACCTTTGCCCATATAGTGTATGTATCTCAATTTAATGGTAGCCTGTAGCCTCTCTGTGCCTCTGTTCAAAATTTTCAGGCCGCTTTTGCACTTTCTACCAATAAAAAAGGGAATATTCGTTAACAGGTGCATCACAGTGACATTTACATGTCAGTGTGTGTGCTGCTAGTTTGAATCACTGTTGATTTACCAGAAAATCAACTGTGGTGCTGTAGCTTTTTATTACTTATAAATGTAAAAAAAAAATATATGTTCAGTATTGTCAACCCACGTACCAATAACATGGACCTGCCTGATTAGCTGGTCACACAACCTAAAATCTGCATGCTCCTGTGCTGGGAAAAATCTACCCCGTATATAACAACCGGGCTAGTGGAGGTCCTTTACAGTTTAATGTGGTGACACTGGCAAAGTTGTACCTTACAAAATGTCCAATGAGTTGTGGCATAATGGATTGGTCTACTGTACACCTACATGAACGTTAAGACCAGTATACACTACATTATCACCTTCGAAAAGCCCAAAAGAGCATATGTTTAAAAGCTCTGAAGAAATAATTTAAGTAAAACTGCCCCCAAGTGGATGGAGTAAAAAACTGCAGGTAGCAGAACTGCAGGCGTGCTCAGTGTGTTCAAGTTTTAAGTTTCAAGTTTTATTTGTCATATGTACAGATGTCAATGACAGTTTGTACAATGATAGCGAGGCTTTAGGCAAACTACAGCAATATTAAATATTAACATCAAACAGAATGAAGTTAAATATAAAGTTATAATTATTTGCAAGTGTGTGCAGAGATGTCTGTATATATATATATATATATATACAGTGAGGAAAATAAGTATTTGAACACCCTGCTATTTTGCAAGTTCTCCCACTTAGAAATCATGGAGGGGTCTGAAATTGTCATCGTAGGTGCATGTCTACTGTGAGAGACATAATCTAAAAAAAAAAAATCCAGAAATCACAATGTATGATTTTTTAACTAATTATTCATATGATATAGCTGCAAATAAGTATTTGAACACCTGAGAAAGTCAATGTTAATATTTGGTACAGTAGCCTTTGTTTGCAGTTAAAGAGGTCAAACGTTTCCTGTAGTTTTTCACCAGGTTTGCACACACTGCAGGAGGGATTTTGGCCCACTCCTTCACACAGATCTTCTCTAGATCAGTCAGGTTTCTGGCCTGTCGCTGAGAAACATGGAGTTTGAGCTCCCTTCAAAGATTCTCTATTGGGTTTAGGTCTGGAGACTGGCTAGGCCACGCCAGAACCTTGATATGCTTCTTACAGAGCCACTCCTTGGTTATCCTGGCTGTGTGCTTCAGGTCATTGTCACGTTGGAAGACCCAGCCTCGACCCATCTTCAATGCTCTAACTGAGGGAAGGAGGTTGTTCCCCAAAATCTCGCAATACATGGCCCCGGTCATCCTCTCCTTAATACAGTGCAGTCGCCCTGTCCCATGTGCAGAAAAACACCCCCAAAGCATGATGCTACCACCCCCATGCTTCACAGTAGGGATGGTGTTCTTGGGATGGTACTCATCATTCTTCTTCCTCCAAACACGTTTAGAGGAATTATGACCCAAAAGTTCTATTTTGGTCTCATCTGACCACATGACTTTCTCCCATGACTCCTCTGGATCATCCAAATGGTCATTGGCAAACTTAAGACGTGCCTGGACATGTGCTGGTTTAAGCAGGGGAACCTTCCGTGCCATGCATGATTTCAAACTATGACGTCTTAGTGTACTACCAACAGTAACCTTGGAAACGGTGGTCCCAGCTCTTTTCAGGTCATTGACCAGCTCCTCCAGTGTAGTTCTGGGCTGATTTCTCACCTTCCTTAGGATCATTGAGACCCCACGAGGTGAGATCTTGCATGGGGCCCCAGTCCGAGGGAGATTGACAGTCATGTTTAGCTTCTTCCATTTTCTAATGATTGCTCCAACAGTGGACCTTTTTTACACCAAGCTGCTTGGCAATTTCCCTGTAGCCCTTTCCAGCCTTGTGGAGGTGTACAATTTTGTCTCTAGTGTCTTTGGACAGCTCTTTGGTCTTGGCCATGTTAGTAGTTGGATTCTTACTGATTGTATGGGGTGGACAGGTTTCTTTATGCAGCTAACGACCTCAAACAGGTGCATCTAATTTAGGATAATAAATGTAGTGGAGGTGGACATTTTAAAGGCAGACTAACAGGTCTTTAAGGGTCAGAATTCTAGCTGATAGACAGGTGTTCAAATACTTATTTGCAGCTGTATCATACAAATAAATAGTTTAAAAATCATATATTGTGATTTCTGGATTTTTTTTTTTAGATTATGTCTCTCACAGTGGACATGCACCTACGATGACAATTTCAGACCCCTCCATGATTTCTAAGTGGGAGAACTTGCAAAATAGCAGGGTGTTCAAATACTTATTTTCCTCATTGTATATTATATATATATATATATATATATATATATATATATATATATATATATATATATATATATATGTATGTATATATATATATATATATATATATATATATATATATATATATATATATATATATATATATATATATGTATGTATAAAATGCATGGGCGTAAATTTCATTTAACAGAAGGGGGGGTGGAATAAATATAAAATTTCTCATGAGCAATTTTTGAAGGGGACACAAATAATACAGTCAAATTGTACTTATAAAGATATGATTTGGGTGCACTGAAAAATGATCTTATGTTATCTAGTCTATGACACTGCAAGGCAAGTTTATTTATACTGTAGCACATTTCAATTACAATGGTATTTCAAAGTGCTTTACATAAAGAAAGTAAAACTATCATAAAAAAATAATCACAACAATAAAAACAAGGAATTAAAAAAAGGTTTAAAATTTTATTTAAAATTAGATAAGACACTTAAGAACAGAATAGAAATTGATTATAATAATACAGTGGGGTCAGTTGGGACGTAGCACAGTGCTCATTTAGTAAATGCACAGATAAACAATATGCTAATTGTGTGTTAATGTTAAATTAACATTATACCAAGTCGTCCCAAATAAAACACTGCGTGGGAAACGGATTTGGTGTGTTAGTGTCAGTGCACTATGCTACAAGCTATTGTAAACAAGCTACCGTTCACTAGATAAGTCATATTTTAATAGCTAATATAGCAGATTCATGGAAAATTACATCGGTAATCAGCATTTTTGCAGCAACTAATTTATGAGTCTGCATCAACTACATTAAAGAGAATCGCTTTATTTATAGTGAATAAAATCCCCTAGTTAATGGAGATGAACATTAATTGAGTCGCAGACACACACCTGACTCGTGTGTGTAGAGTAGGTGAGATGAACACACACCTGACTCGTGTGTGTAGAGTAGGTGAGATGAACTGGGAAAGCAGGCAGTGGGTCAAACCACTGTGAGGAAGGGGAGGGGGGAACTCAACTGTTTCTAAATGCATTTTTTGCGTCTGTTTACACAATTACTTATGTATACATACATATATTTTTTACAATAGAGAGTGCGATATTTTTTAAATAATTTTTTTCGGGGGACAATCCTCGGATGGGGGGGACATGTCCCCTCCGTCCCCCCGGGATTCACGCCCATGATTAAATGAATTATGTTTGGCTATAGAACAGGGGTCCCAAAACTAGAGCGCTATATTATATTTATTTATAATTTATATAATAGTATATATCAATCATTATATTCATATTTATTTCCTTTTGCACGTTTTCATGGTTCCTTTTTAAGTTCAGTAGTATTTTACATGGAGTGTTATGTTTGTTTTTCATCCAGTATCCATTATAAAAAGTACGATCAGACCTAGCTATTCGTATCGGTAAAATCCACTATCGGTCGATATCTAGTTATTAGCATAGCCTACTTATTTGTTATATTTGTCACCCACCAACCATATGCATAAGTAAATGTTTTGATTTCAGTAGCAATCAATATGAAATTGCCTTATGATAGTAATAGTGCTATTTTAATAAGAGATAGGCTATATATCTCTTAAAAGGTAATTTGTCTGTACAGTACATAGCAAAATAAATTTATTGAAGCATCAAACACAGTTTATAAAGAAAGTGTGAGAGATTAACTGCAGATTGCAAGATTTTTTTTTTTACATTTTATTGATATTAAACAAAATGCTCATATCAGAAAACTAAATAAATAAGTCAAACTAATAAATACACTATTTACCAGGAAAAACTATACATTTACAGTTTTTACAGTACTACAGCATTAAAAGGAGTGAAAAACAAAAGCTGCGGAAAAAAAAAACTACAGGTTTTAAAATACAGAATGTTTTTTTTCCTATGTACATCAGTTTTTATGAATATTGGCCACTTATTGCGTTAAGTCTCACCCTGTGTTCAATTTGATACTGAATTCAATGGTTCTTTCAGATACAAAGATGTTGCAAAACATCATAATAGACAAAGTACATGTTTGGGGCAAACCGGATCTTCTGCTGTAATACAGTGCTTTACATGTGCAACAGGACACACCTATACATACACACCCACACATACACTTTCTGGAATGCTGGTATTGATTAGCCCTCAAAGTTAACCCTACACCCTGACCAACCCATGTGTTGTACAAACTGGCTGTGCAAGGTTTTCCGAATGCCTAGAATCATGACAAAATAGTGTGCAAAACATCAGTATTTCAGTCTGCCTTCATCAAAGCACTTTTCACTTTCTAACAAACACAATTATTGGTGTGAATAAGATCAAAGGAGACGTGAGGGATGAAGAGAGCTTCGGGAAAACCTTCGACTCATGTACAATCAAGAGTAAAATTTACACCATGTAACCAGGAATTATAAACCTGTCTGCATGCTTATTTTCGTTTCAGACATCATGGTGATTTACTGGCAAGTATAGGCGTTGTATGTGTCTATTTGCCTGTACTGCTTTAATATTTGAAATGACGATATAAACTTATATTGACGCTTTCTAAATGTTTCTCAGTCATTCGCACTGCATGTTGTGAAGTAGCTACCAGTGACACTGCCTCCACTATTAAAATTCATCTGCACAGTCTCCTGTATGAATGATTATACAGTCATGTGGAATTTTAATTAATTAAAAAAAAGACATGTAATCTGTGATTAGGATCATTTTTAGTCATTTAGAAATATTTTCAATGTCAGTGCAACTTTTGTTTCTGAAGTTAGCAAATCAAAGAACACATACAAATGTAAATACATTCATAGTTTTAAAACACATCAGACTCTTGTATATAACCGTTTCTCTAATTAAGCAGATGTGGTGCATCCGAAGCCAAAAACAGACATGCACACACAGACACACCCACACAGATAAATATAAGGGCCAGGTGATTTTAGGGGTAGGAGGAAACTCGACAATAGAGACAGTAAACAGAGCTCAGGATAATTCTCCTGGACCTTCTTAAAATCATGCTTACAGACAATATATAAAATCATTTGTAAAATAAATAGGATCTCTGTTTGATATTACACAAATGACTGGGAAAGGAAGTCTATAAAAGGAGAAACCATGAGGACCTTAGTACACAACAACTGATTTAAAGTATCCCTCTATATGTTCCTGCCACTACCTAATACAACATTCACTCAACAGCTACACATCGCTTTGGTTAAAAAGGCCCGATCCTAAAGCTAGTTCTGTGGAATTCAGTATGTCGATCAAAGCCGCATTTTTTTAGGCCATAAAGGTATGCTGGTGGACAACAGGAATGATTGTTATAAAAATAATTTTGTCTGAGACAAGGTAACAGATACAAGGTTAAAAAAGTTAAATGTTTTCTCATGTACATATATAAAACAATTTTGAAAATCTCTAAATACAGCATTCCCACCTCTCGCCACATATGTACATATGCTCAAAAAAAAAGAAGAACAGTCTGGTTTTCGCAGAGAGAGAAATGGATTTTCCAGCCAGCATGTTCCTCTCTCAGTAGTTGTGTGATGGAGCGTGAGGAAATAAAGTGAGGTGGGGTTTAAAGCTCGGAATCTGCACCCAGGCTGTTCATCTCCTCAGGTGATGCTTTCTCTATGCCTGGAGCAGTATGTTGGAAACCAGCAGAGATCTCATCAAATGTTCGGCCTTTTGTCTCCGGGACTTTGAAGTAGGTGAAGACGAAGAATATGAGCAACAGGACAGTAAAGATGATAAAAACGTATGCACCACAAAGGTTCTGCGAGAAAGAAAGAAAGAAAGAAAGAAAGAAAGAAAGAAAGAAAGAAAGAAAGAAAGAAAGAGAGAGAGAGAGAGAGAGAGAGAGAGAGAGAGAGATTAGACAAAATAACCACAAACTCTAGATCAATCAAAAATATAGTCTAAATATTGTTTATAATGAAAATATATATATTGAAAAAAACATTAAATAATAAACAGAATGCTGATATCTTACCGCCACATACTGAAAGCACATTCCCACTATGAAGTTGGCTGTCCAGTTGCAGAAACCAGCTACAGCAAAAGCAGAAGGTCGGGGGCCTTGACTGAACAGCTCAGCTACGATGAACCAAGGGATAGGGCCTGGTCCAATTTCAAAGAATGCCACAAAGGCAAAAATAGCAATGATGCTCATGTATGACATCCACGGGACCTGGACCTGTGAGATCGACATATACACATGAGAACAGCATAAATATACAACTGCCTGTAAACACTACCTGCCTGTTCAGGATTTACTATCAGTGAATAGAAATAAAAATGGCATTAAAGAGCAGTGTGGGAAACCCATCAGATGTCATAAAATGTCAAAAAAAAAAAAATCTGCATTTGATATATTCTTTGAAAAAAGATTCTTTATCAAGTTGCTGGATAAGCTACATGCCATAGTGGAACAGACATAAGACTAATCAATTCTGGTTGTAGTCAGAGGCAAGCTCTCAAAGTGTCTGTTATGTTTGAACAAAATTTAATTTTCTGCTTTTACACTTTTGGGGGTAAACCAGATAAAAAATTCTAGACGTTTATTTCAGGTTTTGATACATTCAACGAGAAGCATAATTCGGTTCTTGTAGTTTTTTGTTCAATACAGACGAAAATGTGTGTACCTGCAATGCCTGGGCAATAGTCATCAGAACTGCAGACACAGCCATACCCATCAGCCCTGTTAGGTGCAGCGACCTGCGGCCAGCTCTCTCCACTAGAAACAGCTGCAGGGCAGAAACGACAGCATAAAGACCTCATTAATCCACGACCTACGGCACCACACTGAACAACAGTGTTTGGATGTAAATTTTTATTTGTTTGCTATAACACATGTCCGTTGTGTTCACACATGACTCACCGACACCACAGTGAAAGCCGTGTTGACGACTCCTGCTCCGATAGTGGCGTACACAGGCTGCTTCACACCAGCTGTTTCAAAGATGCTCGTGGAAAAGTAGAAGACCTGCACAAATAAACACTATATATCAGCATGTGCATCATTTACAAAAAACACTACTAAACAAAGTTCAATGTTTGCTGCTGTTTGTATTCATCTTTTCTGGTACAATTAGAAATATCGTGCAACCCTGGGGCAGTAATCACTATTGTTTTGTGTTTACTTTCACCCACTATATTGTACTCCACAGAGCAGCACTTTGTACACATTATGCAATATGTTGTCTTTGGTAGGTTACATATCAGCTAAGCAGTGTTTATAAACGAATAAAGCATATATGAAGGGTATTATATCAGATCGGTGTGTATTGTGTTTGTGTGTGTGTGTGTGTGCGCTTACAGCGTTGATGCCAGACAGTTGCTGTGACAGCTGCAGTACTATGGCGATGACCAAAGGTTGGCGGTAGAGTGGCGAAGTCAGCAGCTCTAGGATGGTCACCTTCTTCTCCCTCATCATTTGCCTGCTCTCCTCCTTCATCTCCTGCATGTCTGCGCTCACATCCGTCGTTCCACGCAGCTTTTTCAACGCTACATGCAAAACACAAATATATGAACGACATGTCAAAATAAAATGGAGTTGATTTTTGCATCAAAAGCTTTGAAAACTAAAACAATGCCTGGCCTGAGTGAAAGATGTACTGCTGATATTAAAACCTTAAGCATATAATCTTTTCCTGAAATAGGTCTTACATGCCCTTGCTGTATTTGTTTTCCTCTCTTGAGTGAGTAACCATTGATTAAAGGATCAAATTCTGCTTTTAAAAAACATTTTATGGAATACGTATGTTTGTGTACAAAAATAGTTTCAATAACTGTGTATATTTGATAGTAACATTCTGATTAGATTAAATATGTATTAAAAACATTGTTGGAAAGTAAGTATTGATATTTGGTGACGGTTGAGTGTGTGTGTGTGTGTGTGTGTGTGTGTGTGTGTGTGTGTGTGTGTGTGTGTGTATGTGCGTGTGTGTGTGCTGACCTGATTTGGCTTTGTTCTCTTCATTGCGGATGATGAGGAGATAGCGAGGACTCTCGGGGCAGAAGGGTAACATGACACACTGCAGCAATGCTGGGATGAAGGTAAAGCTCAGCAGGAAGGGCCACAGTTCAGCGTTGCCCAAAATCATATCCAGGCCAAACACCTGCAACAGCAAAAACAAAACAGTTCTTGTTTAGTCATATGCTTTAAACAATTAAAGTTAAGCCATACATTTTCTTTTTTTTTAATTCTGCTTACTGTATTTTTTAAGTAGGAAAGGAAAGAATTCTAACATGGTTTATGGTGGAATTGGACTGATGAACATTGTGATGTTCATGTAATATGTCCAGGGTCATGATCATGGATAGGTATAATAGACCTTCTTGGATTATTGTATGGTGAAAGCGTACCTGCGCTATAAGGATGCCTATAACAATGCCCAGCTGATGCAGAGTTCCCATGGCTCCTCGGAGGGACGTGGGCGACACTTCACCCACATACATGGGTACAAACCCAGTGGAAAGACCAGAGTAAAGCCCGACCACAAAGCGGCCAATGATCAAAATCTCCCATGAGGCTGCCATTTTCGAGAAGCCCATCAGTGCTGCTGAGACGAAGGCTAGCACGTTGACAAAGAGCATTGAGTTTCTCCTGTAGAAATGCAGAAAACAAAAGGAAAAAGAAAATGGAAATGAAAGTTCTGTTCATGACTTCTATAAATAATAACGTTAATAGGGTATGATATATAAAGCTGGTTTTATTTACCTTCCAAAGCGGTTGACAAAAAGACCAACAGAGAACGAGCCAAAGATCCCACCCACAGAGAAGATGGCCACTGAGATAGACCACAGCGTTGTTAGGGAGGATTCAGGTATGGGCTCACTATATCGGTCAAACCATGTCTCATTGTAGAAGTTTTGGATAATCTACAAAACAAGAAGAAAACATATAAATAAACCTAAAAAAAACATCTCTGGGATTTATCAAGACCATTGGAATTACTCTTCATTTGACTGTGTCAAGTTTCAACAAATATGCAATTCTAGAACTATAAAGTGTTTCATCCTGTTTCATCCTGCAGAGGGCGTTGAGCAATCTACCCAGTGTTTAGGTGTCAGAGGCTGTTTGTTGATGTTTGTTGCCTTGTGACTGGTTCGGAAAACTGTCAGACGAGAACCCAGGTTTCTGTCTTTTCAATGGAACAATTGTGCTGGCAGACAACAAGGCCAATACAGAGGACAAGAAGAGTTACATTAAAAAATGCATGCTTATTCCAGTGCTTTCTCTCTTTATTTAGCTAGTTTTGCTTTCCTTTGAAAGGGTAAAGAATTTACCGAAAGGGGAGGGGAGGGGAGTGGAGCACTGTGTATTTGCATGCCTTGTATAGGAAACCAAAAGGAGGTGTTACAGAAACTCTTCTATGCCGTGGTGTTGAGAGGCTTGGCAGGGCAACTATTTAAGGAGATCAGGTTTCGGCATTGTATTTCAAGATCTCACTCTCTCCTGTTTATGTCATCGGCAAAATATACTGTATATCTAACAACATGTGCTATGAACACCCCCCCATGTAAACAGTAACATATTACAGTATGATTATACAATATGAGTGAAGGGTTTGAGTGTGCAGTGTACCATGAGGCAGTTAATAGTTTGTACAGGTATCTACAGTAAAGTAATCATTTTTGTAATTTTCCTCAGATACTTGTAATTACTATTAAATATTTACTGAAACTAAAACACAATAAAAATATTTTGTGTCTGTTGAAATAGGAGCCCTTTAGACAAAGAACCTTTAAAATTGTATCAGTCTTATCGGAATCAGTGTGTACTCAGGAGCTGTACAGGCTTTTTATGACTAGCTTACACTTACTGCTGTTCTCATACCTGGTGAAGGAGAAGCCACAAGCATACCTGAATGTAGTACGAGTATTGTTTAAAAAATGAGAACCCCTGAAAAACGTCTTCCTGTGTGCTAAATATCTCTGTCCATTTTCTCTAAACTATTTAACACGAATCAGTGCTTCCCTTTCAGATGCTTTAAGTCTAAATCCTTGTGTGTGTGTGTGTGTGTGTGTGTGTGTGTGTGTGTGTGTGTGTGTGTGTGTGTGTGTGTGTGTGTGTGTTGTGTGTGTGTGTGTGAGAGTTTGTGTGTTTGGTGCTTTACACTAGTTCCAGTATATTACTACCAGCATGGCCTCATACACACTTTAACAAACTTCTTGTATCCTTGGTTAGACTGCCCACGTCTCTCTCTGCTTTTCCCAAAATGCCTAACACCCTTCATAGGCTACAATAATACCACAGTTAGCAGCTGGAGTTACACTGTGTTGTAGACCTCAAAATAGGTAACAGTGTAATGGACGTTCATTCCACACAAACTGTGATCAAACATTACTTTTTTTTGGTAAATGGCAAAATCTTTCAGTAAATGTAAGATCTGGACTCACACACATCTGGAATTCATCAATCATGTCCCAGGAAAAAAAAAATGGCTCATACTGTTATAAGGAACTACTCTGGGCCCCTAGCTATATTGTCAACCTTTTAGTCCATGGTCCATGTTCTCCCCACAGCACTCCGGATTGTTGTATTAATACAAATCTAAAGTAAAATCAACGAGGAACCAAAGCAAACAGAAATTCTATTATCCTCTCTTCAAACTAAACATTTACTGCCATTATATTTATAGATATACAATTTTATATCTTCTTAAAAAATTTATTCTTTATTATAAAATAAAGGAACAAAGCGATAGCTTTAACAGTGGCAAAATACAGAACATTTTCATTGGTAAGACCACTGTCATTAAAAAGGTAAAAAGTGCTTGTAAATACATAGACTAGGGTTTCCATACTGAACCATATTTGCTCATAAAGACACGCCCTAGTGACTCAAACATTACCTTAATCGTATTGATTTGCAGAATCAATAAAACTATGTGTGTTTGCTGGATTTGTAGAAGGTTGTCAGGCACATAATAAACCTTCTGTGACATCTTGAACATACAGTCCTGACAGCCTGGAGCCAACACACATATTAGCTACGAGAATCTAGCTACCCTACATAAATGTCCTAGTAGAGAGTGTAAAGCTAAATGCTAAAATTAGCTGGCTCTGTCGGGGGGCTGCGTAGATAATGGGAGTCATGACTTTTGTTTTTTTTTTAAGTATTTAAGGTGATGATTCAGAGTTTTGTGTAAAATCAAATCTGCGTGTGTGTGTGTGTGTGTGTGTGTGTGTGTGTGTGTGTGTGTGCAAAACTCACCTTCTGAGGTGCGTTGATGACTCCTGTGTTATAACCAAACTGAAGAGAGCCAATCACAGCTGTTAAAACAGACAGCAATAGCTGGAAGGTCATTTTTGTCTGCAGGAGAAAAAAAAAAGACAAATTAATCAGTGGCAAAAGCAAACAAACAAAATGACTTACAGATAACACCTTAAATCATTTGTTGCAAAAACAGACCTTTTCGGGCATGCAGTAGAATATTTGGAATCTGACACCGGCCTTATCTCTAATATCTCTCTCTCTCTCTATTGCTCTCTCTCACAAAAGGGCCTCTATAATCCTTATGTAAGAGGTAAACTTACACCTGTCTAGAAGGAATGTCTTCTGTAACAAGGACAATTTAAAGTGCCAATGCACAACATTTACACTTGTATACTTAATAAGAAACAAATGATTCCACCTAATAATAAATCCCTCCATTAAATCCCTAAAATAATAAAGCCCTTAAAAAGATTTTAACTCTTTTCTCAAAAATACCATGTTAAGCTTTTATAATGAAAATACTGGAAAATACTGGTGTACTTTGATCATTATCTAACTCTACTAATACTAAAAATATGCTCAGCTGCCTTTCCTCATTCTGCAGCTATAACAAATACCATATCGGGCCAGTATGCTCTTGTCTGGAACAGCCAGTGCTTGAATAAAAGGTCTGTGATGGAAATACTGTTCAACATCTTATTTCAAAAGTCTTTCTCTCTCTCTCTCTCTCTCTCTCTCTCTCTCTCTCTCTCTCTCTCTCTCTCTCTCTCTCTCTCTCTCTCTCTCTCGGTGTATGCCAGGTGGCAGTGGTTGTTCTTGAATCTATTTGTTAGGCACTTGTGTGTGTGTGTGTGTGTGTGTGTGTGTGTGTGTGTGTGTGTGTGTGTGTGTGTGTGTGTGTGTGTGTGTGTGTGTGTGTATATATATACCAATCAGTGCAGGTGCTTGTAGAGTTGTCATTAACTTAAGTGCTGTTGATTTTATATCTTTGTCTGAACTAAATGAATGTATGTCTCGATAACCTGAACAATGCTCTGTTCCACGTGAGTAATACTACAATGTAACCTTGTTAGGGTGGCGAGGCAGACATTCATTCACTAGATGATCTATAAACAAAAAGTTATTATGTGATAGACATGAAGAGGTCAGTTTACTGGAAATGTTGAGTCAACCAAATAAAAAGGAAAGTAATAATGACAGCATTTAAGGGAACTGGAAGATTTTCCAAACTGAACTAAAACAGAAGAAATAAGTCAAGAATTACAATAGGATCTTGGCAACATTTAAACAATGCATTTACATACGCTCAAGTAATCTGATAGTGGAACAATTCTGGGTCTATGTGGGTCAATCAAGAATGAGATATCTTCGTAAACACGGTACATACAGTAGACACCTTTACAGCTGATTTGCAACTTGCTAGTAAACCAGCCAAACAAGAAGGACATGACATTGGTGACCAATAACAATGAACATAATATTGTCCTTCATTGAGCTATTTTGGTTTGAACCCAAACAGTATGACAAGCTTTTTTTTTTCCAGCTAGTCTGAGACACAGAAGACATTTTCTTCCAACCAAAAGTCACAGATTAAACGTATTCCAAATACTGGGCTGAGATTGGTCAGTTAAATTTTCCAGAGTTCCTGAAATCTGATACTGACTTTAAAATCTACTGTAAGATATTGTACTACATTGTGAAATACATGCACCCAGCAGCCTGGGCCTATGACTGTGCTGTCACTGTGTGAAAAAGTTTTACATTCGGCAATACATCCATGACAGCTAGTAATAAACAGCTGTTAAATCCTTAAATGGGTCTTAGACGCAATGTGCTCTCTTAAAGTAGCAACTTCACCCACACTCACTTAGGAAAAAAGTTAGTCAGGAGGAAAAGTATTGGAGGAGGTGCTTCGAATGGTATTTGCCTTCGGCATGGCAAATGTTGTGTGCTGTGGGTGTTATCAGGGATAATGTACACTGCTCAGGACATATTCCTCACTATTTAAGTTTTAGGGGAAAAAGGTAAGCATTGGTTTAAAGTAGTCATGCATCTCACTTTACACACTTTGCACCCACCCACTAAAACAAACTCCAGAACACTGAACAGAAAATGACGCAGAAAACCTCTCTGCTGGCTTGCTCCCAAAAACATGGAAAAGCTGTAGGAGGTCAGGGAGGCCATATTAATGCTGTTTAACCATCTCAAGCACAGGATGTTACTTTGCAAACACACACACACACACACACACACACACACACACACACACACACACACACTCTCACAGTCCATATACTGTTGTGTGGAAGAAGTCTTAAAGGAACATTGTTTCTTTTAATTTTTTTTGTTTCTTTCCTGTCATCATACTTATGATTACATCCCCAACTTTTTATGTTTAAATCTTATAATGTTCATATAATAATAATAATTGTATAATATCTACTTGAGTAAAAGTAAATCAAGTTAATGTAGTTAACTATTGAAGTAGCTGTTACTGGTTGAACAGGAAGTGTATGAAGGTAATTGAATATTGAAGCATCTAAATTAAATGGATGAATTAAGCTGCATTTGTTCAGACGAATGTAAATCTTCTAAGTGAAAGCCTCTCGTCCTTATTTATGAGTGCCGATACATGAGTGCTAACAGATGCCTAGTGAGTGTTAGAACGAATCTGCCACTGCGAGTTATCACGAGCATGTGATTCGGTGACACGCTCGTCCACAGCTCTGGTTATAATACATTCATTTTCATTTCACTGTTCATAACCAAAGGCTGGCTGTAGTGTGTGGTGTTCAAAGCATAAAATTCATAAACGTGGTAGCTGTGCCAACTTTCATACTTCAACTGTATCCTTCCTGTTCTTACAACAATGCTACTAGCAGAAAACAATTCACTGGGTGTGTCTCTTTAAGAGAGATTGGGCTTTGGAGAATTCTAAATATGGAGTTTAGCGCCTGGGTTGCGAAAGACATGAGTGTTTATGTATAAATTTGTTCAGGTCACTCTGGATTGTTAATTCTATGCTACTAGAGGAGGAACTTGGAACAACTACTAGGAAATGAAAAACCCCAAAAAACACACAGACGTACAAGGACGCAATCAGGAAAGACATGTACGCATGAGGGCTTGGTTCATTGAGAAGTCATTTAAGGCTTGTTTGGTTTGCAGTTTCTTTGTATATAATGTACCTAGATGAGTAAATAAGTTGCCATAAACTATATTAGTTTGTCTTTTTTTTAATAGACCAACAACCACCTGGAAATACGAGGGCAAGTCAACAACTCGCAAATAAAACCAAGTGTGTGAAAGGAATCTAATTTCCTTTCTCCTGATATAATCTCTGGATGTAATCTGCTAGCATGTGCATCGTCTCAGACCTAAATGGTTCCTGTCAACAACCGAGGCAAATTGAGCACGCAGCAAAGTAAACACGGGAAGTAAATAGTGGACAGGCAGCAGCGGTTCGCCAACGTAACAAATGCCTGCTGAGAGAGACAGAAGCACGAATCTTCATTTTGAATTGTGCATGTTCATGCTTTCATCAGTTCTCAAATCTTCACCTCTCCCAAAATGTCCTAAATGTTTTTTAGTTTATCCGATTAACAGTATACATGCAATGATTAATCTGATAATCGCGTTAAAGTACAGGTGTTTTGTCCGATATGTTAAACCCTGACGATCCGTAAATCCAATGGTACAATATTTGTTTCGGACAAAGTAATCCGATTATCATTGAGAACGTAAACACGCCCGATGGTGAATCAGACTATGTAAGGATTGTTCCTTGTCCTTTCCAGTGAAGTGTTGTTCCTCATACCACAGCCAGCAGCTGAACCACTAATTATATTTTGTGAACTGGAATGATGTTTCAAAGTGGACTGTTTACATTCCTGAAAAATTACCAGGAAGCCTACATTTCTGATGTAAAATCATCAGGTGATCAAGCGTTTTCCACAGGAACACAGCTGTCTTGTGAAAAGTTGTCACAGAGAGAATGACAGATATACACATATAAGGAATAACTACACGATATCCTTGTTGTTGTTTTACTGAAAGAGGTTTGTTGAGGCAGTAAATTAAAACCAGCATGCAAATACATTCACTGCCTTGGTTATGGCCATGTGTGCTTTGCCTACGTCTAAAAGTCTAAGTGATGTCACGCTTTGTTTTCAAAAACGAATATGTAGTTTTTAATGTGAAATGATCTCTGACCGTTCATATAATCCTGTCTTTTTAATCGGAGTGAAGTGTGTGTGTGAAGTTGCGTCTGGCACTCAAGCTTCCTATCCTGAAAACAAGCCACCGTTCAAACACTTAACCTTTCTTCTCTCATAACAACCCGACTCGACATGTCAGCCGCTCTGCCACATCAGCAGTAATAAAGGTCTTCAGGTTTAACAGGCCGTGCACATTGGTGAATAAACATGGGTTGCATTATCATAAGCCTGTCTATCATTCTTAATACACTTTTGCTCTATTTGTTATGTTTACTTCCAGCGTGTCATGTGATGTAGGTGGCCCGAAAAGCTTTGACGTGAGCTCACAGAAGTATGTAGTATTAAAAAGATTAGTGATGGTGGAGTGTAAAGCAGGTTTTTACAAGGTGGGTTGGAATTCAAAAGAATTCTAAAAAAAGCATACAAAAGAAACACGTCAAAGTGTGTAATTATTAGTGCTATTTAAGATTGCATTGTGCATACATACAATGACTAAAGGTAGTTATTAAGATGTATGTATGCTCACTTATATTCATAATAATGAGTAAAAACAGTAATACAAACATAATAAAGAAAGTGCTGTTTGAATGATTGTGTGTAAAAAAAAAAAAGCACCCTTTTACAACTATGACTCAGTTGGATTGTAAGTCATATAGAAAGTGGACACCTACATCATTCTCAACCTACAGTCTGAGCAAGCTACAGTCTGTGATAGTGCTTAAGTTTAGGCGCTAAAAAGCAGATTCTGTTAATAAAAATAGACTCTTAGTGATTTACGCTTTTCATTACAAATGATAATAATCTAAAACATTGTGACTGTTTGCATCACAATCCAAACATTAATGAATAAATAAATGGATATGCATACAGGACACTGCTGTGTGAGCCATGCGGATGGTAAAATGGCCTGGTACTGAGTATCATGTTTGCCCTTTTCTTACTCTGTGGCTCTGTGTCAGAGTGACACCACAGTCGGCACGTCCGCCATCTCACCACACCTCCCTACCAACATAGGAAACACTGGCATCCATTTTCCACCAACACAGTGCCAGTGCTAGTTAAAGAAGTCTTTCTCCAGACTGAGAGAACTAAATAACTTCGCAAACAATCACCAGTTCTTTCTGGTTCACAATACCTACATCATGACTACACAAAC
This sequence comes from Silurus aristotelis, assembly GCF_946808225.1. NCBI lineage: Eukaryota > Metazoa > Chordata > Actinopteri > Siluriformes > Siluridae > Silurus > Silurus aristotelis. The sequence goes on along the minus strand of NC_139575.1, from coordinate 21,124,497 downwards.
ATACTTTCAGTGTTTCCACTGAAATGTATTGATACGATGCCAAACTATTTTGATTATATCATAAGCTTTCTGTAAAAAAGCATATCTGAATGATAGGAATGATGATGTGAAAAAGAAAATCAACCGAGATTTGGGCGACTGAAAGTGCATAAGTAATGACATCCTTGCATGAAATTACATAAGACAGAAAAGCACCTATTTAAGTTTTATGCATTTAGAAATAATTTTTGTTGCTTGTCAAAGAGCATATGTAAATGTTGGTTTGACAGAAACAAAGGGGTTCCACAAATGTCACCTTTGACACACTTGCGGTGAGGATTAAAAGCTTGATAAGAGGCAACAATGTGTTCTATTCAGGTTCATAAAGAGATTTAGGATCAGAAAGTAGACAGAAGCAGTGTATGTGTTCTCTGCAGTCAACAGTAAATCATGTGCACTCATGTAATATTGCGCAACATTATTAGTCTCTACACACAGGCCCCTTCCCCCTTCTTCACATGAGCTCCTATGGGATCAGAGCGCAGCTCAATATAAACAGCCAAAACACGAGGATCTTACTAGTATGTGTGGAAATGGGGGATCTCAAGAGGATCTCAGCCAAACACTTATGATAAGAGACCGGCTCTGTGAACCTAGCTTTGTGGTCGAGGTTTACTCTCCAGTCTGAAACTGGACAGCTGTGTTTCTCTTCTCCCTAAGGGAGACCTCAGCCGTTTCCCAGCACGTCCACAAACAAGGCCTTTTGTCAAAATCTAAATTCAATATATCTTCAACGACAACTGAGGGAAAGGACAGCCTCATTGTCCAAATGTCCTTGACTAAGCATCAATGACCTGGCTTTACATAAATTCAAAAATTGACTTTTTAAAATTTTTTATTATTTTACTAAAAGCATTTCTTTGAATATTATATCTGAGCAATAAACAATAATTGTAAGGAAGTAGCAAACGTGATTACTGGAAAGGAAGTGAGCAAGAGCTTGGTGGCTAGAGCTTTCAGCTGAGCAGCGCCACATCAAACCATCAGCTAGTCACGTACGAGCTTCACAATATATGGTAATCAAGGCTCGCTCTTCACTATTCACTCTTTGGGAGGTCAGGGCAGTCCTGTTTATTCAGCCTGGTTATTATTTGGAAATACAAAAGGTTTAAGCAGCTGAGTCGAGGGAAAAGAAACGTGAAGATCGAGTTTCCTAGAATTTCAGATTACTTAGACTGTGACGTTACAACATCGTCTGTTCCGAGTATGGATCTGTGGTTAGTTATAACACATCATTCAACAGCACAATTAAGTGGTTTTCTAATGGAGACAATATGGTATGTATTGAGTATTTCTCAATACATTTTAATTTAAATCACACAAGAAGAGCCTCTCATGTCAAAAGACTTTATACTGCGTATCGATTTCTAGGGGTTTTCTTTGTATGGTTCTAGAAATGTATGGAAATCAAATCAACACTGATCGACAGATCCTGTGGTCTGGTTGATGTGATCTTGTGCCGGCGTGTCGCTCCAAGAATACAACCCTAAGTGTAACAAAGTCTTAAATTTGATCTGTTGCGGAGACAAAAGTTTAATTCGTAAAACTAATTTTAATGACAAGCTATAAAAAGACGGCGTGGGGATGTCAGAGCGGTGACGTCACTGACGGGCGAACCTATAATACGTGAGTAGAGAGTGTGTGATGAATCGAGGAGACTGTGTGAGTACGTGCTGAAGCGCACACACCTCCAAACCACAGCAAACGTCGCCACTGGTTACCGTGACAACGCGCTGCGGCAAGCGCACGCGCTACACCAGGTTCGAGACCGGCGTGTCTACCACAGAGGGTAGAACAGATCAGCGACACTACTTTTAATGGCGCTTCTGGTATGAATGTTTTTATAACGTGTAAGCCATAAAAAGTTTGTTAACACTCCATTTGACACATTACAGCCTACATTTAGCCTACATATATCCTTACAGCAGACTCCCATCACCGGCACGGGACATACCATGATAGTAAAAAAAACCTACCCCGTCTATTAGGCTTCATTTATTTTCTGGGGTTTTGTGCCATGTTTTTTATTCGCTTCATTAAAGAAATATATTACTTTAAATACACATGTCACAACTCTCCGGGTAATACCTATATAATTAACAGTTAATAAAGTAGGTTAGCTGTGTAGCTTCTCAGTTAGCCTTCCTTACCTTTTCCTCTTCCATTGTTGCTTGTCAAAACTTGTTCAGTCTTCTAAAGGCGGGACTTTTCCTCCTTGGTCCTTTATTGTTTATTAAAATAAATAATTGAAACTAAATATAAATGAAGCTAAAAAAAAAAAAAGTGCCTGCTGTCAATATTCTGACTATAAATCAAATACCTATTTTTTGCGCGCTAGCTGGATTCCCGATGTATAGGAAAATCCTCAAAATGTATCCTGTAATAATTCTAATACGCTTTTTTCCTGTTTTTCCTGCTTTTTTCCTGTTTTGCTCGAGTCTCCGCTGAAAAATGTCTCTGCTCGAGTCGCGCTGCTCTTCAGCTACATGTAGCTATGCTTTACTGACGCAATCCCAGGCCACGCCCCTTTCATGTGTGACGCGGGCGAAGGGGGAGTTTGATCATCCTATTGGTTCATATAGAATGACGTAGACAACCACGCGGATATAGTGAGACGGAGTAAAATCTTGCAAGCGTTTAATAAACCCTGATGTTATTTCAAGGTTCGAAAGAGGGCGCTATAGATACCGCATCTAGGAAATCTAGGAAACTCCTTACTTTTGCCACATTCAGAGGTTTCAGGACAGGTTGTATTTTGATCCTAATTTCCAGATAGGAAGCACAAAAGGCTCCCAAGCAGTGTGTGATGGACTGGAAGTGATGATTTCACCCTTTTTCTTTTATCTCTGAGGAGAGTATTGTTTCAATTTGTGACGGAAAATGATGTACTACGAAGGCTATGACATAATAAAAGTTATAATGCTTACATTGGTATATAATAATGGTATTGGTATATTGGTATATAGTATATAGTTGCTGTAGAGCTTCTAGAAGTCCTTAAAAAAGGTAAATTAACCCTAAATGAGAGTATGAATGTGTGCATGCTGCTTGTGATCTAGGGAGTATTCTTACCTTACTTACATTTCCTTTGACTTCCACTGATCCCCTGACAAGGATAAAGCATTATTGAAAGTGATTCATATATTCAGTTCAGGGAAATTATTCCAGGACATGACAATGCCAAGACATGACAATTGAACACTATCAGCAGTGTGTAATTGCACAAAACTTCTTCTTCTTTTTTGAGTTTTAGAGTTTGTACCCTCAGGAAGTGACACATATAGTATACACCACATCTGGTAAAAGTGCAAGTAGACTTACCTCCTGTTGCATCATCCATTGAGATTCAGAGGGAGAGTTTGACTATCATATAGACTGATTTCTCTGTAGACAATATACAAACGTAATAATTTCCCAACACTGCACGTTTTAAAGTGGATTTTGTTACTACATTGAAAGGAAGCCCAGAAATTCTCAAGAAGCACCTGTTTCTTGCTGTTTTTCTAAAACACACACAAATCTCCCGTTTGTATTAGAAGATACAGAAGAGAAAAGAATAGAAAGATCAGAAAATCAGCCAATTTCTGCACAGGCAAAAAGAAACAAAGGAAAAGGCAGTGCATTATTACAGTGATCAAAAAGATGACAAGACTGGGAAAAGCCTGCAAGATACGTAAAACTGCATTTATTTTCCTATTATTCAATCTCTTTGAAAGCCTTCAAAATAAACAAAGACATTTTCTGAAACAATACATGATGGGTGTTCTAAAGGTGGGTTGCTTTGTATCAAACCAAAAACTGCTTGCCATTGCCAAAATGTTGACTTTTGCCCTAGAGGAAGGTCTGAATGGAAAACAACATAATGATTTTTCAATTGAATTTGATCAAACCTTGCGTGCTAATTTAGGATCTGCCCAAATGTCCTTGTTTATAAAATAGTAAAAAAACTGCATATTATTCTGATTAAAGATTAGAGCTCAAAGCAGTTGAGACAATGTAAATGAGTATATATTCTAATTGTAATAAGACTGTGTGAACAGTATGCCTAAAATATAACAAGCATCATGTTGAAAAGAATATGTTAGTTTCATTACATTTCTTTTACTCTGGATATGAAATTACACAACATTAATAATATATATAGGTTTTAGGTTTCACTGGACTATATTCCTGCATGTAGTTAGTCCCTTTAACCCATTTACTCTTCTTTTGTTGCATAAATGCTGAGCTTAGCGGCCATTACTGTCCCTCATGCACCACAAGTCAAGCAAATCTCTTTTTTCCTACCTCGTGCTAATAAGACTATAAACTGTATTACTTTTCTTTTGTTTTTTTTCTCTTTTCTTCTTCTTATTTATTATTATTATTTACAAATCACTCTCTTAGATTTTTATTCACACTAATTAAAATGACCACTATCTTTACCTTTCAGTCCCCCACATTCATAAATTGACCAAGAAATACAATTTATTCAAATTTCTAAGGAAAATTATAATAAATGTATCCAGTTTGTGAAGGAGCTTGTTAATTAATGAATAAAACACAGTAGGGTATTCGTTATATAGAAAAAAATTATGTCAACAAGTGGGTATCAGGTACTTTATCGCAGCTGTAAACAGTCATTATTTCACCAGCTGCTGTTTTCTCTTTGTTCTGAACTGAAAAATTGCTGTTTACTGAGGAATAAAAAAATCGTATCTAAAGGTTTTCTGTGTTGAAAAAGTTTAAGTCATCGTTTTACCGCTGACAGTAAAAAAATATTGTAACTGATGACTCCTTCTGAACATGCTGAATAAACATCTGCACACAGACAATTCACCATGACGACAATTGCAAGTTTGTTTAAACATTACCTTATAAGAGCAGACACTTTGATACAAACCATGCTGTCACATCTAGTTGTTAGTTACAGAAAATGAAATAATCTTGTAACAAATCAGCTTTTATATAGCATTGTGGTATAATATTATTAAGATAATATTGTGGTTGGTCGTATTTTCTTCACATTCTATGGTAGTTGTTAATGGTAGTTGATAATTGCATATTTATAATTGTATTGTTGCAGTCTTAGACAGTTTATCTATCAAAAAGCTTTAGCTGTGCTATCCGTTTTATTTTTGTACCGATGTTACTGTGTCGAAAGGTGTAAACTGTTTTCTGTTTTCAAAGAAAAATAACACTGTCCCGACTAATCATATAACTTTGTGCTCACAGTGATACAATTATAAAATAACAGCGAACAACAGCATATTGCAAGAATGTTTAGAGTTAAGCATCACACCCAGGAGCCTACCACTGTGAAATATTGGTCTTCAAAGGAGCTAAATTGAAATGAAGGTAGAAAATGCAAATACTTTGTCCTTATGCAGGTTGCAGTGTTTATTGCACCTTCAGATTTTCCGGAGGTATAAACCAAAATTTAGCATGCAGATTTTACAGTCAGTTTTAAGCAACATGTAAATCCTGCAAAACATTTTTTTTTTTTACAAAAGACATATAATGTAATATCTTATCGAATAAATCGATTATACATAAAGTATTACATTTGCTCTTTTAGTTCATGTGGGATATGACAGAAGGTGCTTGCTCATGATCCAATTAAAGGTAATATTGTGGTGCAGGGTTTTGAGCAAATGATTGAGATATCTGTGACTTAATGCCTTAATCACAAAGCCACCAAAGCCTGTGTGAATTAACGCAATCTTTTAGTGAAGTTTATTTAGTGGTTGAAGTTTAGAAGTTGCAGTGTTGTCGTGTAGTTGTCGTAACTTATTGGATAAGATATTGAGTCACAGGTCAGACAGTTGTGTGTTCAAATCGCAATGCCAAGACATTGTGGTTGGGCATGACCCTTTAGCTCAGTTGTATTTTGCAAGTGTATTGGGTTATGTGTCAATTTCAGTGGTGGATGAAATGCACCAATCTTGCACTTTAGTAAAAGATTGGTGCAAAAAATCCACCGTGAAGGTTATTACAACAGCAAATAGGACTAAATGTGGAATGTGGCTGTTCAAAAAGCACATACAAATCTTATGGTCAGGTGTTCACAGGCTTATTTCCATATGGTGTACCTGTACTGTATACATCCTTAGATTACAGAAAAATATTTATAAAGAATAATAGAATAATAATTTGTGTGTAAACTATGTGGCACATATGGCAAAATGTGATTAACACCATTGTCTAAAAATGTGATAAAGGTCAAGATGCAGACAGGTTGTCCCAATTACAAATAGTCGTAATGAGTCGTAAAACTCTGTATGCTCCTGACTTAGGATCAACTTTAGCCTTGAACTTTAGCCTTTAGTATATTTTCCTGATTTATTTGACTGTAACTTTCTCATTTGCTTGATTAATTTCTTGCTATACCATCTGTCTCAAATTCTTCTTCAAATACTTTCTTTCTTTCTTCCTTTCTTTCTTTCTTTCTTTCTTTCTTTCTTTCTTTCTTTCTTTCTTTCTTTCTTTCTTTCTTTTGTTTCTTTGTTTCCTTGTTTTTTTTAATTCATATTATTAAAGCATATTCCAAATCAAGGCAATGATGTGTTTACTTAATTGTCTGCAGCCATTTGTTGTATTGAGAATTCCTTGTGATAGAGTAAAAAAGAAGTATTTACACAACTATTGCAATCCCTCAAATTTAGTTAATTTGAATCAGACATCTTTCCTAATAGTAAGAAGCTTCTCTTCATTTCTTCTGGGACTGAAGTAATGACACAGTTGTACTTATATGCTTTAAAGGTGAGTCCTGATCTTCCTGCATTAATTACAGTTTGAGGTTTGGCGGTCATTGCAAACTCAGCACACTATAGTAAATACATTATGAGCTATCTCATTCAGCTCAGGCAGTTAGTGTGGTGTTAATTTCCTAAATAGCATGCATTCAGGAATTTGAGCTATATCAATAACATACATTAAACATGCTCCCCTATACATTAGAGATAGAGATAGGTTAGATAAGACAATAATAAATGAGGACAATCCACACTATACCTGACACGGCATTGGTCATTGTTTCAAGCACCTTAATTCTATGTGGTCAAGGACATACATTCTGATCCATCCATTGTAGCTGTCCCTAGAGCTGTGAGTCCAGACTTGAAAGCATCCTAAAATAATTGGCTCCCAAGACCACGCTGCCCTTTTCAATCCCGCAATACTACTGTGATATTTGGCCAAATAATGCTTAGTCATCAAAATGACATGTTACTACCACGACAAAATAGGCCAAGGCCTCACTGCAGGAATGGTACGACATTTAAAAAAACATTTTAGCCCACATGCCAGCTTTGTAATGCCACCCAATGTCCTATGTGCCAGCTCAACCCAACCCTGCAGTGGCAACTGATGAATCATCGGCATCTGTTTCTAACCAATGAAAAGCAAGAAAAGTAACACACCTACTTTAGCCGTGCCAGCACAGTACTGCACACTCACTATTATGTCTCTCATTTCTACACTGACACAACCACAGTACAACTATGTACTTGCCCTTGACTGGATTCTATTGTATATGATATTTAGAAGTCATCCAGCAAAATTGTTTGTACACTTACATCAGCAGTGTTGCAATGTTAAAGTACAACATTTACTGCATTCAGAACTGAACAGTTGTGCAGGTCTTTCAAGGGTGTTTTGGCATCTTGATAGTACATGGGATCCAACCAAACCAAAAATACAGCTATTTGGAAAGCATGTTAGCATGAGTGTCATGCTGGACAAAGCTATTAGAAGAGAGTGAAAGGGGAATGCCTTAAGGCAGAATCTATGCCACAGTTTTTTCTAAAGGATTATATGGCAGAATATGGAGGCCTTTGACTATGAATGAACTGTGATATTAGCTAGAATGATCTGATCCATTCTTTACTTCTTCACCATATAAGAACAATTATTTTATGATTTTGCAATCACAGCTCTCTTTGTTGCTATTCTCTCTCATCAGTCTGACATTGAATTTTTTTAAATCAATCTAAATAAGATTGACACACAGTTAGTTCGTGTAAATTAACAATTATAATTATTTAAAAGAAGTAATGGACATTCGGTTGCCATAGTTGCCACTGGGCTTGTTTTCAAAAAAAATCTTATAGGCACTAAATTAAATCTAAACTAAATCTAACTTCATAACTTCTTTATTTCTGTAAAGCTCCTTTGAGATAATTTCCATTGTTAAAAACGCTACAAATAAAGCTAAATTGAACTGAATTGAATTAAATCGAATTGAATTAATTTAGATTTTATGATTTGTTCGAGAAACAAACAAGATTACAACAGATTTTTATTAGAAAATATGATTTGGCTTAAAATAAACTTTATGGTGCCACAGATAAGCCCCAGAATCTACTTTTCTTATTGCTGGGGTCACTGTGGGGCAAGACTAAACGTATAATTCTGCTGCGTTTATTTACGCTTATTGTTTCTGGTTGAATGAGTGATTTAGAGTCGAGCTGCTAATAGGAATGTGGCAATGATGTGTTATATAAAAAGATTAACCAGATTGAATTCAAAGCCCCTACACAGCTTATTAACAGAGCAGTAATTGTGTAGCTGTTTGACAGTTTTAATGATTAAGTGTTGCAGGTGCACATAAGATATTTACAAGGATCAGAAACACTTGACCGTGAATGGAAAAAATTAAAGGGAGTTTAAAAAGATATTCAGGGGTTTGCCGAAATAAAACAAAGGTTTGTTATATCTACTGCTGGTAAGATTGATTTTTTTTTTTTTTTTTGTCTCACTGGCAGGGCTGAGAAAAATTTGAAATAATTCTTATAAAAGATATACATATGACATTACAAGCAGGACAGACATAGGAGTTAAGCTTTTTGGCTATCCAGAGAAATAGGCATGAAATAAAATTCAATTAGATGCATTAATTAATGTTTAAAATACTTGTTTGAAGTAATTGGTTTAGTTATTCTACTCCCAGCTTACTTTCGTGTATATGTACCAAACGTCACAAAGCTTTGCTATGAGGATTTTGGCACTTCCCTGAAAGAAAAAATAAAACTGAAAGAAACTTAATAATAATGGCATAATACTATTCCATGTACACAAGAACAGTCATTAGAGTGCATGCGGGCTACAGTGGCTTAATGACTACTCAGTGTTCTTATTTACCCAGATACCCACTGAGATAAAGCTTGTTTAATAATCACTGTTTAGAACCTATTAAAAACTGACTGTTCACTTTATTAGGAACACCAGAAACACAATTCAATATGAATATATCAACTCACCCAATCAGGTCATAGCAGTGCAGTGCAGTGCACAAAAATGTGCAGGTACTAGTCAAGTGCAGTTATTGTTATTGTTCATGAGCCAACATGAAAAAGGGAAAATATGATTGCAGCAATGTTGACCCTGGCATGGATGTGGCTCTTAATATTTTTTAAATTTACTGTGATTTTCACTCACAAAATCTATTGAGTGGCAGTTGATGAGGAAATACCAAGTTAATGAAAGAGAAAAGAGCACAATGGCCAGACTAGTACCAGTTAAAAGGAAAGTTACACTGACTTAAACCGCTGAGGGGGAAGTTCACACATCTGATAAAACCGCTCTGCTCATGATGCATGACCTCCCTTAAAGGAAACACTGATTACTGGAATCCCACTATTTTAATACCATTGCAAATAGAAGCAAAATATGGTTTCATTTCAAGTCACAACATTTCCATAAATGGCTGAATATACACAAGGATGCTTGCAACATAGCACTTTTATTGTTCATACAAAGTATAACGTATAGTCTGCATTAGATCATAGCTTTTTGTTATGTGATCGTGGTGATTATTAATATTGCTATTATTATAAAGTATATTTTATTATAACCTGTATTAAAATTAAAGGGCACTAATTCTACCCCGTTCTTAATATTTGCACTATCAATGCCCTGTGCTGGAATAATTTTAGGACAGTCAGACACAGGAAGTGTGACACTCGGGATTGTGAATCAGACACACCTGAAGGGTTTATGATATTACACATTTTAAATACCACACCTGCATGTGCTGAACTTTGTCCCTGAATATTTACCACACACATGGAAACACCTATTTTGTGTGACACAATATATAAACAACCAATCACAGATATTACATCAGGTAGCTGGAGGCAACATTATTATACATCACTGTTCTTTACCAGACGGTGTTGTAATCAGACAATGACACAAGATTTACACAACAAACACGTGCCTTTTGTCTATAACTCAATTACCTTTCACAACTCAGCATTCATAGATAAGCAATTCATTTAGCAAGATACGATTATCCAGCCTTACTAAGCAATGGTTCACTATTCAGAGGTTGGCAGCCATTCTGTTTATGCCAATCTACACACACACACACACACACACACACACACACACACACACACACACACACACGGTGGCAAAAAGTTTTTAGGACACCTGACATTGCCAGCCACTTGTGGAAAGCTGCTACAAAATTGGAGACACACTGTTGTGTAGGATGTTCCTGAAAACATTAGCAGTAAATTTACCCTCCATTTTAACTAAAAAAAACCCAAACATGTTCCAGCATGACAGCAAAAACAGCTTCATGCACAAAGCAAGCTTCATGGAGATATGGTTTGCATGATTTGTATCTATATATACATATATATATATATATATATATATATATATATATATATATATATATATATATATATATATATATATATATATATATTACGACCTATGCAACTTACGACCACAATCGCTAGCCGCGGCGTACCAGTTCCGGCATAATTTCACAGTACTGTACATATAGCCTACTCTACTTATGACCCGTGTTACAACTGGTCTGTCGGTCCCAATCGTGGTCGTAAGTCGACGACTACCTGTATATATATATATATATATATATATATATATATATATATATATATATATATATATATATATATATATATATATATATATATATATATAAGAAGTATAGAAACAGCACAGTGTTTCTGAGGTGTTAATGCACACTGAGAAAGTTTATATTATGTACATTATGACCATCAAACAATTAAATGCAGAAGCATATGTACAAAGAGCATATATAACACAGCAACACAAATTAGTTATAAATATTTACAACACAGTGTGGTTGAAAGCTTGATAATAATTGGTTAGGTGGTGCACATTAATTTTGTATGAAAGAACGGCTTAGACAGTGGATCAGGCTGTAACATGAGCGGCAGATTAATATTAACGTGCTTCTTACCGTTTCTACAGTAACAACACATTGACAGGGACATGTACACACCATAGAATGTCAAGACAAACAATAAACAGATTTTTTTTTTCAAAAACTAACAAAATGTCTTCTTCAATTAACATGTTTACTGGTATATCTTTTAGAAAACATTTATTTTGGAGTCTCAGGTTGGAAAGGTTTTGCCATGGTCATAGTGTTTTGGAAAGTTTCTAAGCAAAGAAAAGTCTTTAGGAGAGAGAATCTTATAAAAAAAAAAAAGAGAGAGAGAGAGAGAGAGAGAGAGAGAGAGAGAAAACAAGATGGTTCACAAAATTACATCTAACTATACACTGTTAAAATCAAAACTGTGTTGTTCATTAATAAATACAACATTGTAAGTGTTGGTATAAGCAGAGTAACACACTCCAGACTGTTCTGTCATACGGAAATAATGTTATTAAAGTGGTGGTATCCCCACCCCTTAACGCCCCCATTTTTAATTCACAGAAATCTATTTGATGTTATTGGTTTTTTCCCCTCTCTGAGAGTACGTGCTGTCTGGTGAGCACGTACATGACTTCTGGAAAGAATTTACATGGTGAGTAATGAATTACTATGAGTTCACTTCCTAAACCCTACAGACAAAGAAATATGTAATAAAGTCACATGCGGATTTATTTTTGTTGCTTTTCCAAAGAAGAAATCCTTCATGCCTCCCATTTTCCCATCTGCCACTAGTTCCACTCTGCTGTGGATTTCTGAATTATTAAAGATCTAATCTAAAGAAGGCTAATAATAAATGTATCTTCCACACTATAATTTCATACCCACAGTGCCTCAAGGTGAAATTCATATTTCTTTCAATTAGATAGCCTTTTCAGGAAAACCAGTAATTCCAGCGACTGTCTCAGATGGCTCTCCAGTTTAATCTTCTTTTTTATTAAAAGGGAAATTGGGAGTCTGAGAGAATGGACAAGTTTTATTCTATCTGGTTAATGTTCCACTGTACTTTCCCATGCTCCTTGGCCCTGCGTTAATGCCAGTGTGTTTTGTTTTTTGTTTTATTGGGAAACATCACAAGCTATTTTTCTTCCCTTCTCAGAACTTAAATTGTCTGATATAAATGCCTTTATAAAACATTTGTTGCTGACCTATGTTAAGCTTTAGTGCCAACTTCATGGAGGACACAATCTTGAGGGTTACCATAGCCTCCTGGAGTATAAAAAAAAAAAAACATTTGAATGCACCTATTGTGTAAGTGTAAGCAATTATATATATTGTGCTGTGACATACAAAATGGCCTCCCTGTTACAACTGTAGCTAAGGCTAAAGCATGTGGATCTACAGTATAGGACACTAGAATGCAAATACTGTGCTTTGGCATTTTTCCAGCTACTAATATCAATTATCCCAAGCCTACATGGTATACATCTTAGTCTGCTCACACTGAGAAATCTCCTACAATTACAAAGATTGAAGGAACCGCTAACTGGTAAACTGCATTGAGTATAATCTTTTGATCCATATAGGGCTATTTTTGTAATACATATGTACAATTATGCAATGACATAAGAGAGTCCAAATCTCAAAACAGAAACCTTAAAACACTTTCTAGCAAAAACAGCTATTCATACTGGCACCACTTTTTAGTGTCCTCCATCACCCTTACTCCTCAGCAGCTATTATATGCAATTAGTCAGCTTATGCAAAAGCATAAATTCCGCCTGTCAGCTAGCATTAAGAATGGCTGGTGTGTTTTCAAAGCAATAGACGTTTAGTAGGATTTTAGGCCAGTGAGGGCAACAGCAGTGAGTGCCTAGTCACATACATCACAGCTCATCTGAACACACCTCGCATGCACTTTTTAAAGAAACATTTATACTTTAGTTAGCAGTTTTCCTAGTTTTTTTCTTTCTAACGGAATCCATGGACAGGACCAAATAATAGAAATTATCCACATTATGAGATGTATGATATAACGTATAAACATAACGACTGGTGCAACTAAAGAGCAGAAATACTGTAAGAATTGATATGAAGTGACAGTTCAAAGTTGAGGAAAATAGAATTGATGACTGCAGCTTGAGAACTGATATTCAAACTCCACTCTTTGTCTAGTTGTACATATCTGCTTCTATCTAGCTAATAAAAGCTGAAAAATAAAATCTGCAGGCACTCCATTTCTTTACAAGGATAGTTTAGATTGCACATAATTCTGCTAAGTAACTTAGGATAATTTATAAGACACTCCAAAGTAGAGAGAGTATGAAAGTTTGCTTTGCTGTGGTTTGCAGATCTGGTGTATTCTTTGCTTTGACACTACTAAAGCCGGCATTCGCCTCTGTGAATGTGCACTCCGTCACGTAGAGACTGAGTCATCACATGAATTACCGGGAAACTGTTAGTTCGGGGGAAGTGACACCTTCTGTGTGATGTAAGTGCGTTGCTTTAGAAGGTGTGGCTTGTCTAAGAGACTTTTTTAGATGTGAAAAAAAAGAGATTTTATTCTGAATATGAAAGGCCTTCTTCCTTCCCCCACCCACACAAAAACATACGCACACACACGCACACACAATATCTTTGTAGCTTGAGGAAATATTAAAACAAATTCAGTAACAGCATCACCAGTCTGAAATATTAAGGTCTCTTGATGGTCTGTGTAACAAATATAAAAAGAGAAAAAGAGGAAAAAAATTCGGCATTTTGTGGTTTCTCTTTACCCACGGCTGAGTTTCTGAGGACAGGGCGTGCGTGCCGATGCTCACATCTCTCTCTCTCTCTCTCTCTCTCTCTCTCTCTCTCTCTCTCTCTCTCTCTCTCTCTCTCTCTCTCTCTCTCTCTCTCTCTCTTTCTCCTTCTGTCTGTCCTCATTCATTATTTAATCTCTGTGAATGTAGGCAAAACAAGTCTTTCAAAAAAAGACAAAGTAATGAAGCGATCTCTTAAACAGGTCTCTTTAATTAACAAATAAATGTACAGTTTAATGTCACAAAATAAACAAACAATTAGTATTTAATAGACAAATAAAAATAAAGTAACTAATACTAGATACAAAAGTATATAGTGGAGTAAAAAGTACATACATTGAATCACACTTGTAGTTCAATGTAGAGTACAGTGCCAATTCAGCAGAGATGATTAAGGATGCCAGCAAAAGGCTCAGGGCCGGCACCTTGGCGACGCCAGGAATTGATCCCCCGACCTACTGATCGTTAAACCAGCAGCGTAACCACTGAGCTACCAATCCCCCTTTGCAAGCAGTCAAACTATTAGACTACCAATTCCAGTATGACTTGAGTAAAATGTAGAGTATGTGATTTGAACAGTACTTGAGTATTTAACTAATATTAAATGTAAGCCAAGCAAGTCTTTGAAAAAAGACAAAGAAAAAAGCAATCTTTTAAACAGGTCTCTTTAATGAACAAACAGATGTACAGATTAATGTCACAGAGTAGACAAACCATTAAATTTTAAAAGAGAAATAAGAATTTTACATTGGAGTTGATGGGGCTTCAACCCCTGACCTTGTGGGGACCTACTGATGAGTAAACCAATGCCTTAACCACTGAGCTACCACTGCCAAATTAGGCAAACAGTCAATGGACCTAATGAACCAACATGACTTCTTTTCCATACTTCAACACCATGTAACATATTAAAAGTAGGCCAAACAAGTCTTTCAAAAAAGACAAAGAAATAAAGCAATCTTTTAAACAGGTCTCTTTAATCAACAAATAGATGTACAGTTTAATTTCACAAAGTAGACAACATATTAGATTTCAAAAGAGAAATAAAAAGTTTTCCTTGGTGATGTCAAGGTTTGAGCTATTTCTTTCTACAAGCACATGCAGTCAATAAGCCTAATGAACCAACATGGCTTCATTTCCATACAGGTAGTCATCGACTTACGACTACAATTGGGACCGACATATCGGTCGTAACACGATTTGGTCGTAAGTCTGCTATATGTACAGTACTGTGAAATGATGCCAGAAGCTGGTAGCTGCGGCGTACGACACTCGTAACACGATTTGGTCATAAGTAGAGTAGGCTATATGTACAGTACTGTGAAATTATGCCGAAAGCTGGTAAAAAAATAACGGAAGCCGCGGCTAGTGATTGTGGTCGTACGTTGCATAGGTTGTAAGTCGATGACTACCTGTACTTCAACACCATGTAACTCATATTAAAAGTAGGCCAAACAAGTTTTTCAAAAAAGACAAAGAAATAAATCAATATTTTAAACAGTTCTCTTTAATTAACAAATAGATGTACAGTTTAATATCACAAAGTAGACAATTAGATTGCAAAAGAGAAATAAAAACTTAACCTTGGTGATGCCGGGGATTGAACTCCCAAACTTGTCTGGACCTGCGGAGCAGTAAACCAACAACTTAACCATTGAGCTACCCCTTCTCACTTGTAAAAGCAGTCAATAGGCCTAATGAACCAACATGGCTTCTTTTCCATACTTCAACACCATGTATCTCATTCAACGTAGGCCAAAGAAGTCATAAAGACATAGAAATAAAGCAATTTTTAAAACAGGTCGCTTTCATTAACAAATAGATATCACAGAGTAGACAAACTATTAGATTTCCAAAAGAGAAATACAAAATTGAACTTACTTTCTTTTAAACAGGTCTCTTCAATTTACCATTAAATGTACAAAAATAAAAATAAAGTAACTATAGTTAGATATAAAAGTATAGTGGAGAAGAAAGTACAAATATTGAGAAAAAAAGAGCTGTCTACTTAAGCCCAGATATTAAAAAGGTAGTGTGACTACTGGCCACATACTATGAGCACTATCCCACAGGAGAATGCATCTGCCCAAATGTTCACCTCAGAAGAACTCTGAGCATTTGCAAGCATCCTACAATCCAACCTTTTTATTTTTTTGAATACCTATATTTCAAACAGATTAGTATGCAGATACACCATATCAGAAGTTTAAAAGCACATTTTACACCAGAAGCACACAAATTAAAAAATATTAATTAGGAATGTATACATGGACAAACATGTGATGTACTCCAGGCATGTGGACAGTGACAGTATATGACTGAAAAAGCCTGTTTTACCCTCCTTTGTTGGTATCTGTGTAATTTAGCAATGACTAAATTTGAAGGAAAATTTAAAGAAAAACACCAAAAATAAAAACAGATAATAAAAGTTGCTTAATATCCAGAAATCTCAATTTTAGCTCTGTCCTCTAATCTCTCTAATTGTATGCCCTTTTTCACAAACCCTGCCTTTGTGTCTCCATTAAATACGTGCAGACTAGCTCTCTTTCTTTTCAGCATCTACTAACACAGTAATGTTTTTTATCCTATCATGCAGTCTGTGGATTAGCGATAAAAGTGTGCTACATTACCCTAATTCTGCTGCAATGTCATCAGGCATAAGAGAGACTTAAGAGGAACAGTTCTTGATAAAAGAATTACAGAAGAACGCTTCAAGGTTTCAGAAAACATTTAGAACAGATGATTGAAATGATATGCAGGTCATCTTTGTTCAGTGTGTAAAAGCTGGTTTTGCACAGAGGACCTTGGCAGAGTTCTGCTTTCAGGCTCTTTTGATTCTGTGAGACTTGACTGCAAGTGAACCTGAGCACAAACAGCCTTTGTGCCTGTAAAACCTAATGGAGGACTGAATAGTTTGTTGCTTGGTACATTTTGAATAGAGTGAATTCTCTAGACATTTTATTCTCACACACATGCAAACACATTCTGTTTACAGCAATCAGTTCTTGTAAAAAAAAAAAAAAAAAAAAAAAAAAAGAAAGAAAAAAAAGAGAGACAGGCAATCCAACAAAGAATGGCATCAGAACAACGAATGCTGCTAGTGTAAAACCATCAAGAACACACAATACAACAACAAAAAACATGGTGTTCAGGTTCTTTTTACTACTTCAAAATCACCCATCAACTGCTAGGAGCTCTTTCACTAGTAAGATTCCAGTGGACAAAAGAAGGCTGGTAAATAAGGACAATTTGAAATCTCAGACTGTGGAAAGGTTAGTTCTGTGCATATTTGTCCCAGGGAAGAAACCCCTGCCTGTCCCCTTGCCTGTCACCAGAGAGAATATATTTAAAAAATGGTTCTTGCTTCAGCCTGTCTATTTGACTCTAAGTTATGATGATGATAGTGCTCATTCTGATGTTATTATTTATTCACTCCATGGATGCCTACTATACAAGCAAGATAAAACGGTGGTCATCGTTCACACACATACTTTTCTGTATCAGCCCACAATAAAAAAAGATTTGTGTAACCATATGAGACATTTAATAATATGAGAGATGCACTTAAGCATGATGAGATTTTCAACAGTAGCTTTTAATAGCTTTGAATTGATGGGCCATCCCTGGGTGTCCCATGGCCAAGGTGGTGAACTTGTAACTTATAGTCCTTGTAATTCCAGGGCACTGACAGCAGCTTCCTGAGTCTCTCAGTCAAGGTCTCTAAGGATAGGACTAATCCAGCAGGTGGGTGGTATGATATGTCTGGTATGAGAGTAAAAGACACAAGACAAAGTTTTCTTTGTACTAGGTCAATAGAAGATAATGTTAAAACAAGTAAAGGCCTGATCTGTTGAGGAGTTTGTCATTGGGCCCTCCAGATGTTCTCCAAGTTGTGATAGTGCCAACGTTTCTGGTGAAGATTCTATAAGCAATTGAATATGAAAGAAAAGAAATCAACAGGTCATCCCGTTCAACTGATAAAAAGATGTGAAATGTAAGATAATCAACCAAACCAACCACAAAGGGTAGAGCTGTAACATCACAGCTGGAACATGAAATAACCAAAAACACCCAGGCAACTTTTAATATAAGTAAATTACTTTCTTCGTGCAGAATGATGCTCAAGAACCTAGAAATTACAAAAATAAACAACAACAAAAAACACCCTGAAGAACTAAAGGCACTGGTCCAAAGATCCATCCATTCTTCCACTTTTTAATATTGGAACCTGAAGGATATCAAGAGCCTCTCTTTGGAAAAAAAAAAAAAAAATATTTATTACAATATCATAATAAACATATTTTAAAAACAATTAGACAATTTTATTTTAGCTTGTATCACCTCAAGAATAAATCAGAAACTATTTGTTTTTGGAGGTTTATTGTTTTTGTTTTTAGGCACATGAGAGGCGTCACATGTGACAGTATTTGTTTTACAGAAATTTAAATAGTTGTGTTTAAGGTGTGTAAAAAATGTGGGTTTGCACGTCATGCTTTTAAATTTTTTCTACACGAGTGTAAAGCCAGGCTTAGGCACATAGAAACATGTTTATTTGCTATTAGTACCCATTGATGGCCAAGAAAAAGAGCACTCTTCCACTTTCTTAAATCATACTGTTTTTTTATTTAATGAATTTTACATTTACATGGTAGATGTGGAACATATCACAAATATCTCAGTTATACAGCTGAGCAGTTGAGTGCTGAGGGCCTTGTTTGGGAGCTCAGCTTGGAGGTGTTGGGATTTGTACTCATAACCTTCCAAACATGAGTGAATGGATTATACAGAGAACATTGCCAAAATGTAAAGCTGTTAAAACTGGTTGAAAGGTCTTGAACTCAAGTCCAGTCCCCAGACATTTCTGTACTGTTTCAGACTGGTACTTGTCTAAATTTTGGGCAATGAACACACTTATAAAAAAAACAAAACCAAATACACAACCATTGTAAAAAAAAAGCACAGCTTGATCATGGGTGCAATAGATGAATGATCACAATTAGTTGAAGTAAAGGCTTTAAATAATTTTTTATGGATTTAGTCATATTATTCTATTTCTTGGACTGAAACCTGATTTGTCCTTGACCCCATTAAGTCTAAACTTGGGTTAGTCAATGTCATAACAGGGGCAGCCCTATTTCCTGTTGTTTGTTGTAATGCTTTGACAAAAGAGAAAGTTATATTATGAGAAAGACAGTGCAAGCAGTGTATACGTGCCATTTGGTTAAAAAACTTTACAAACTTTATAAAGCTTTCAAAGAATTCCCAGTGGTCCACACTACATCCCATAGTACTGTCCAGTCTGTCTAGCTCCACACCCATGAGAATGGCTCAGACACAGGAAAGCCCAGTACACAGCTTACGTCCAAAGACAAAGGTTTGTTTGATGCTTGCCATGCCTATTCATACATCAAGAAAACGGTCCAGCCATGTTAGACCAAATATCCTGACTGAGCAAATACAACATCATTCATGCATCTAACTAAATAAACCTGAAACAATGAAAAGGGTCCTGGGCATTCCTACTCAAATAAACAATCTCAA
This sequence comes from Silurus aristotelis, assembly GCF_946808225.1. NCBI lineage: Eukaryota > Metazoa > Chordata > Actinopteri > Siluriformes > Siluridae > Silurus > Silurus aristotelis. The sequence continues at coordinate 21,104,976 of NC_139575.1, read as the reverse complement.
TCCAGTCACAGAGCATCCCACATTCATTCATTCAATGTGCAAAGGCAACAAAGTATTTGGGCTATTCTGTATATTTAGAGGATACGTTAGCCATCTCATTTGATTTCAGAAACGCTCATTTATTTGACTTCTTTACTGTATAAAAATACACAGCACAGATTTTACCAATGTCCTCAAATAGTTAGCACTGCTCAATGAGAAATGACCAGGCAAATATGACCAGGCATATAGCTGCTATTACCTATATCAGTTAACATCACGTGCAAAAGTAAAATTCACTATTGCTCATTATTATATTATAACAGCTAGTTATGGCATAAGCTTTTTGTTTTGTTTGTTTGATTTAATTATTTTTATAAGTTTTTAAAATATAGGATTTATCACAAGGTCATCAGGCAGGCACCTGAAATTAAAATATTGTGTATTTTAGAAAATAAACTTTGCTGTGCATTCACAATTCAGAAAAAAACATTTCTCAGGAACAGGACTGACTCATGCACATTATTAGAACTGAAAGCAAACAAAAGCTTGTTGTTTTTTTTTTTTTTTTTGTATAAAATCTGCAATTAGGTGTGTTTCATTAAAATAAGGAAAATAAAGTTTAAAATTCTTTATGTTGGCAAAATAAAAGTTTTATTGATTAACATTTTGCATGTTTGAACAAACAGAGGAAGGATCTAAACTACCACAAAAATCATGAGGTTGCATTTAAAATATATGAGAAGTTAATATGACTTCTTGGTGAGTATTATTTAATCTGATGTCTCATGCCAAACATATTCATGAGGTACCTAAAAATTATAGTCATACTTGATGTAAAAAACATTGGTAATACATGTGCAATGTGTGCTAGATATGATATAACTTTATTAAGCATTCAAAGAGCATTCCTTGTTAAAATACTCCCAAACACTGTGTGAATGCTGTCAGTCTTGTTTCAAATAAGAAAGCATTGTAGTGTTTAAACTAGACTTTAGACTCCAGTTCCCTGGAGTTCTGCCACACGCTTTTCCTTTTACCCCTGAGATCTAACACTAGCACTTGGCACTTGAGTCTTGAGTCTTGAGTTGAGTTGCTCATAATGATTTTGGTTTGTTTGTCCAGCTGTGTTATTCTTTCACATCAAAAAAACTTTGTAGATTGGAGATCTTTGGAAACATCATATGGTTATAACCTTTCTTGTTTCCTACTCAAGAATTGCACATACTAAGAGATAAAGACACTTCCTGTCATGCATATGAGTGACATTTGAAGATCTTAATAAAGCAGTAAGAGAAGTATGTTTTTTTTTAATAATAATTTTTAAATAATTATAAAATAATATGATATGATATGCAAGCATTCTTGTGTGAGAAAGATTCATTTCTTTTTCAATTACCCTCTTAGATTTAATTATAATTATTTCCAAAATAGTATTTGAAGTTAGTTTTTGGCAAACTATTAAAACAAACTTAAATAGACACCATACACACCCTCATATTATGTCATAAGTCATTTCAGTTTATCCTGCATTAACCTCACACCTTTCTGTGTCCTAGGAATAGTATTTGACACATAGATCTCTGCCAGGCCTCAGTGGCATGGCAGAGCAAGATTAGACCTGCTCCAGGCAGACAGTGCCACACGAAATCCAGACTAGAAAGATCAGGGACAGTGCCTGGCTTCAAACAGACATATTGTATGTCATACTGTATAACTATCATTTTGCCATGGTGGATTCATAAGACCTGTGTTTGATAGTTGCTAACTCCCTAGAGAAAGGAAAGTTTCAGTAGGTTAAGTAAATCTGTGCATAAACTGCATCAATAACCAGAACTGGTTAAATGTTGATTTGCATATCCTAAAGTATGTCAAACATGCAGCAGCAGACAGGAATTACAGAAAAAGGAACAGGAAACAAAATGAGGAATGAAAAAAAGAAGAAGTAGCAAAAAATATTTAAATAAAAACATTAAAGATTTTAAAAAACAAAGAAAAACAAAAACAAAAGAAATCTTTGAGATGAAAGAGACAAATATTGAAAACAGGAAAGGAGACCCACGAAGTTTGAACTTTCAACCTTAAAAACACATGACATATTGAAAGACCTCTGAAGACTGTTGTGAAGATAGTGAAGGGCACTAATGCAAAAACAAAATAGAAATATGTGTTAGACTTGTACATACACTATATGGGCACTAGTTTATAAACACTGATTTTTGAACATCCCATTCTACATTTAGTCCAATTTGCTGTTACAATAACATCTACTTTTGTCCATAAAGAGTATTTTGGGAGATATATTTTAACATTGGTTGCTAAAATTATTTGATCAAATTGAGCCTTGTAATGTCCTTGGTAATTATCGCTTCATTAACTGCACATTTTTACTTAGTGGATTCAAATATTTTCTATAGACAAAACTCATGACACAGTGGAGATATGATAATGTAGGAACATCTGAAATGACTAGCTGCCTAGACGAAGGAAAATGTATTTTCTTTGGCAAAAGAAAATGTTTACAGATGTGGGAAAACTTTTCAGCAGAACATATTTAATAGATACCTTTAATCAATAACTAATTATTTTGTTAAACAGTACAGTTTAGAAATGAGGTGTGAAGATTATATGTACAGAAAATACCACATTAAACTGGATGAAATGGTGTGAGAGAAGAGTAAATTGTAAAATTGTAAATAGTTATGTAAGGTATTATGTAATCTGTAGTGCTATCATTTTGATGTAGTGTTGCTCTATTTATTGTAGTCTGACAACAGTGGAGTCATGATACAGCATATTCAACATGACAGGCCTTCCAATTTTATGTATTCATGCATAAAATATGAACCTGAGAGAACCTGAGCATAATATATAAGCTACACTCTCAATTTGTCTAAACAGAATAACAGAGAATAGGATATATTGCCTGTGAAAAGAAATACTGCCAAAGAAAAATATTTGGACAACAAAAGCTTAAAAATAAAATTTACAAAAATTATATTTATGAAAAATAAAGCATAAATGCTGCTTTCTTTTTGTCCTTGCTTTAAATGTGTATAAAATAAAAATTTTATTTATTGAAATAAAATTGTCTTGAGACTTCATGACCTGCTAATCCATTTTGGAGATGCACTGTGGACATGTATTAGGACATTTGACATTTTCAGATTTACAGTATGTAGTTCTTCCCCAAAATGTTACCACAAAGTTGAAGGCACACGATTGTATAGGATGTCTTTATTTGTGTTTAATTTCTCTTCACTTAAACTAGAAGGCCCCAACATGTTCCAGCATGACAATGGAATGCTGACTGCACATCGTCCTACATCATTTACCTTTTGCAAAATAAAGAAATCTGTCATCTCTCTTCACAGACACACAAATAAAACAACCTGAATCTCAGTGAATTCATGCAACACAGACATAAAAAATATAAATAGAAAGCTTGATATGTCTTCTTTTAAATAAATTAATTCACAATTAATATAAATATTCTCTGATTGTTTAATCCGTATAGAAGTTAGAAGGGTAGTTAGAGGTACAGTTTCTCCGGGATCACCTCATTAACTGTCTGTGTGGAAACATAGCAAAGGTCACATCTGGTGTCCTGATGATTTACGTAAAACCACCATAATTTTTTTAAAGCATTTACAAAAGTATTTTGTCTTAATGCTCTATGTTGTGTTTGGTTTCACTGATAATAATCCATGTTTGTCCATACCTATGTTGATAAGAGTATAAAAACATTTAAGAGTATTAATTTAAGGTGTATTCAGTACAGACAAAAATGTGCGATTAAGCTGTAAAAATAATTGTAAGTTAATCCTTGACAATCATACAATTAATTGCAATGAAATATTTTAGTCGATTGACAACCCTAATATTAATATGGTGTAATGTGATGTACAGTTACCAGCATAACACTAAATAAGGTAGTAGTAATTAGACTACTTTTTACTTGTACATGTTAGAAACCAAACTTTTTTACTTTAACTTGAGTAAAAAAGGATAGTCAGTACTTCAGCTTTTACCAGAGTATTTTAAAGCATGAGTATCTGTATGATGTGTGTACTTTTGCCACCTCCATCAATCAATCAATGCGCTGTCCAGGCACTTGTGCAGTGCCATTTCTATGTCGTCCCACTGGTGTTGGGGACATGACTTTTCCCATGGGCCCCCCTGACTGGTTCTTGAGACATGAGATCATGTCCTACAGGTATGTTTCTGGGAGATAAGCAAAAGTATCCTCCAAAGTGTTATACTATTCCGGAAATCTATCACACTTAAAAGTCCACTATTTTGGGCAAATAATTAGTTATTAATTGCTATCAGTACAGGCTAGCTTGTAGATTAACAGCTTTACAAAATATTGAAGAAAACACTATATGAATCTATAAATAGACCCAGGCAGGTCTTAAAGCCTTACACTTTTTGACCTTTAAAAATGTAGATGCCCTTTTGCCTAGTGTGTTATACAGGTAGTCGTCTACGACCACGATTGGGACCGACAGACCGGAAACAGATTTGGTCATAAGTAGAGTAGGCTATATGTACAGTACTGTGAAATGGTGCCGGAAGCTGGTACGCACTGTCATACACCGCGGCTAGCGATTGTGGTCGTAATTTGCCTGTAACTGTACCTTACTTCTTACTCCCCACTATTTTATAAATACGCAGGACAACTTGGTTTCCATTTGATTCATTGCACTTGGGCGACCTCTGTAGTACAGTAGTAGTGTTGTTGGCTGCCAGGGACAGTTTCTGTCTGTTTTAAATTTCACTACAGAGTTGACTTCATGTAAATTTTCAGAAAAACAAGGTTTCAGATAAAATAAATAAATATTTTTAGTGAGCTTCTGCAACTTTTGTTATGAAAAGAACTTGAGAAATAGAAAATATATAGAATGTTTTACTACTCACTAATAACCTCTGCCTTGTGGATGTTCTGTGGGAAAAAAAAAAAACATTTTTGTTGGTTTTCTTCACAGCTTTCAGTATGTTTTTTTAACTGCTGTTGTTCTCTTTAACTGACCTTATTGATTTCTGATTATTAGTCAATTTTATGTGTTTTTTTTTTTTTTTTCGTTTTATGGACATCAAATGGACAACAATAAATAGTTATACTATCTATGCCCAATACTTGTGCAATGACTTTCATTGCTTTTTCCTCTCTTTTTATATTCAAAATGGCTTTTCCCCTATTGACTGCTCTTCTGTCCATTCGTTAGTCCACGCAAACTTTACAGGTGAAATACAGGACTTTAAACCAGTAGAAAACAGAACACACCTGAGCAATAAGAAACATCAGTTACATATTCCAATATTTTGTATCACATAAAAAATAGGTATGTTCAAAAATAATGTCTTATAGCCGATCAAAACCAAACATCTTCCATGTATAATTAAATATAATATAATTACTTACCTCCATGCTTCTGGAAAGATGTTCAATTTTATGTTTGGGGTATGGTTGTGGAGGTTTGTGCTCATTTAGGTACTGATGTAGTATGAGGAGGACTGGGGTGAGGTCAGTGTTCCAGTTCATCCAAGGTGTTCCATAGGGTAGAGGTCAGAGCTCAGTAGCAGACAATACAAACCATGAATTGTAAAAAAAAAAAAGATTTGACAGGGGTATTATCATTCTACAACAGTTTTAGGTCTCCTAGTTTATGTAAAATTAAATGTAAATATTTTCATGACTTTGTGGTAACAGTTTGGACCCACATAAGACTGCAAAGATTAATAGGACAAAGCTGAACAAAGCTGTGATGTAACTAAGCCAGAAATACTCCTGTCCCATCTACAGGGTATAGTCGTATTTCCTTTTCTTTTCTTTTATTATATTAGCTGTAACCGAGGTATAAAATGTATAATTAAAATGTATAAATTGTAAAGATCAATTAATAATTACTGTAAATTCCCTAATAAACATAAACCAAAAAGCATCAATAAGAGAACAATTTTATAAACATACTCATAAACTCTCACTAGATCAGTTATTTAGCCACATAAATACATATAAATATAACAAATATGTACAAAAGTGCATGTGGTGTGATGCGTTTAATTGAAATGAACAGGCTCTGAACACTATTAAATTTCTTTCTTGATCTAACAATGAAATCTTGAACAATGATTGATAAAAACAATTAACAATGCGCATGTCGGCTAAAAGACGAAAGTTAAAACAGCACTGTTTTACAGGTAATAATGTGATTAAATTGACACTGAAGAAGAGTGGCCTATATGTGTTTTTGCTAAGTAATGCTGTTCTCTCCAACACCCCCCCCCCACACACACACACACACACACACACACACACACACACACGACCCCTTGCACTGATCAAATATAATCTTTTTGAACACATTTGCTTTAGTGAGAAATAAGCAAACAACTTCTCTACATGTACACAAGCTGAATAGGATATCTATTCTCAACTCCTTAGGTCTTTGGCAACAACATGAGCTTGCATAAAACCACTGTGAAAATGTTCTTCAGCTGCTATTGTTTAAAAGTTCTTGAAAAGGAAATGGAAAAGTACAAGAAGGACATCAGAAGGACATTGAAGTTGTAAAACAAAAGACAACAAAAATGTTATAATAAATAAATAATTATAATGAATACATAATTAATAATGTAAAAAACAACAACAATGGAACTGTGAGGAACTTCGTCGTTCAGGAAATCTTAAAAAATTTACACTTTATATGAAATGAACTTGCTTTTCCTGGCCGTTAGATGGCAGTCTGTATACATAGTTTAGAGCCACTGACCTACTTTTGGTCCTCCCACTCACACTACTGTTCAGATCCTGAGAAAGTGCAGGTAATACAGTACCTACCTTTAGCATGGAGCCATCTGATTTGTTTACATGAGTAATGCTATTTTTTTTTTAAGCTGAGTAATGCTTTGCATTCAAGTGGTTTACACAATCCAAGCTTGTTTTTTTTTAATAAAAATTTTAATCAGCATCAGTCCCTCATGTTAAAATGATAATGTTAGATTCAAACTGTTATCCTGTGTCCTGTTATCAAAAGATATTAAGCATATAAAGTAAAGACCCTCAGCATCCAGAAGACATTTCTCAGCAGCGTGACTGTACCAGTGGGATGAGCATAGTGCACAGAGACCCCTCACCCCTATAAATATTTCATCTGATTTTCTATGAATTATGCATACTCTATTACATCCCCACATAATACGATGCTCACGTCAATTTGGAGGCCCATTGCTCCTCCGGTTGGTGACTATCAAATCTACCATGCAGGTGACATGTGATCCTGTGGCAAATGCCCCCAGCCTCTCACCACAGGGCTTATGGGAATTACTCCCTTACTGGAAAGGAGGTTAAGGCAGCAGATCACTGTGTCCGGAAGCCCAGTATCTGGGGAGCTGTTGGGGACTATATAATTAAGTACTGGTCAAACAGAATATTACAGATGAATTATTCAGCATTACCATAGTGATGACTGCAGTCATTTATTTCCTTTTTATGTATTAGATTTAGTATATGGAGAGAGATATGGACTTTTGTACTGTTGCAGAATTCAGCTGTTACACTCTTGGGGTGTAATTTGAATTGTGAAAACAATGCACTTACATTTTATCACATTTGGAAGATGCCCTTATCCTTATCATCATGCTGCTTAAATAGCTCAGGGAAAACTATCATATATATATATATATATATATATATATATATATATATATATATATATATATATATATATATATATATATATATATATATATAAATGCTGTAAGATTTATATGACACTTGCTCGTGTGATTTTTATTTGAAAATTATTTGAAAAAATAATACTGAAAATAATGTTTTAATACCTGTTTTTTTTTCTTTTGGTTAGGTCACAAAAATGCCTCAAGAAAGTAATACGCTTACCAAAAAACCTCCTGTAACATGCACACACACACACACACACACACACACACACACACACACACACACACACACACACACACACACACGCTCTCACACTCACACACACGCTCTCACACTCACACACACTGACACAGACAGACATTAGGTCATAGTCAAGATTTTTTAAATGTCTAACACCTCCCCCTCATACACATAAACACAGACACACAGGGCCATCACCCTTAGGACCAATCAAAAAAAGATCAAATTAGCCCCTCAACCAATCAGCTTAACCCTCAGACCCCATAGCCTGTATTTTATTGAGATCTTTTTACCCCATTATTTGAATACATTTGCATACATTGAGTACACTCAGTACAAGCAGCCCCACTCCCCCAAACCCACACTCCCTTATATCATATGTCAAAGACTATAATAATGCAGAAGAAACAACAAATTATCAAATTGTAAATGAATGATGGCAACTGTATTAATATTGTCTTCATTATCCTCAAATCTTTTTTGTTGTGAGGTCCTTGTCAAACAAGTTCTTAGGCTTTACAGATTTTAAACATATAAAATAAATGAAGAAATCGACAGACAAACAAACAGACAGACTGACAGACAGACAGATAAATAAGCACACATTTTAAATAAATAGCAGATGTGACATAATATAATTTTACAATGTAAATAAATTAAAAGTGCCAACACACTAAATTCTAATTATAATCATAGAATTATCCATACAATAATAATTATTTAACCTCTATATAAAGAGACAACATAGACATGTAGAAGTGAACACAAAAATGTATGTGAATGTTCAGTGAGCAACTTATTTCTGTAAGAAGAAGTTTCTATAATCATTTTCTGAAATTGCATTGTGGCATTTATCTATGTGACAATATTAGACAGTCATGCCACAGACCATTTACCAGTGATTTTCAAGCAGCTTAAAGTGTGCAAAAATGTGTACAAAATGGCTGTGTGACAGTGGTAAAGCTTCTATTTTACATTTTTTTTTACATGTGCTCATCCTGGCTACATTGCAGTTGAATCGTTATTTGTCCCAGAGTGTGTTTTCACAATAGACTTGTTTTCTACTGTTAAATTATATATATATATATATATATATATATATATATATATATATATATATATATATATATATATATATATATATATATATATATATATATATATATATATATATATAGACTAAGGCTGATTGCTTAAGCATAAAATATATCCATAGAAACAGCCCACTAAAAGATAAAAGATCCAGTGAATATTTTTCAGATTCTCCAGAAGAGAAGTGTTTATTTTGCATGTCCTCAGAGCATTTGCATGGCCCATGAATGCTCACGCATTTCAAGCAAGGCGCCATAAAACGCACCATGCAAGGGTTAAATCTCTTTGTGTTGCTATGGTGACTTCCACAGACTAGCAGTGCTGCTGGACTGACAGGCACAGAGGACAGGAGGAAGGAGGAAGGGTTTTTGGAGGAATGGGTGGACCGTAGTGCTACATTATGCCCGTTGATTGGCTGGAACGAGGTCCCATGTGACCTTAGGAATGCTAATGCCTGGATTCCCCTCACCAACCCCCTCCTGCTGCTGTCTCTGGTTTGTAGCGAGTGTACAGCAAGAGCACAGCCCAGAAATGGTGTAGGAGAGCAGGAAAGGAAGAAGAAATCAAACCCAGGGAGGGACAGACAAGGCCTAAGGGTTAAGGTAAAGGTAGGTCAGTCTTAGTTTATGGCTTTTTATTTCCATAAAACTGGCTCTAGGGTACTCATGGAGTGTGTGTGACCGTGTACATATCTATATGTGTGTGTATGTGTGTTTGTTTTCTCGACGAGTACCAGAATGCTTCCAGGCTCTTTTGAAACAAGCCGAGCTCACCAAATCTGACAGTTTGACGGATGGCATCGAAGCTGTGATGTAAGTGACCCACTCCGGGAAAGTCACGTTTGGTGGATAGTAGATGTTTCTCTGTTAGTTCCTAGAGCTCAGATCAGACCATGGTATATGCTCTTGCTTCTTCATGCATGAGGTTTCTAGATCATGCTTTGCACTTCTGTATATAGAGAAATAGAGAGCGAATGTGACAGTGAGAACATTTCCAGGTTGATCCATGAGGCTGATGCTAAGTTATTTAAAAGTTGGAATTATTTAAATCCTATGTCTGAGACAGCCACATGTCTTGCATCGGGGTTCCGTCATGCATATGGCCCAGGAAAAGTGCAGTATGCCAAGTTGACACCATTGCAAAATTTAAAGAAGGAACCTCTATTTTGTCACATAAACATTACAGCAAAGTTGAAATTCTTTTCTTCATTTGCCCCAGTTTGTTAGGAAGCAGGGGTCAAAATGCAGGGTCAGTAACTATATAGCACCCCTGGAGCAGACAGGGTGAAGGGCCTTGCTTAAGGGCTCAACAGTGGCAGCTTGAATGCCAAAACGTCCATTCCATCTTCAGGATAAACTAGGTGAGTTTGAAGCCAAATTACAGCTCAGCATGAAAAGAATTAGAAGTATGTCTAAAGCATGCCAATCCACCGAAAAACAACTGCATTTTATTAAAGCAGACATTTTGTACATAGATCAACAGGTTCTTTTTAAGTTATATGCAGGAACCTAGAAGACAATCATTGAGACCGAATCTTAGACTTCTTCTTTTTCTGTCATATTGATTTCTTATACAAAAATATTTCAGCTGATCTGCTGATTGCTCAGGCACTGCAGCACACCTTACATACAAAATTGTATTTTAAATCACTGATTAATGCTGAATGTAGTTAGGCTTTTTGCCATTTTTTTCCAGTGCAGTTCTGAAAGCACTGAAAGTGCTTTTATCTAATAATCTCACTGAGTTTGTGGCGTCATGGGCGAGAAGCTCAGTGAGCAAGACTGAAGGTTAATTGCAGAGGGACTCGGGCATTGTGCACTAACTGTAGACTACATGAAGGAATTAGGAGTTCAAATGTCTATCTTTTAACCTGGGGTCAAAGATTAAATCAATGTGAGAGCAAAAGAGGGAGAGAGAGAGAGAGAGAGAGAGAGAGAAAGAGAGAGAGAGAGAGGGGAGAGAGAGAGAGAGAGAGAGAGAGAGAGAGAGAGAGAGAGAGAGAGAGAGAGAGAGAGAGAGAGAGAGAGAGAGAGATCAGAACTGTAAAAGTAAGATCTCTGACAACAGGGAATCAAAAGAAAAGTGCAAATGTCACACATTCCCAGCAGTAGACCAATCAGTTGTGTCTACACCTGGTGTCCCCAGGCTGCTGTTGAGCGGGCAGGATCTTCCTGGTCCAGTGTTTACTTTTTCTTATTGCCCTACAGCAGTGTTCTGCTCTTCATGCATCCCAGCACATTGACATTAACAACGGAGGCTTCACATTTAAAGAACACTGAGAATACATTTTCCAATGTATTGCAGCCAGCACAAGTGCTTGTATCAGCCAGCATTTGTTAAATGTGTGCTGCTGTCCTGGAAAATGGATATTCGTAAAGGCTAGCAGCATTGCTGCTTTGTTGGCCATGAGATGTACGGTACTTAGAAGGAATTCAAATATCTAAGCTTTTTATGTGGACAGCAGAAACGTCAGGAGTACATTTTTAGTCTAATGTTGTTTGAAAATTATAATGTACGGCATAGATAATGGAGAATCTGATTTCGTCACAGGTTGGAAGAGAAGAATAATCAATCTGCACAAATCTGCAATATATATATTTTTAATGTTTAATACACATGCATGAAGATACTGTTCACTTTGGAATGTGCCATCATTATAAACCATGAATATGGCTAAAAAATGTCTACCCTAGTAGTCCTTCCATCAAGTTTTACGGCCCACAGGATCTTGTTAGTGCCTTTTATAATCAAGTCAGCATTAATAAAAATGAGGAGGCGTCTGGTAACCCATGTCAGGGTATACTTTATTCATGGCTTTCTCATCCAGACTCCATCAAGCTCCCATGCATTGATCTTAGGCTCCCATGAGATGCACAATGTCGCTTGAGAATACATTTCTCTGACTGTATAAGCTCCAATTCTTACTGAGTGAGGAAGCAGAGGGATAGCAATTAACAAATACTCAAGGGGCCCTGGGGCAAAGTGAGGCATGGGGGCTCTTTACATAGATCCAACTACATTTACTTTTGCCCAATAAAAAGTTGTGCAATGAAGGGTCTTTAGCTGTTATATATAATATAATAATAAGGATTATAGAACAGTTTTTTGGAATATTTAATATAAAACTTTTACTGGTCCATTATACTAGTTTATACCACAGCATTTTTTTATTTTTGAATAGAATTGGTCAAAAAGTGTTTATTACTGTTCTATAACAGCACATCTCTGACAATAGTTCTGGCTGTCATTCAAATGATTTATATAGCTGTACTTGTTCTAAGACAATCATTTGTATAGTTGTTAGCACAGTAAAAAAGAAGTCATGAGTCATGAGAAGAAGTCATGAGTCTCAGCGTTTGGTATCAGCCAATAAGGTTTCCTCCATAAGAGGGTCCTAATGACAGAGGAACCAGACTGCACATTCTGGTTTCTCAGTAACAAAACAAGCTGCATTTATTTTTCTCTCATATTATCTTCAAGAGGAAGCAAAAAAAAGACGGATAGGGGAAAGATTATTTACAGCTGCCATAAAGTAACAGGTAACAGGATGTGACTTTAAATTCACAACATTGAAATTATTATGAATGTTTAAAATAAATGATATGTCATTCATTAATAAAACATGTTAAATTAAAAGGCATGACATGTTATAAGAGGAATAATATACTTGTGCTGTCGGGAGGTTGAGCTTGATCATACCACTCTGCCATGGATTATTTTTCTGTAGCAGAATGCCCCATTATTATTTTCCTTATGTACAATAAATGATAAAAGAACAAAGCAATAAATCATTCTGATTTTGCTTTTATTCCAATAACAATCTTTTTATATCTGCCGAAAACCCTGGGCCGAGTTGAACTGCACACACAGTGTGTGAAATGTTGCAGTGACCTGACTAAAGAGCTCTGTACCAGCGTTCATTAGGATGAATTAGCACCACTTAAGACCAGATCATCAGCCTGCTCCATCACCAGTAACAAATATGACACAATCACCACAAACTCTAATAAGGAGATTTAGGGTATTTCTTGTACCTTCAGTATAATTTCAATAACTTACTAAGTGTACTTTGATAGCTAGTCTAAGGATGGCAAAACTGGCTATTTCTCCATGTCTCTGTGTTTTGTCTACCATACTGTTCTCCCTTCCCCCACACACTCGTGCACTGACTGGCTGAGTGGGTAACTAATGTGGATCAAACCCAGAGCAGACAGAGAGCACTCCCCCCTTCCCATCTCATCCTGCAGCCTCATCTCTCTGTCTCTATGCCTTCTCTCATCCTCTCTTCATCCCTCGTTCACTCTCTTTAGATTGCTTTTTTGTCTTTATATTTTTCTCATTCCTTTCCACTTCTGCTACTCTCTCTCTCTCTCTCTCTCTCTCTCTCTCTCTCTCTCTCTCTCTCTCTCTCTCTCTCTCTCTCTCTCTCTCTCTCTCTCTCTCTGTACACATTTAGATAAATTGTTCCCCTGATTTCTTTCACCTTCCATACCTGGTTTATAATTTTCCTTTACCCTCTACTGCTCACATTCATTTGATTTTAGTTGATCACATTATTAATTACTTATTTCAGTTCTCCCTTTTTTTTTTCACCTCTTCCTTTCTTCTGTTCCTCTAGGTTAATTTCTATCTTCGTTGTCGATTCTCTCCATATACTTATTCTCTCTCAATCTCTCTCTCTCTCTTTCTCTCTCTCTCTCTCTCTTCTCTCTCTCTCTCTCTCTCTCTCTCTCTCTCTCTCTCTCTCTCTCTCTCTCTCTCTCTCTCTCTCTCTCTCTGTGTGTGTGCATCATCCTTTCCACACTCTATGGTTCAAATTTATCTCCCTCCTCCAGCAGCTAATCTATATGCTAATTAGCAGACTGCAATCAATGACGTATAAGTCTGCATGACTGCAATCAATACGATATTTTACTCACACATGATGAAAAATTCACAGTGACACTGGCAGATACAGTTTGGAAAGAATAACTGCTACAATTTACAATTCCTGATAATAAGATCATCTTTTCTTAAGCCAGGAGTACCTAGTGTATTTATTTTTTAAGCCACCTTTTTACACAACCATTAGAACATTGAGGGTTGATGTGCAGCACAGGTTGAACCCTTTTTTTCAATACCATTTAATTAAATTCATTTTGATTTGTATAATGCTTTTAACAATGGACATTGTCTCAAAGCAGCTTTACACACTTAATGTGGTAATAAGGATTAAATAAGATTGTTATTTATAAGTGTAAGTTTGTAAGCTGGTGGCAGATGTGGCAAGGAAAAACTCCCTGAGATGGCATAAAAAAGAAACCTTGAGAAGAACCAGAGTCAAGGGGGAACCCGTCCTTATCTGGGTGAAAACGATGTTGAGGTGATAACCCTTGACCCCTCAAAAAATCACATTGACCTGTCAGTTCAAAACAGTTCGCTGCACTCGTGCCAGGCCTTCCTTCATGGACTAACATGTCTATAATTGCACCACAGGTTCTGTAAACCTGATTCAGCTAAGCAGTGCTGATTAGCAAGAGGAGATCTCATTAAGCAGAAAATTTATTTAATCGCAACCTTGTGGATTTTCTTGTCTCTCTAGAAATAGTTTAATCTTCAATTTTTTTTATTTAGCCACAGCCCCTTGAACATTCCCTACTGAATTAATGATTTAAACATTGGGGACATCCAGAGTGAAACCTGAACACCAGACATTAAAATTTATCCAAGGACCACATTTACCGTGAGCTCTCAGCTGGAATTTGCTCTGTCCAGAGATTTTGGCAGCACCATAGTCCGCAGCATCAGTTCTGTTAAGGGGGTTGGTGATACTTATGGAAAAGGATAAAAAAATCATTATCCTCATCTTCATTAGAGGAGATCCAATCGGCCAATCAAAATGCAGCTCTGTGTCCGGAATTCCAAAAGGCACCCCCCGTTGGCTGTCGCTAGGAAACCACATAATCAGGGTGGAAAGAGGCAGAGGGCTTGCATGCATGCAAGCATGTGAGAAGGAGAACGCGAGTTGGCTGGGACGGCGGATGCTCGTTTCGAGGAGGCAGGACTGGAATACTCACACATGCACGCACACACACACGCGCGTCAGACAAAGAAGCGACAGGCTCCCGGGGGATGGGGCTCACCACAGGCGCGCGTGCTGGCCCACAGAGGAGGTAGGAACCGAGCTTTGTCTCCGAGACGTGATTCTTCTCTCATCACCTGGACGTCTCATTATGGTCTTTTTTTGCTGCTGATTTATGGCATTATTCATCTCTCCTCACACCATCACATCCTTCAAACTTTCCACATACTCCTCTTATTTCCCAGTCATCCAGTTAAATTTGAGCAGTAGTAGCTAAAGTAGATTGCACATCTGAGTTAATCTGTATCTTCAAATTGGCTGAAATCAAGACGTCTGCATCATGTTCTTAAATCACCCCAGTACATTCACTGTTAGGAGGATGAAAGCACAGATTGTAGACTTGGCTTGATGCAGGATCGGCGTGCTCGAGCTGGAGTTGCATGCGCTGAGATGCGAGCATTTGGGTGGGCTGTCTGATTTTTCACCTGGAGGAAGAAGATCTTAACTCATCATGACAGCTCCCTTCACACCAGCAGATCTGCAGAAACACAGTACATAAACCCATCAGTTTTGCACTATTTTGTGTGAAGATATTTATTGATTTGGCTGCTCTGATTTTCATTGTGAATGACAGAATATGTTTTGATGTCTAATAGCACTTCAGCATGTGTGATTTTATTTATTTATCTCCTTGCCTCTCGGTTAGATTTGTCTTCTCTGAAGGTACTGAAATTTTGAAAGGAAATGTAAAATGACTTCACAGAACTATACTGGCAGCAATAATGCCAAATTTCCTTTTGTCTTGTGATAATACTGATGAGAAATTAATTCCTTTCAATTACAAGCAAAATCTCATTACTAAACTGGCTATCTTTGGTGTTTCAGTGTTTGAATGAAATCGAGAAATCTTCCGTATAAACAGATTTCCACTCTCAATATCACAATAACTCTATTCAGCTCGTCCCTCGAGTTTTATTTCCCTTGTGTATGTTCAACCACATGCAATAATGAGACCCTGTTTTTATATTTAGAATATCTAATTAGCATGACTATAATTCATTAACTCCTCATGGTGGAGAAAATTGTCTGCAGGGACATATGCACATGGAAACTATTTCTCTTGTGACATTCAAATTAAACAGTTGAGATAGATGGATCATTCGTTTGAGCTGAAAAAGAGGGAATGATTGACAGATTGAGAGTGTGGAGGAAAGGGGTTTGGATGATGTCTCGGTGCTGGGGAGGGAAATATGATAAGCAGTGTGCAGGCTTAGCCTTTAAGAGAGAGAGTGTGTGTGTGTGTGTGGTGTGTGTGTGTGTGTGTGTGTGTGTGTGTGTGTGTGTGTGTGAGTGTGTGTGTGTGTGTGTGTGAGAGAGAGAGAGAGAGAGAGAGAGAGAGAGAGAGAGAGAGAGAGAGAGAGAGAGAGAGAGGTGAGCAAATGAGGCAAAGATAACTGAAGTCATTCAGAGTTCTCTAAACAACCCCATATCTCTTCCTTCCCCCGTTTCCTTATTCTGACCTCTGGGCTTCACTAAGAGGTAGGGGCATGCACAGTTCTATTAATAGAAGACTGAAGTTAACACTCTGTGTGCGTGTGCGTGTGTGTGTTTGTGTGTGTGCGTGTGTGCGTGTGCAGAGAGACTTTGGGGAAGATAGATGGTGCTTCAGTCCAAGTGGCCACTTCCCATCCATTATCCCTGATTAGCTATGATTATATAGCTATTGTTGGTGTGGTAAGAGTGACTTTGAAATCTCTTCCCATCAAGACAGCCATCTCTGTCTGATTGTGTGATAGCTCTGTTCATCATGCTTCAAGCACAGCACATACAGCTAACTGCTTAAGAGGATAATGACCAAGGACCAAGAAAAGGGCAATTTTCGCCAAAAACGACTTGCAAGTCCACAATATTCTGTTGTCAGACTTGAACAGCTGTAAGGCTTGCACCTTGACCCTGATGAGCAAGCCAAATGCCCTGAATTAAACGCAGAGTTTTCAGGTTTGTTGTTGTAACATGAGACATCTGAGGGGGAAATGCTTATTGAAACACAGTTCTCAAAAATGAGCTCTGTCTGGAAATAATTAGAATTATTATTAATTTATTATTGTTACATTTTTGATGTCATTATAAAAATAACATCTAAGCCTGGAATGTAGAATAGGTTTCAAACATAAACCTTGCCCTTTTTTAGTCTGAGCTTAGTAGCCTAGTTAGTGTTTCTTTTTGAAACATGTACAGTACTGTGAAAGGCCAAAAGTCAGAGATTAGATCATTGGTTTAAATATTATGGCATTCAGTTCTTGTTACATTTGTAGTCAGAAACAATAATGATGGCAAATTTTATTCGAGTTCATTAAATCTGTTTTTATTTAAATAGACAGTACTTATTTTTTACATTTTGTGTTGATTTTCTGCTAAATAAATATTCCTTTCATTATAGCTTGCCAAAAAAAAAAAAAAAGAAAGAAACATTATTACTGAATGGCTGTTTGACTTAAAACTAAAGGGTGGTCTCTGATCTTTTCACAATTCTGTAAGCGCTCATAATATAATAGCTTTTTAACTTATTTTTACTTGTTCAGGTTAATGTTTGTATTTATTTTACACAATAGTATAGTAGATATCATTGCTGCTTCATCACTTCACAAGGGTTCTTGGTTCAATCCTGAGCTCAGTTTACTCTCTGTATGGACTTTTGCATGTTTTGTGGGTTTGCTTCACCTTCTCCAGTTTCCTAGTACCTTATAAAATATGCCAGTAGGTCACTTGGCTACACCACTAACTGTGAATCAGTGCATAAAATGTGTGCCTGATGGACTGCAGTTTCATCCAGATTGTGTTTCTGTCTCATGCTCATTATTCTACGTCAGTTTTAGGTCCTTTGTGCCTCTAACCATGATAAAGCAGTAACAACAGATTCATTTGTTTTAAATTTGTATCACTGTTAAGCACATTTTATACCTAATATATAACTACGTACCAAATACATGGTACGTAGTTGTTATGTAATGTGTAGTCATTCGTTTATTTTTTTAATATATACACATGTGCTAGGTAGCTAGCATGTTGTAGGTAAATATGTTTTATTTACTAGTATTTCTTTTACTAAACAATACTACTGTGAAATACTATACAATAAATTGTACAAGATAGCACTTTGTATATTCAACTAAGCAATTGAAAGCAATATAGTACAAAAAAAAAGTTTGCATTATTTGCAAGTAAAAGTTAAGAACAAGTAAAAACAACCCTAAATATTAGTACCAAGCTAATTTAGAAGGTCTTTACAATATTCATGAAAAATAGTAAAGTACGTTCTTTACTCCTTTCTACTCTTAATTTTAGAAAGCACTTTACACTTTAATACTAGTTATTATTTCCTTCTGATTTGTGGATTTTGTCTGTAGGGTCTCTGTAACAGTGGACTTGTAAATACAGTAAATTTTGTGCATGATAAATAATTAATAACCATTCCTGTATTTATGGTTTTCAGATCATAACCAGACATGGACAAATTAAATCTGTCCAAATTTAGACAAGTTTAATAGGTACATGAACTAGTTAATTGTACTGCAAATTGAATGTGACTGTAAAATAAAAATGTATTTTGTACATGTTAATTAACCAGTAAATATTGCATTATAATTTAGGGGTAATTATTTCCTTATGGCACAAGTACGATTATGGAAACTGGATCATTTTAATATAAGTTCTATTTGGTGTGTACCAGAACATTGTCTTTACTGGATAATTTCTACCTTCTACCTGCTACAGAATACAATATTAAATACAAGCCAGTTACAATACACATATATGTAACATACTGTATATTACCCACACATTTACTTATTATTAATAGCTCACTAGCTATTTATTACATGCTTTTGTATTAATTACTAGTTACCTACCATTACATAAAATCCTACAGAACTTTTACATTTAATTGTTTTTAAATAATTGTAATATGTTGCATTGCAATATAACAAATATAATCAGTTTTCCCCCTGATTTAGAGAAAGAAAATTCTTTATAATCAAAGAGTAAAGGCATTTTGTTGTTCTATCAGCACTCTAGTTTTTTTTTCCAGCATGGGATCCTGCTTCTGCAAAACACATCTGCAACTACAGAGAAAATTTCGGAAAGCGTGTTTTAGTAGCGGTTCTCAGAACCACTAGTATTTGTTAAAACCAGTTTCTGGGAAAGATCATAAGGAGTTCAATATAACCAAAATGTGTCAACAGTGGTGATTAATTAACACGATTTCCTGCAAACCTAAACATACAGGGCACTTTTGCAAACACAAAACTCTGGTCAGTAGGTTGAACAATGAAAATCGAAAACCACTACAACTTCTATCAGTTCTTTTTTCCCACCAAATCTTTATTAGGCGAATTTAAAAACTTAAAGTGGAAATATGATAATATAAGTAAAAGGCTGTGTTAATGGGCATGTTGATGCAATACTAAATAATAAGATGCTGAATAAGTGACATAGTGACTTGTTTGCTAGCTTAAAATGCATTTGCTCATTGTGACTCTGTTTTATTTAGCTTGCAAAGACTGTGCCAGCGGAGCAGTCGTGGGTCAAAGCTGAGACGTCAGCGTGGCACGATGGAGGGAGAGCAGGGTCCTGCTGCTTCCAGTGTCAGCATGGCAAGCACCTCCAGCTCCTCCACTAACTCTACAACCTCTACAACCAGCACCAGCAGCCAGAACATCACCAACACGTCCACTGTCCCCAGCAGCAGCAGTGCCAACTCAAGCTGCAGCACTAGCAGCAGCAGACAAACTGTTTCCCAGATATCAGTATACAGCGGGATACCAGACCGACAAACTGTACAGGTAAAACACACACACACATTTACACACAGCCACACATAATTTACTTCTACACAACTCGCGGCCATTCATGTGACGTAAACAGGCTTGCCATAATATTATGCTGCTCATTTGACTAATAAATTGTAAAACGTCCAAACACACTGAGAAATATAACACAGAAACTCTGGCACTCGTTCAAACACTTACACACCTAATCACATTTGCAGCCTCAGCTTCACAAGTTCTCATTCACACCTTTTTGAGTGTTGAAGTCATGTCAAGAGGCCTGTGAGCTCCTCACATTAACTTGACTATACTGCTATCTACTGGACAACTATGAGAACTGAATGTTGCATTCAAAATACCTAGATGCACAGTATGTTGTGTGAGAAGCTTAGATGGGCCACTCTATTAAGCCTATCACAGGCATTAACTTTATCTGCTTAACATGCCTTCTTGTTAATCCTGGATCATCCTCGACCTTTGACCTCACAGACAAGCCATTCCTATTAGTTTAAGTTTTCATAGAATTTGCTGCTATTATCTGCCTTGGAGTTGCTACCATATGGGCATTGTTTAATATTGTTTCATATTCATGTTTATAAGTTGCAGTAATATTTGATTTAACTAGTCAGTGCTTCAGTACAGTACATTATATACTCAGCTGCACGCAGCATGTGCATTAGCTATTCACAAAAGCCTGTGTGGTGTTCAGGTTACGCTCCACCATGCTCCTACCAAGTGCAGGGGTCAGAGGTTTCTTTTGCTGTTGCTTAGCAACTGTACGGGACAGCCAGGGGGGGAGGAGCCAGGCAGAGGCCTGAGTAAAAAACTGAAATGAGCTGTTGCTGCCTGATTGTGTTTTACTGAGTGTATTGTTACACAGTACTTTACACTGTGCATTTGTGTTACTGTAGATCAGTCAGGTTTTGAAGTACTTGATTTGTGTTTTTCTTCCACTTCAAGCTGTCAAGTTAAGTAGCCTTTTATTGTCATTAAAACTATATACAATAAAGTGCACAGTGAAATGAAACAATGTTTCCCTCATGATCAAGGTGCTACATGAGACTATATAAATTAACAAAAGTATCACAAAACACAGAACTATACAAAACTACACAGGACATAACATAAAGTGCATGTGTGTGACATTTAGTGCGAAAAAGCACAAGACAGTGAGACAGTAGAGAGAGTGGCACTGCAGCACCAACACGTACAGAAGATGTGCAAATGAATTGTCCATATAATAATATATAATTGTCCATCTTAAAATAGTTTGTGTGCAAATTTGTGAAAAATAGCTAGTTTGTGCAAACAGATAATGAGTTTGTTAATTTCTCTCTGAGTGTATGTGTGTGTGTGTGTGTGTGTGTGTGTGTGTGTGTGTGTGTGTGTGTGTGTGTGTGTGTGTGTGTGTGTGTCAGCCTAGTCCCTTTGTATTAAGTAGTCAAATGGCTTGTGTATATAGACTGTTAGAAAGTCTGGACTTAAGGGGCCGAATGCCTCGGTACCTTTTTCCAGATGGCAGGAGAGAGAAGAGTATCTGTGAGGGGTGTGTGTGAGACCAGCCACAATGCTGGTGGCTTTGCAGATGCATCATGTTATGAAAATGTCCATGTTAGAGGGTAAAAAGGAACCCGAGTGATCTTCTCAGCCATCCTCACTATCCACTATATGAACCCAAACCACACAGTGATGCAGCTGCTCAGGATGAGCTCAATGGTCCAACTGTAAAACTTTGTGAGGATGTGTGGTGGGAGCTGGGTCTTCAGCTATAATATTCTCCTATTATACACCTGGTATTGAGGGACCAGTTAAGGTTCTCTGCCAGGTGAACCTAAATACCTAATACTTTTAAAAGAAAAGATCTCATACTATCAGTCTCCTACGTTTTAAACAGGACATCACTACACCTCTGTATTCATATCAGTGACTTCATAACAGCGACTTAACAGCAAGAATGATCCATCTGTCAGTGTAATCAGCTGCTATTCACACTTTGCATTAGTCAAGTTTATTTTGTAAAAGCTGGCATTTAGCAGTCAGGTGTGGTGGATGAAGTATAAAAAGAAAAAGAAAGTATGAAAGCAATATTTAAACAAATTATGAAATTCAATGTTAAATTCTCATGCACATCTAACATTTTTAAGGAAAGAGTTTTCTATTATTGCAGGTACACAATGAGAGAATGCTTACTCCATACAAACTTACATGATGACAGTATGGTTACTGTTGTGGTCTCGTGACAGGTTCTCATTTATCTACATTTTTGTTTTCACTTCTATGTTGTGAGGCATGTTTTTCTGCAAATAGAATATTTTTTTTTTCTAGGAAGCAGTGGAGTGAACAGTAAAATTAATTAAAAACGTACTTGAAAACAGTAACGTAGAGAAAATACTTGTAAATTATTCATAAGAATATTACAGTTTCACACTGCCATTTGAGGGGTTCGCAATAACGTTGTTGTTAGTTGGCTTTAGCAAATGTTTTTACACATTCGTTGGTTTCTATATTCAAAAAGTGATCATTGTGATTTTGCAATCTCTTGTGGGTTTAAATAATTTACATTTAAATAAATTCACTGTTTTGAATTTACCAGCGCATTTATGTAGATATTCTTCTAATAAATCTTTCAGGTACTTTTCCAACTTTTGGCTCCATCTGGATCATGAAGTATATTAAAAAGCACTGAAATTTTATTAGCTTCGTTTTACAACTATTTAGTATTTTTTGTCTCAGAATGTCTTTTCTACATGATTGTACTCTATTGTTTTTGTACACATATTTATGTAACACTTTAGAGATCACATGCATCTGGTTCTGGAGAACCATCATCTTACTTTTGTTATTTATTTGTTTATTTATTATTTTTTTACTTAGTTTTTCGGTACAGTAGAATGCACTAGAAATCTAGAAAATATTACAATTATATAAAGTAACCATCTTGATTATGGTGGTTATTTTCTGGAAGCTTTTACATTTTAAGTTCCTTTTTTCGCCAAAAGAGGGAGACAAAGACAAAGAGAATTCTGATTCAAACGCTTGCAACAAAATAAAGCGATAATTTTACAAGGGCATTTCAGGCTCAATTCAGCACATTCACTCACTCATTACAGGTCTGTACTTTGGTTTATCTTGTGTTCTCCATGCAATTTGCACTAACTAGTACTGTGTGTGTGTGTGTGTGTGTGTGTGTGTGTGTGTGTGTGTGTGTGTGTGTGTGTGTGTGTGTGTGTGTGTGTGTGTTTAGGTGATTCAGCAGGCTCTGCACAGGCAGCCGAGCACAGCTGCACAGTACCTGCAACAGATGTATGCGGCACAGCAGCAGCATCTTATGCTTCAGACAGCAGCCCTGCAGCAGCAGCACCTCAGCACAGCTCAGCTCCAGAGTTTGGCAGCCGTGCAGCAGGTGGGCTAGGATGCTGCAAAACACTGTTCACAAAGACTACACAGAATGATGATCATCCCCCCATCACATTATTTCCTTTCCCCTCTCCTTGCATTTCTCAGTTTGTTTTTTTCTCTCTTTTAGGCCAGTATAGCTGCTGGTAGGCAGAGCTCTACTCAAAATGGCACCTCATCCACCCAGAGTGGATCCTCACAAACTACAGTGAGTCTGCACAGAATCTATACACATTACTTGTCTGCATAAATCTGATATCAAAAGCAGAAGTGTTCTCTAAATGACCACAGATATAATGTATGATTGAATATGAAACACTGTGTTTGACATACTGACACTCTTTTCTCCCATTCAGATTAATTTAACGACGTCTCCTGCCACTGCTCAGTTAATAAGCCGTGCCCAGAGTGTAAACTCCTCCACTTCTGCCATCTCTCAGCAGGCAGTGCTGCTAGGCAACGCCTCAAGTCCCACCCTTACAGCCACCCAGGCGCAGATGTACCTACGTGCACAGATGGTGAGATGGCACACTCAGTACATGCAGTACAAATGTTAACAAATAATGACATGTTCTCATTATCTCTTTTAATGTCTGTTAACATCTACCTTTTATATATTAACATTCCACATCGGGAACTTAATGACAAAATGTTTGTTTCATATTTCATGAATTAAAATGATGGAAAAACATAGCTATAAAGTTTATTAGAACCGTTCAGTGGTTCATGTAATCATGATATTATACACTATATTGTAAATACTAAAGTATTGGTTCACCTGACCTTTCATGCTATATGTGCTCCTTTTCCAAACTGTTACCACAAAACTTGAGGGACTCATTTGTATAGGACTTCTTTAGATACGCTATAATACACTTTGCATTCACTTTAACTTGGAAACCCAAACCTGTTCCAGCATGGCAATGCCCCTGTGTACAAAGTGTGGTCTTTAAACATCTGGTTTACATGCTTTGGAGAGGAAGCTCCTGAGTGGCCTGCTATAGAGCTCTGATCTCATCCCTACTAAACACCTTTGGGATGAATTGGAACGCTGACTGCACCCCAGACCTCCACACCTACATCAATACCTGCCTTTCATAACACCCTTATGGCTGATGAACACAAATATCTATAAGCACACTCTAAAATGGTGGAACAGTTTCCCAGTAGAGTGGAGGGAATTGTAAGAGCAAAAATCACATACCAAACTTATGACCAGGTGACCCAATACTTTTGGCAATATAGTGTATATCATTATTATTCAGGTTTGCTAACAGAGTGACAATCACTGGTGCCACATTAGTATGTATATATATATATATATATATATATATATATATATATATATATATATATATATATATATATATATATATATATGTAAAAAATTATATACTGTATCTCCCCCGAGTTACAGTTAATTGAATGTTATAAAAAAAATGAACGAAGGAAGCTACAGAATCTATTGTGTACTGTAATAAACAATTGTATATTTTAATTTGAATATTTCTTTGTGAAGTATATACTATATATGAAGTATATATTCTTATATTGCCTAATGCTTTACATTGGTTAAGTTTGTGTGTGTGTGTGTGTGTGTGTGTGTGTGTGTGTGTGTGTGTGTGTGTGTGTGTGTGTGTTTGTGTGTGTGTGTGTGGTGGTGTTGGTGTTTGCAGGCTCAGCAAAGTAACCTGGTGCATGTAGCTAGGAGTCTTGGCCGAGCTGTTCCTCTCTCCTCCCAGCTTATCCTCGCTCCCACAGCTACCGTGACGGCTCTTCAATCTGACAGCAGCAACACTCAGTCTGCACCTGCACAGGTACACACACACACACACACACACACACACACACACACACACACACACACACACATACACACACTCAGTAATTTCCGGAAACAAAATGCTCATTTTAGTACTTTTAGTGTCATATATGCAAAACAAACAGGGCATGTTGTTATAGGAAAATACTGATCAACACAGTGGTATGATGAGGCTGAGGTACTGTTACCAACCTTGAGTTTCCTATACCAACACTTTCTGAAGTTTTGTATTAAACCACAGCAACTTGGCAATTCTGTTTAATTAATAAAAAAACACTATTTTATTAGGTTTTAAAATGCATCAGAGTGAAATGGTATAGATTCTGTAACAATAATGTATTATATGTGAGTAGGTACATAAATATATAACCTTGCAGCCAGAACAGCAGTAAGAACTGTTAATGGAAATGACTCAACAGATGCTCATGATACAGATTTTAGAATTGAACAGTGCTGCAGTATGATATCTTACCATTTTTAACATTTTAAGTCTACATTTTGGAAAAATTTGATGGCAGTAGGTTTGCAATCAGTGTAAGCTAGTTGTAGTGGTTCAGTGGTTACAGATAACAAGGTCATGTGGTCAATTTTTACCACCATCAGACTGCCATGATTAGGTCCTGGATCCTCAGCTCATAGGCTTTCTGTATCAGATGTAAGTTTTTATAAGCAACAGTCAAACGAGCAAATGTGTTGGTTTGTTTATTTTATACTATGTAAGATATTACAGTACATTACTGTAAATGTGTTTTAGTTTTTTGCTTTACATTGTACAGTACTTTTCTTCTGTACAACCTACTGCTCATTTCAGACAAGTCATTCATTAAATGTCCCAGGTCCAGAATCTCGCCATTCGGAGTCATCAGGGGGCGACATCCTCTCAGTCCACTGGTCTGCAGGCCCTGAGCCTTAAGCAGACTCCAGTCTCCATCCAGCCCACTCCACTTATCAAGACCACTAGCCAGAGTGCTTCCAACTCAGGGACCATCACAGGAAAGGGTGGGCTCTCTGTGGTGACCACAGATGGAGGGAAGAAACCAGAGAACACAGAGATTGAGGCAAAGGCAGTGAATATGAGCCGCAGTGTGACATCCTCTCAGCCCCTTATCACACCAAGTAAGAAACATATGATTGAGAAAAACTACAAGACATTTACTGGCTAAAACAAAGCATCGAAATACGAAAGAAGGTCTAGCTCTAGCCAATTCGAACTTAACATAACCTATTCCCAGTTCAGTTGCAGGACTTAGTTTCTGAGTATAAATGCGTCCCCCTTTTTACCTTATATGCCACTCAAACCTCTATGAAACCCTGACAAACACCACAAATATCACGGTCACTTGGCAGTTTTTTCTGATTCTGAAATACTAGCTGAATGCCTGTGTGAAAACTGTCAAAGATTCTGACTCTTTGTTGTGCTGCCTTTTGTGTCAGTGACAAGACTTGCAGCTTCTATTTAATGGTATGCGGTCCCATCTCTGGTCTTAAAACACATGCACAAATATTTTGTGACCTTAACTTTAAATAAGTCCTGTCTGCATTTAGAATGAATGATGCTTACATTGTGCAGTTTAGTCACTGTGTTAGCAAAACACTATTTGGAGTTTTCCTGGGGTTGGTCTATTAATTATGCAAAAATGAGTGAAACAGGTTTAATTATTTACCAAGATTTTTATGTAAATGATGATGTCGTTGCTGTAGGTTACAGGTAAAATCGGTATTGTGCCTGTGATTTTTTTTTTATGATAATGATAATGTTAATTGATGAATGATAATGTCTTGAGACTGGATTTCAGTACAAGACCTGACTCAAATCCTATATCCCTTTGTCATCAATGATCATCAGGTTTTTTGTGAAACAGTATTATTGCTTCATTAATTGCTTTTTAATGACTTTTCACTTACTTTTCTATTTGCTCACTTTAGTAATGTCAGCCATATAATTTATTGCGAATTGATTGCAGTCTATGTACAAGTGATTTAGCAGACACACCCTGAATGTTGGGTACAGGTGTAGTTACTATGGCAGAAATGTCTACAGAGAAAACCTATATCAAGGGAATGTCTGTTTATCTGCTATATTATCTAATATATTTTTTTTATTATTTGAAGAAAAAGATAGCACTGTTTTTCATTTGATTTGAGTGCAATTTTTGGACATTAGCATAAAATTGCAATGAAATAAATGTATGCATGGTATTGGTTAAAAACATTAAAAAGAAAAAAAGAAAACTGTGGTCGGGAAGTCTGGGGTTTTCCAAGGCCGGTTCTGCAATCTGGAGGGATTAACTCATCAGTCCTATGCCTGCACAAAAAGGGGAGAGAAAGAGTGTGAGGAGAAAAGCAAAAAAGAGTACAGGAGAGAGAGAGAGAGAGAGAGAGAGAGAGAGAGAGAGAGAGAGACAGAGAGAGAGAGAAAGAGAGAGAGAGAGAGAGAGAGAGAGAGAGAGAGAGATAGTATGTTTATCTGGATTGAGTCATATGAATCCTCTATCCCACGCCATCCAGAGGAGAGAGAACTACATTCCTTAACTACATTTTTATGCTGTTTATTATTAAGGGAGGTTAGAATGTAACCCATAGTTCTGCTACTTGTATCCAGCATTCAGTGGTAAATGTAGGGTGTCTCTGCTCCCAACAGACACACACAGAAACAGACTGTCAACACTGCAATGTATCATAATGATTCCTTGCTGAAAGAGCTTAAAGTTGAGCTGAATTCACCATATAATTAAACACAATTTCCAGCAAGCTGTGCATTGCATAACTATTAAAAGCCCCAAATGTTTTGATTTGCATTGCATTTTTCTTGGATACAGTACAATCCAAAGAAAAAGCAAATGCTTTCAGTAAAACATAACTTAATAGCACATTACAGTATATACAGACACTCATTTTGTCATTACTTCATAAGTCATACAAAAATAGATGATTGAATTCATCTAGACTTTCGGATGTGAACAAATCATAAATTTTTACCTTATCCACTGAACAGGTAAATCCGCTAATGTATTTCTCTATTCCCATGTTTGGTTGTCCAGAAACTTTGACTCATCTAATAAAGTATGGTGAGTTATGGTGGTTAGTAAGTACATTAATTCGGACACAAATACATATATATATATAAACTTGTATTTTGTTTTTTGGAGGTTGGTAGTGAGTAAAGTTTTGTTTATTTTTGATTGTTGAAGAAAAAGAATTACACAAATGAATTAAGGATGAATGCATGAATAAATTGAGCTTAGCAGAGACAATTTTATTTGCCATTTCCTTTCAGTATTTCTAAGCTTTATTCGTCACATATGCATTTGTGTCTGATACACAAGTGCAATGAATTGAGATACATTTACATGTGTATGATCTGTCTAGCATATGCCCAGATTCAACCCCAAGCCCTGATCAAGCAACAACCACAACAGTTTGTCATTCAACCCCAAGCTCCACCCACTCCACGAATGCAGACTCAATTACTACAGACAGCCTCAATCCAGCCTCACTCACAGACTGCCTCGCTTGGCCTCCAGAGCTCCTCAGCTGGAGGACCTGTCCCCGTCCTGCCTAAACCACCGGCCCTCATCCAGGGATCAGCTCTGAGCCAACAAGCCACCATCTTCCATTCCACAGTGAGCCAGCATGCAGGCCTAAGCCAGTCTAAATCTCAGCCTGTCCAACTTACAGCCATCAACTTGCAAATCCAGCCTACACATAGTCAGGTATGTTACTGCACCACTCTCACTGGTGATCATACAGACCACTACTGACTACTGCTTTGTGCGGAATGGCACCCTAACCACTAATCCTCACATAATTCATTTAATTCATTTTTCTTTATCTTTAATCTGAACACAGTTTGTGATCATCCAATTTTCCAATTTATGAAATAAATGTTCCACAAATCACTCACATAAACTGTTCTCCATCTACAGAGGTGCCTACAAATGCTTTCAGACATAACCTTAAAAGCTGACTCCCAAACAAATATATTGAATGGCACATGATTTTTTAGCTTTAAACCAACAACATAAAAGGCTCTCCTGTTCTGTGACTTTAACCCATACATTTTCAAATCTTATTTTGCCCAGGCCTCCAGACTTGCTCAGGACAGTAAGGATAAGCCCACATCTCTGGTTATAAGAGAGATTTGCCAGCCTTGCCCGCCTCTTGGTGCCCAGTTACAATCGTCTGCCCTGTCAACGGAGACCAATCCTCCAGAGCCACCTAAAGCTGACACTGGGACTGACACAGGTCAAACTCAAGGTATGATGGTCTAAAACATCTACCCTGTACATCAATCATTTGTAATGCTGCCCATGAAGTATAAAGGCCATAACTGAGAATTAGAATCAGATGCAGTAGATTGGGGAAACGGAAAAAAGTGTAGGGTTTTTAATGGATCAGGATTCTTGTGTTCTCCTGATGCCAATATTACCTTTACACAGCGACTCAGTGTCTCAGTGACTCAGTGTCTTAGTGACTTTTTAAGACTAAGTGTATTAGTAAGGTGTTTGACCTCAGGTAGCTTCCAGAACAGGTTAAATGTTCTTTAATATATTGTAGTCTCTAAAACTGGTTTAAAACATTTAAAAGGTTTTGATGACTGCAAATGCAACAGTATATATTTAACATAATGTAATCAAAACATTCAGTTATGTGTACTATGCGCTGGCCTATTCCACAAATGTTTTTCCATCATAAAGCAGTTTTATACACGCTTCAAAAAAAATCTATATCCAGATATGAAAATCAAGCAGCCTCTTATTACCCATATGCAGCTTGTAAAGACAGAATAAAACATAAAAAGGTCACATTCTCATAAGCAGCATTTCACATGTATTGTACTTAATGTGGCTTATAGATTTAGTTCAAAGCAAGCAATCAGCATGCAAGCAAAGCAAACCATGTGATTATTTACTCAGAAAACGGAGTGATGATTCAAAGGATGTTGCAGCCACAGCTGCTGAAAAAATATATCCTTCATTTCGATTCCTCCCACACAAAAAACTGACTTCTTACTCTGTGTGTATGTGTGTGTGTGTGTGTGTGTGTGTGTGTGTGTGTGTGTGTGTGTGTGTGTGTGTGTGTGTGTAAGAGAGACAACTCCTTTGGGTGATTTGAAGGGGCGGTGAGCTAGAGCAGGAGGGTTCCCATGAAACACAAGGCAGGGTGTAGTACTGTTCAGTGAGCCTGCGAGCAGCGTAGAGAAACTGAACGATTAGCAGCACTGGAAGATTTATATGTGCAGTTTTTCTTCATAGACTCATGAGATGAGAGCACTTACATTCTTTTACACAGAACTGGAGAGTGCTGCTAAATCTAAGCAGGCTTTAGTCTTCCTTGGTGAGCAATTTGCCTCATTACATGCTGTTACATTCCAGTTTAGTTAGTTAGTGTTTGGATGTTTACTTCTAGAACAGTGTAAAAAAACTGTCCTTTTATTGTTTGTACCAGTCTTAATTTAGAAATTAGTTTCAGGTGAAATTTAACTTAACATGTACCTGCTTACATGACACAGGCTTTAAAATTGTGTAGTTTGTAAATATTTGGTAGTTTTATTGTCATATCATATAACTAAAAGATAAATAAATCATCCATGGTATTATTAGGTCATCCTGGCCATTCTGAAATTTTGTGATGCAGCTTTCTGCAAAGTCTCTGAAATGAGAAGTAAAGGTTATTGAATGTGCAGAGTAATTCTGATTATTGATTTACTATTTAGTTTCTGCTTCTGATGCAAAAAAAAATCTATGGAGATAAAAACACTGGTGTTTTTATGCAGGTGCGGTGGAGACCCCGTGCACAGCAGCCATGACCCCCAGAGGAGAAACTGAACCAGCTAACGGTGAAAACAAACCGCCTCAGGCCATTGTGAAGCCCCACGTGCTCACACATGTGATTGAAGGCTTTGTCATCCAAGAAGGAGCTGAACCATTTCCAGTGAGTACAATGAACTGTCACATTGGGATTTTTAAAAATCTGGCTAATCAGAACAAACAAATATAGACAAAGCTGAAACTAATTTGAGAAACGTTTCTCTGTAAAACTTACAGCACAGATTAACTTGTGACATCATCAATTGAGGCAAGATTATATCAGAACTGTTCAGTCAGAGGACAACAGAACCGCTGTTGTTGGACACCCCTGCAAGTCAAACAAATGTCTAAATGCCAGTTTTTGGCTCCACACTGAATAAATTCATCTGGCCCACACACCACACTGGAATGGATACACTCATCTAAATCTGGCAGCCAGAACAACCTTGATGAGACCATATGTCTGGCATGATATAGAGGGCCTTAAACTGTGTTCACATTACCAAAGGCATACTGTATACAATTATTTCCACACTGAAATGTCATTTGCGTCCAGTAAAAAACTAATCTCAAAAACATGCTACAAGGCTGAACAAGTCTGATGTATTAATTCCTCCTAGTCACGCTGAAGTGTAAACTAAGTAAGAGAGCGGTCTACTAAGACATTAATTCAATACTTTAGTCACTGCACAAGTGGTGTAACTTTTTAGAGGTCACATCACTACTTACCCAACTCAGGAACTTTTTATGCAGAAAGTTTTAATGCAGAAACCAGCACCTCTAAAAAAAAAAAAGGATGAGTTCATTAGAGTTCATTTATATGCTGCTTCCATTGCTGTGTGTTTTATTCACTTTCACAACAACTGAATATTCTGTCAAATATAAACCCAGCATTCCTGTATGCAAAACAACTAATGGACAGTGAATCACTGTATGCTCTGAGTCTAATACACAGGTTCCTTTTTAACATAGCTAGATTTGCTTGTGCTACAGGACTCTGCTAGTCTAGTGCTTTTCATTTCAGATCACATTATACATAAGGATGACAAAATAATTTAATAAATAATAATAAATAATTGGTTAAATGTACAAATAAGAAATGTATAGCCATCACAACAGATGTTTTGGCATCCAGGTCATCATCAATAACTTCTCACCATTGCCAGGACTCTGTACATCTTTTAATCCGCTAAAAAAAAAGTACCGTATTTTTCGGACTATAAGCCGCTACTTTTTCCCCACGTTTTGAACCCCGCGGCTTAAACAACGAAGCGGCTTATTTATGAAATTTTTCTGTGTTTTTCCTGGTTTCACAAACTTTAAGCCAAAAAACTGAGCGACATAACATTAGACCAATGAAATTTCCGAACGGAAACGAAAAAACGCACCTCACCTGTGTTCTGAGCTGCACGGCATCGGGAGAAAAAAAGTTTTTTTACGCACGATGATGCCAAAAGATAAACTCCCGAGAGAAATTGTTGTGAAAGGAAGGAGGAAGACAGTGAACAATCGGCTACTGTTTAGATACAAGCCGTTGTAACGTGTTGAGTCTGGGTTAAGGGAGCGCTCGCTAACTCCAGTTGCAACAGAAATCATATAAGCACAGACAGGTTTCCAAAACTCGTGCTTTTTTATTTTTCTTGGCAACAGCATTAAGGGTTAATCAAAGAAACTTAGAAATAAGCATCAGAAAATAATAAGGACATATTCCTTGGTCTTGCACACACGCAGTGATACTGGAAAAATGCAGTGGCAGGCTAATCCCAAAATACCGCTATGCTCCTAAAGGAAGTGCAACATATTTCACCCGTTCCACCGTGTGTAACGTGTCTTTCGTTAAAGCCTGTGTAAAGTACATTAGTGTAGACACCTGTGGCTTATAGACAGGTGCGGCTTATTTATGTTCAAAATAAAAATATTTGTAAAATTCAGTGGGTGCGGCTTATATATGGACCAGAAATTACGGTATTTTAATAGTTTAAACGATTGTTTGTTTGTTTAGTAATTTAAATAGTTTAGGGTTTAATGACCAGTAACCATGCTTATATAGGTAAGGTTTACCTCCAAAAGTATGTTTTTTTTAATGATTATGTAAAATCTCAAATGGGGGACATTATTTTGGGCATTTTTATAATATAGGCAACGGGCTTGCCAGATATGCATTGCTTACACTACTAATAAAAATAGCAACTCAACAATATTCCCATTCTAACACTATGTCAAATTTCTAAATGTCTTAATAATAATTTAAATATAACACTTAAAATTCAAACACAAATTATGTGAAGTAGTATTAAAGTATATCTATGAATTTAGGTTTACTGGTTTAATCAGCAAATTAATAGATGAAGTTAAAAGAAATAGTTGTTTCTGTGTAGATTGGAAACCACAGCATGTGAAAGGAGTAGGCTAAATCATCATTTTATCATTCATTAAAAATGATAATTAGAAGAGGAGCAAAGTCAGTTGGATTGTTTATCTGCATGACTGTTTGCAGTACAGTGTATTTTTCCCTGCACGGTCCACGGTACCAAATTTACTGCTTCGTAGAATTTAGAAAGGACGTAAGTGGTGACATGCTGCCCTCATGTGGTCTATTATTGTAACTGATCACTGACAGAGATTTGCACTAAATCTGGGAGTGTGGCTGGGGTTGTTCAGTCACAAGAGAATTAGTGAGGTCAGGCAATGATCTTGAACAATGAGACCTAGGGCTTTGTCTGCATTCCAGTTCACTCCAAAGGAGTTCAGTGCATTTCTGCAACATGTTTAGGTCTCTTAGCTCATTGAAGGTGAATCTTTAGAGCATAAAAAGTCATTCTTTACAATTAAATGCAACTGTTTGGGGAAAATACATATATGGGTGAGATGATCAGATAAGCAGATTAGTGTACTTGATCTTCTCGAGTTTGGGTGAGCCTGTACTCATTGTAGCTTCAAATGCCATATTTTGGCTGACAGGAATTAAAAACACAGTTTGTTTTTTTGATGTTCTGCTGTAGTTTTCTACCCCCAGGTTCAGCATGAGGTGCCTTGAGCAATGCCAAGGTATTTTTTCCTGTAGTAGAACAATTCAATAAATGTATTTTGTGTATTTGCACACTCTTCAGTGTATGGAAGTTCTATGGATTGTTACACATAACAAGCCCAGTTTATTAGCAGTTTCTGATATCGGAGAGCAGGTAGTCTGCTACCAATACTGTCTGTCAAAGTCACTTAAATAAATTTTTCTCTTTTCTGAGGTTTGTTGTGACCATTTTTCTAATAATAATGTTAATTGTATGTTTTGCTGCCACATGGTGGGCTGATTGGATAATTGCATAAATGTACAAGTGTACTAATGTTCCTACTGAAGTGTGTGCAGGTGGAGAGGCCTTCAGTTCAGACAGACAGCCCTAAGAAAGCAGAGAAGTCACTGCCGTCAGAGTCACAGAAAACCCCACTGAACAATGCCCCCACCACCACAGACTCGGAGCCTGAGGAATCCTCACAACAAGGTGCAAAGTAAACCCTTAAACAGGAAATCTAGTTTTCAGATAATCTAATATAATTTAAAATGAAGTAGAATAAAGACAAATTTTTGTTTGCTGATTTCAATAGACTCAACATTTCTGAGATTCAATTCTGCAGTTATTCCATACACTTTAGTGTGTGTTAATCACCTTCAAAGCACTTCTTTAAAAAAATAAAATAAAATAAAACAGCTGGAGTTTAAGGTTGCAATTTGTATGTGTGCTTTGCACTGTATTTAGATCCAGCAGTAAGAGATGAGGAGGAGCCAGAAGAGCCCAAGCTGACGTGTGAGCTGTGCGGCTGGGTCGACTTTGCCTACAAGTTTAAAGGCTCTAAGCGCTTCTGCTCCGTGGTGTGTGCAAAAAGGTACAGCAATTGAGTGTTTGTTTTAACTTAACACAGCTATACAAGAGACACAATAGATTTACATGCTCATTTAGTTATCGTACTTTTTGTTGCTTTTACCAGGTACAATGTCGGGTGCACAAAACGCATCGGACTCTTCCATCCTGACCGTTCCAAAACGGCCAATCGGTGGAGAAGAAGGTCACACAATCAAGGATGCAGAAGTACAGAGGCAAAGAAACAGGTTAACATCTTCCTGAAACAACACACAAATCGAAATGTAGTTTAGTGTAATGAATTGACTACTGCATATATATTTTAATGTAAATAAAATATATTAAATCTAAAAGATTTTTAAACGTTATTTGTTAATTTTTCTCATTGTTTATTAGGAGAATGATACTATGGGCTAAAGACCATGAGATTTGCAGTCTGTAATTTTGGGATGTATTTTAATACAGCATGTGTTACTGTGTGCAATGAGCATCCTGATCTCAGATTGTCCGAATCAGCAGTTATTTGACGACTCACATGGTCTGTCAAACAGGATTATTTTGAAATAACACAGGCGAATCTTAAACTTGAACATTATCAGCTCACCAAGTTACCATTTATTAGAAGGTACAGATACATTAATATTGTGATAGTTAATATGTTTGTAACTTGCTATTTAGTCCATACTATGTACAAGATGTGCATAAGGAACCTCCCATTCCAGATTTAATCCCCAATTGGTCTTATAATGACTTCCAGGCTTCTGGGATGACTTTTTAGTAGATTTTGGCTGTGGGGATTTGTTTATACAGTCACAAGAGCATTAGTAAGTTCAGGTACTTAAGTTGGACAAGGAGGCCTGGGAGTAATCAGCCACCCAAAGACTGAGACAAAGTCTTTACAGAATTCTACTTCCACTTTTATGGCAAGAGTTTTGGAGAAGATCCACGTTTGGGTGGGATGATCAGGTGTCCAGAAACATTTGGTTACATCATTATTAATCATTATTATAGTTTTATAGTTTAAGATCAAAACTATCTTTGGTGTTTTCATTTGTAATTCACACTTCTGTCACACTTTTGTGTGTGTTTTTGCAGAGGCTATCTGTGTGCCAGCAGTCTCAGGGTGAGTCTGTGTCCTCCCCGCTCCCTTCTCAACCCAGTCAAGGAGAGTCTAGTCCCTGTTCAGACATCTCCAGTTATGAGGACCCAGCATCTCCTTTATCTGCTGCCAGCTCTAGCCCTGTAGGGATCCCACGAGGGCCCTCCACTTCCGATCCGGAAGATGTTCCTACACTTAGCGAGCACTTCTTGCCATGTGACCCTACCAAGTGGAATGTGCAGGAGGTGTTTGAGTTCATCCGCTCTCTGCCAGGTCAGTGGTTTACAAATGGACGTGTGGAGATCATTGTGAGAGGGTAATTAGACATAGATTTAAAGTAAATACTTGCTATAATTTGTGATTTACTTTTACTTGGCAGGTTGTCAGGAGATTGCGGATGAATTCCGTTCTCAAGAGATTGATGGACAGGCCATGCTGCTACTGAAGGAGGACCACTTAATGAGCGCCATGAACATCAAACTAGGTCCAGCGCTCAAGATCTTCGCCCGCATTAATATGCTCAAAGACTCCTAGCCTCAGAAGGCAGAGTGAGAGAGTGTGTATATGTGCAAAAAGATTAATGTGTTTCTTGGTGGTCATTTAAAGGTGACCTCACAAAAACAAATGCACTATAATGTTTAAAAGAAACTGTACCTCCTGAAGATCAATACATGGAAGAAAAAAAAGACAAAGTATCTATGAAGGATGGCACAAATACTAATGTTTGCCCACAAAGTACACAGTACCTTCGAGAATGCTGAAGAGCAGTACATCTGTACATGATATTTAAAGACACTCTTGATACAGGGCTCATGGATGGCACAAGGTCTAACTCTCCACCTCTAACATACATATATCCGTATGTGAACAGAGCACACCAACTGTACATTATTGTTGATTTCAGAAGTTATTTTATCTTTTTGTACATGCCTGATCCTTTTATATAATTATGTTCAAGTAAATTATTAATATGTGTGTATGTGTGTGAAAGAGTGTCTAAGTTAAGTCACAGAAATCTGGTGCTCACCATTATAGGAATAACCCGATCACTGATTAGTCACTACATGTGTTGTATAGACCTTTAAACCAGATGTATGAAAATCAGTATAACAACTTTTACAATGGAAAAGGCACTGTGGATATTCCTTTCCAGACATGCCTCGTTATTGGGTTATACCTTTTTTTGGGAATCCTTTTTCATCAGATCAGCTCAAGCACTTCCTTAGCGAGACCTCTTTTTTGAGACTTTGGAACGATTAAATGCTCTTTGACATGTTGCAGGATTTCGGTGTGTGTTGCTAGACAGAATTGTAATGATGTCTTGTGTC
The DNA here is from genome assembly GCF_946808225.1 of Silurus aristotelis. Lineage (NCBI taxonomy): Eukaryota > Metazoa > Chordata > Actinopteri > Siluriformes > Siluridae > Silurus > Silurus aristotelis. Next base: position 21,067,785 of record NC_139575.1, on the reverse strand, counting down.
TTTGTTGGGCATGCTTTGTGAAATGCCTGTATTTATCAAATGGATTTATATCGGTTATGTAATTTTCATTTTTAAATGAAAAACAAAGTTGTTTTGCATAACATTTTTTGCAGTGTTTATAGAAATCGTGTGATTTTAGTTTTCTGGGAAAATTGTGGCAATTTAAACTGTCATTTTGTACAGAGGCAGTGTACTGTTGTAGTCAGTCAGGTACGGTTTTCTGTGCTATCTTCAGACCTCATTGAACACATGCTGCTTAAAAAGATAGGAGATGACAAAGATATAAAAGGTACACAGATACATGTGTATTTTCAAGAAACGGTTAAGCACGTGCGTCAAAACTGTCCAAAAAGAAATATGCAGTTAATAATCTAAGGGCCATAAACATTTTAGTTTTGTAAATTTACATTGGTATCAGCAAAATAATTATCTTCATTATGTGCCTTTAGGAAAATAGCCAACTTTGGGTGGCATCATTACACCAATTGATTTTTCTACAACAGGCCCATTGTGTTTTTTTCACAGCACTTTTATGAACAGCATTCATAAATAAGTAAGTGGCCAGGATGCCCTCAGACTTTTTGCTGAATTTTAGTGAAGTCCTGTTCTTAAAGTTCTTTTTCCTTGCAGCATGGTATAGTAAATAAAAACCTAACTAAGTTTTCTAAAAGCATGGTTAGTTATACCCTTTTCATAATCTCGTGCATCATATATACACAAGAACGTGAAAAATATTAGTCTTTTAATGTTAAGACCATTAATTACCTATTAATTATGCACAAGAATGTTCAACGTGCCTACATTTTAGATCAGTTGAATTTATGTAACCATGTAGTGATAACTAGAAACTTAACGAGACTGTAATGAAAAATCAACATCAGTTGTCCACAGATTTCATGTTATCATGAGGGCGGGAAGTGAAGTGGTGCGGTTGCAGGGAGAAGAGCTGGAGAAGGTGGAGGGGTTCAGGTACCTGGGATCAACAGTGCAGAGTAATGGAGAGTGTGTTAGAGAAGTGAAGAAAAGAGTGCAGGCAGGGTGGAGTGGGTGGAGAAGAGTGGCAGGAGTGATTTGTAATAGAAGGGTATCTGCAAGAGTGAAAGGGTAAGTGTATAAGACTGTGGTGAGACCTGCGATGTTGTATGGTTTAAAGACAGTGGCATTGACAATAAAAACAGGAGGCGGAGCTGGAGGTAGCAGAGTTGAAGATGTTGAGATTTTATTGGGAGTGACGGTGATGGGCAGGATTAGAAACAAGTTTATTAGAGGGACAGCGCATGTAGGACATTTTGGGGACAAAGTAAAAGATGCCTGACTGAGATGGTTTGGACATGTGCAGAGGAGGGACATGGGGTATATCGGTAGAAGAATGCTGAGGATGGAGCCACCAGGAAGGAGGAAAAGAGGAAGGCAAAAGAGGAGGTTCATGGATATGGTGAGGGAAGACATGCAGGTAGTTGGTGTGAAAGAGGCAGATGTAGAGGACAGGGGGGTATGGAGACGGATGATCCGCTGTGGCGACCCCTAATGGGAGCAGACGAAAGAAGAAGAAGAAAAAGAAGGTCTTTATTTTCCTAAGACTATTAACGCAACTGTTATAACTTATGGTATTTAGGGTAAGTTTAACACAATCCATAAGATACAGATTTATTCCAGCTGTAATTCACTATATCAGAATTCCATTGGGTCAAAAGTTTACATGCACCAAGTTGACTGGCTCTTTAAACACTATAAAGAAACTGATTTAAAAGCTCATGACTGGCTCAGTTAAACTACATTGAGAGTAAACATAAAAACTATAAAACGGTTTACATTTAGATCAGGTGCCCTTTTGCCCTATATATTAAGGGCAAACCCAAATAATTCAACCAAGTAATCTAAAAAAAAAAAAAAAAAAAGTCATTAATATTTCAAAATGAACAGTGGGAAAAACAAAACAAACACAAACATATGACCACACAATGCATTGTTCAGGAAAGAGTCACAAACAAAATCCCAGGGGATAAACAAACTGTGGTCCAAAAGATTCAAGTCAACCCAAAGACAATTACAAAGAAACTGATAAAGGACTTAGAGACATTAGATACAAAAATATGTTGCAGCCACCATTAAAAGAGTCCTACATCATCATGGCCGTAAAAGCCTCCAGGTCGACAAAGAAGCTTCTAAAAACAACCAAACAAAAAACCTGGTTTGCATGTGGTTACCAAGATGAAGGCAGACTTTTGAAGGAATGTTCTAAAGGTCGTTCAGATTAAGCAAAAAATAGGGGATCTTATAATTTAAAAAAGTGTGCTACCTCTATTGTGAAGCATGATGGTGGCAGCATCAAGCTGTGGGGGTGTTTTGCTTGTAATGGAAATGTCCAGGGTAAAAAAAAAAGCATGTCCAACATGGGGGCACAAAACCTTCACTGAGTCACAGCCGTTCTGTTAAAAGAAATGATCGGAAAATTCAGCAAATTATTGTGCGAAGCTTGTGGAAGACTACACCCAGCGTTTAATTACATTTCAAGCGAATAAAAGGCAATGCAGCCCAAATACTACAAAGTGTATGATTTTTTTTTTTACTCACCAAAAATAATAATAATAAAACAGTTTAGATTAATAAAACAGAAATAAGCCTATCTTGTTTATTTTTTGAAAAGGCCTTTTATAAATGAGAAAACTTGACAAAAAATGTCTTTAAGCATGGTGCATGTGGAGTTTGTGTGGGTAAAACGTGCTCAATATAGGATTTATTAAAGTTTTATGCAACTATTTCTGCATAAATAAAGTCTAAAAGGGTATTTTGAGGTACATAATTAGTCAGATATACTTTGAGAGTTGGAATTGCACTTCACACATCCTTAAACGTAAATTGCACTTTGAATGTTAGAAAAAGTAAATATTATAAAGAAAACAGATCTATTATCTCTACACTTTTCCAGGCAGTTGGACAGTGAGACAGAGAGACGGAGGCTGCACAAAGAACAAGATCCCGTCGCCAAACTTCGGGTAAAATCCCCGCCCCCTGCTGCTTATACCGCTTTCCTATTGGTCCGCAACTTTAACTCGACTCCGCTTATTGGCTGGTTGGGAATATCAATCATTGTAACTCGTTCCCGTTGTCTCTTCATCACGAAATGCGGTATGTAGGTTCCTCGTCTGTAAATCGAAATCTGTTAACCAGTGTTAGAAACTGAACACATCTGGAATGGCGCCGACGACGGTAAGAAGATTCATACCATTACTGACCAATGACATTCAATAATGCAACTTTTTTCTCCCTTTATTATTTTTCTTTTCTATGCGTGGGATGAAAGAAAGTACAGAGCAACAGTTTGCAAACTTGGTTCAAATCAGGTTAGTGTCCAGGCGTCTAGCAGCATGCAAAAAAAAACCCTGATCTAATGGCTTTTAATGGCTAAAACGCTATTCTGGGACATTTTGGGAGATCTGGTGGAGAACGTTTTGTGTAAATAAACTGGACAGCCTGCTCTTTGTTACTTTGCAGTGCAGGAGTCAGATATCAAATAACCACAGGATTCCTGTCACGAGCAGCCTAACACACTCACACATCCTACACACAGGACTTGCAATACTTGAAGCCTTGCACCACTATTCCTGCTGTAATCATGTAACTTTCAGGAAAAAAGAAAGACTTGCTCATAGCTCATTCATGCAAACAAATATTTTACAGGCACTAAGAAATATAAAAGTGGAGCAAAGTGTAAAGATCCATGTTTAATACAAAAAAAAGATAGACATAACAAAATAAATTGAGCTACGAATAACTAGACACATAATCAAGATCATTTTGTACTAGAAGGTCATGCACTTTCTACAGCCTTCTTAATTATGATCCTCTTATAATATTTATTGAGAAGAACAGACTCAAAATCTGAGTCCAAAAGGCCGCTTCTGCATTTAAGTCCACTGCAGAAAAGAGAGAAAGGAAATCACGAATGCTATATCCAATAGGAAAAGCACTTGGAATTCAGTCAAGGGCTGTCTGCTGTGGAGCCTAAAGGAATGTCGGCACACTTTCTGAAGTGGTTGGACATGTTTAACACCGTAGTCCTGCTGAACGCTCAGGGCCAGAGAGGAAATGCCATATTACTGATCCATATAAGGAGCAATGCAAGACTGGGCTAAATCCCAAATGAACATTCAGTGCACTTCACTGAATGAGGAATAAGTCATTTTGTCCCCTGTATAGAGAGCAATTTGGAACTCTGGATTTTGGATTAAAGACGTAAAGTCGAGAAATGATTTGTAGAGGTGGAGAACTTTTCAAACTGCAGGCTGAACAGCTGGTGAGATCTTAAAGGGACATGGATAAGGTCTGGCCAGTACCATTGTAACGCAAAATTACATATATAGGATTAATATAGCAGTGATAGCTTTATGGTATTGTGCTGTTTAAATGTATTAGTACAGGATGTGATTCTGTAATGACTGTAGAGGCAGGAGACAAATGATCATCATCCTAACAGTTAGCTAACACCTTTAATATCACCTTGAATAAATAATAAATTGGCCCTGTGTACATATTTTATCAACCTGTATGAAATACTTATGATGCAGATCTTCTCTTCTACGCTGTAGGATGCTTTGAATGTATATATCTTGGCAGAGGAATAATTTTCTTTTCCAATATTTTTCTTTCATTACTAGTGTGGTTGGACACAAACCATGAAAGCTCTCAACGCCACTAAAGTCCACATAGCTTCTTGGTACCAATTAAGTCTATAAAACACAAACAGCATTTATGGGAAAACTTGACAAGTTAATGCAAACATGAAAGTGTTAACACAGCCATGCTGAGATTAGTGGTAACAGTTTGATGAGGGAGAAAACTGTACTTCGTTGCAGTCTGAATTCTTGATCTAGTACAGTAGCCCAAATAGTGGTTTCAGAGTGTGTTATGTAACTTAATACTCATCACTTCATGATGTGGAAACTTTGGCTGACCAGAGTAATCTCAGTGTGAGAAAGCAAAAGTACTGGCTGTGCCTGGAGAGGTGCGAGTGCTCATTTTAAATAGATCTTTATGCCTTTTTTTCTTCTTCGTTGTTAAATGGGTTCAATGAGAGACTAGTTGAATGTGTGACTTTAATCATTTTCAGTCAATTCTATTCATTTTGCCTTAGTTGAGTTACAATTAATTGAACAATTCTGATGTTCTGAGGATTACTGAGACAAAATAGCACTGGTTGTATGCAATGAAGCTTTGGCACACATGGAGAAAATAGATGACCCTCGGTTTTTGATGTTTTTTTCTCATGACCCTTGACTGAAAAGTAGATGTACCATCCAGATGTGCATGCATATACATGCATATATATTGTAGATCTTTGAACATCTGTGAGAACTTCTCTCTTCTCCAAGCTTGCTGCATATTTTATGTGTTTTTCTGTCAGTATTAAAATAATACATTCTGCTAAGAAATGATCTGGATGTTACAGAGATTGAGTAGAACTGCACAAATAGTGTTAAATAGTGTGCAGTGTTTAAGCACAAGGGATTCCCAGCATTGTGGTTTGTATGAACAAGCTCCCAAGTAAGCATCAGATTTCCTTCGACTCCCTTTGTCTCAACCTGAGTGTTTTTTTTCCCCAGGCATTGACTGAGCTATATCGGGTAATTCCTCTACTCTCCAAACAGTGCACCTACTCAGGCCTCTACCTGGGTTAATTATTCCCATATGCCTTCCCTATTTTTATCCCTACCCTAGATACCTTCAGGAACACTTCTGTTTTTGTGTCCTGAATGTTTGGAATGGTCTGAATGATCAGGGGGACTAACCATTTTACAAAATAGCATTCTGGTGCAATAAGAATCGTACTCTGTAGAAGTTGAGTATATCAACTTGACATGAAAAAAAAAAAGGTTCATAATGCTTCTAATATTCAAATATATTTATGTTGATTATATTCTATCCAAAACACTACTGTTTTAACATCAAAACAGCAGAAATACTTCCATAAAATTTGCATGTCACTCTCGACTAGTCTTGCACAAGGTTTGCACACCTGTGTTTGGACGGTGTTTAGGTCTGGGCTTTGGTTTGGCTACTCAGGGACATTCAGAGAGGTGTCCCAAATCCAGTGGCATTGTCTTTGCTAAAAGCTCCAGGTTGTGCTGACAGATGAACCTCCGTAGTGTGTACTCTGGAGCAGGCTTTCTTCAACGACCTCTCTGTATTTGGCTCTATTCATCTCTCTTTCAGTTCTGACCAGTCGCTGTGTCTCTACCACTGGAAAGCATTCTCTTAACATGTGACCATGACCATGCTTCACCATAGGAATGATATTGCTAGTTGATGAGCAGTACCCATTTTTCACCATATGTAGCACTTGGAGAGTCCTTTAACAAGGGGGTGGCTTTTGTGCAAACTTTTAAACCTCTTTTAGAATGGCCATTGATTTATTGATGACCTCCCTTAACAAGGCCCTTTGCCAGGGAGCTCTAAGAGTAGCCATAGTTGGTCTTCCATCATCTTTCAACACCTTTCAGGTCATAGTAATGAAGACTACTGTGGTTCTGGGAACATTCAAGTCTTTAGGAATGGTTTTATATCCTCACCTGGATCTCTGTCTCAAAATACTTTAATAGCAGAGGCCTGCAGAGAGTTTCCTTGACAGGATGATTTATTTTGGTCTGACATTCATTTTGGTTTATTTGGTCTGTGCCTTTTTGCATCATGTTGAATCAATTGTGGACTCCACTCATGTTCTCGAGACAGCTTAAGATAATTCAACTGAACTCAATTATTTTAGAGTGCCCTAGCCAGAAGTCTTAATACTTGATTTTTAACAAATAGCTTATTAAAATTTTCCTGTTTTTAACATTTGCATATTTATGATGTACTATGTGTGGAGGAATACCATCAAAAAGTAAAATAAATCATGTAAATCCTATATTATACAATCTGTAAAAAGTTTTACAGATTGTATAATATAGACTTGTCATACTCACTACTTTGAAAGAAATAGCTTTGTCTTTATCTCGAATCAGGAGAGGCTTTGAGGGTTTAAAAAAAAAATAAAACACTACTTATAAGCGTGCCATTTTCACGAGCCATCACACTCGCATATCTGTGCATATCTAAAGCAGGCAGGATTCTTCCGTCTCCTGCAAGTCTTCAAGGCGTAGTGTAAGCGTGCACTTGGTTTTTCTAGTAAGGTACAATGCAGTGAGTGTTGGGTTAAAATATTAAAGCAGCAAATGAAGAGTTTAAATTTGGTAGTGTAGAATGCAGGATAAACACAGAGCAATAAAACTAATGTTTAGACACACAACCCAGAGTCACATAAGGGAAAAAATAGAAAAGAATACTTATTTTTTGTCAATGCTTAGCAGTACAACAAACATACACTACACTGATGGTGGTAGTAGTATAGCAATTTTAGAAATAGTAAAAAAAAATTACAAAAGTAGACATGTTAAAATCATACATTCGCACTTCACATAACATTTATTGAACACATTGATCAAAGAAAGTTATTGCATTAACATGTTAATATTTCTCCACATGCAGTTGCCCAGTTGTAAATGGGTAGATGGTGAATGTAGGGACACCAGGTGCATGGAGGGGGATGTCAGTAGGACAGAGAGCTAGCCAATATATCATTTTATTACATTCTATGATGGAGCTTTTGTTTTGTTTTATGCATTCAAGAGATGAAATTATGTAAACACTCTTATTATATTTCAGTTGCATAATGCCAAATGTTTTACCCAAGACACATGTTCAAGCACTGCATATTTTGCAGTGGATAAATAATAAAAATGTCTTTGTATGGAGACACCACTGTATCTTATCATATATGATGTCCGTTTTCTAATAAAAGATAATATGTACAGGGCTACATTACTTATATAAGTGGCAATCGTTCTTAAGTGATTCATTTATTTGAGGTTTTCAGAAGAAGTCTTCAGAGTGAGCACTAGCAGTCAGGAGTTTTCTGAGGATGAAGGTCTTTTTGTGGTTTCTCTACATTTTTGGTCATAGCATCAAAAAAAAAGGAAGCTGTTAAGGAGCAACTGATTATGGCAAGTGCAGCAGAAGTAATAAGAAAAACTGACTTGTGTTTTGGAAGTTTTACAGTATTAAATGTAATTATAATGTGATAAAAACATTAAAGTTTTTTTCATTGCCACACTTTTTTTTTTTATCACCAATGAGGCTGAAGTTTACTTCCTCACATCACTAAAGAGTTCATAAGTCCTGAACTCATGCTCTTTCTTGTGTTTTGCATGCAGGAGTCCAGGCTGAATGTTGATGCTCTGAGTAAGAAAGATGTGCTGCTGCTCTTCAGTGTGCTGGAGGGAGAACTGGAGGCCCGAGACCTCGTCATCCAGGCACTCAGGGTGAGTGAGTAATAGTGAGTTCTGCTCTTTAGATCTTTACTGTAAATGGTGCTGCTATTCTTTCCCCTTAATGCACACAGATACTGGCATATGACCAAAAGCTGCATGAGTCCTGAGAGACTCGATGTCTTAGTGGGAAATTTCCATTTTGAGTCCCCATTTGAGAATAGTTAAAACACCATTTCCCCTGCTCCACAAATAATTTAGAGAACAACTAAAGCATGCATCAGTGACTGCATTGTTAATTGCCCTTCTTCACCTCATTTTACTGGCTCCCTGTAGCTGCCTGCATCCAGTTCAAGTCCTCGCTTGCCTATTGAGTAACCAGTGGAATTTTCTGCCGCCTACGTGGAATCATTCATCAGGGCTGGTCCATGCAGATCGGCGAACAAACAACACTAAGGCTAGGGTTACCACTAACTCACTGTCTGCAGGCATAGATATAGTTTTGAAAACACTCCTCTGATTTGTTTTCTCCCCTGGAAATTTTCCATCCACAAGCCAGCTTTACTGTATCATACTAACGTTACCAGCCTGGGACGATTAAGGTTAGGAAGTGGTTCTTTCAAGAAACATGAAGCCACCATGCTGGGTGACAGGAAAGCAAAACACACTTTCTGCTCTCTTCAGTAACTATGGATTCATGTAGCATACACCACAGTGTATTTTATCCACGCAAAACACGATTTTGAAAACACAAGGCTATTCATTCACACTTTCATGAGCAAATCAGCCCATTTATGGTATATTATAACGTGTTATGTGAAGTGCCTCAACTTTCAACTATCATTAACTTTGTTAATAATATGAGTATTGAGCAGTACAGAAGTTAAAACCGTGAAAATACCAACAAGGCCAAATGTTTTTATATAAACTTTTATATTAAAAAAGATTTATGTGTGTGCTGTCACTCAAGTGGAAATACAGTTTATGATTACACTTGAATACAGAATGTTAAGTGCTTGTATAGGTCTTAAAAAATTCAATAGTGCAGATATCTGAATTGCAAAAACTCAAAAACTAAAAAAAAAAAGATATAAAAAATTCAAAATAAACTTAAATGTTTATGCCTGACATCTAACACTTCCATCATTTATGTTCCAGTATATAACACATGCTGTTTATTATCATTAAATATATTGGCATTCTGTTAATTTAATCCAATCTGTAAATTCCTTTATTTATGTCATTGGATAAAACCACCGACTTTAAATGAATAAATTAACAAACAAAGACAGATAGACAAAAAGACAAAGAGACAGACAAACTGAATGACTAAATATAGCAAATGTGACTGTTGGTGAGACATAAATGTTATTTGCTACACTTTCACACTAATGAATAATAAACAACGAATGATATTCATACATACTTCAATATTGAGCCCTGGCATAAAACTATTCAAAATATAATCAGACCACAAGCACAGCATTTCCAAAGCATTTCTAAAACTAAGCACACACAAAACCATGCCTTGTAAGTGGAAGGGAGATGTTTTAATTGCAGTTCAGGATCCGTTAGTTTCAGTGTTTTACCTGGTTCTTAGGACACATTAGGTTCAGGTTTAGATATTCCCATATTTCCATGACCGTTCATGATTATATTCAAAGTCGTCAAGTGAAGTTTATTTCTTTAGCGCTTTTCACAACGGACATTGTTTTAAAGCAGCTTTACAAAATTTAAGAGTTAAGGTGAACGGTGTGTATTTATCCCCGATGAGCAGCCTGGGGTGACTGTGACAAGGAAAAACTCCCTTAGATATTATAAGGAAGAAACCTTGAGAGAAACCAGACTCAAAAGAGGAACCCATCCTCATTTGGGTGACATCAAGAGTGTGATTATAAATATTTAAACAATACAGAACACTGGAGAGAGAGAGCTAGCATGAGCACCGGAATGTGTGATTATGAGTAATGTCCTTTCTACAGTCTTATACAGTCATTGGAACCTGGGTTCAGAATTAAACCTGGTCTTAGCTTCAGACTGTGAGAAGTCTGCCTCTCTCTGACCAAACAGGTGGCATGCAGGATGCCCCAGAGACATACTCCACTTGTACCAGTCAGTAAAATTCAAATGTGCATGTGGCATGTCTCCTCTAATCAGACCAATGTGTTTTTCTCATGCCTTTTTATTTACAGAGACATGTAGTGTACTCCAACTTCCTTGATGGCCCTGGAGCCACACTTGTGAGCACAGCTAAAACCTACACTGTTTTCAGTTAAAACACATAACAGCCACGTCTGCTTCTTATTAAAGCAACTCTGACTTTTGTCTTCCTTTTTTTTAAGGCCAGTAAAGTATAAAAAATCCATGAAGCCTTGCTATGGGTTTTGCATTGAAAATGATTTTCTTAGACCCTTAACCTTTTTGTTAGGTCATCTTTAACTTGTGGTATTTGCTTTGTGGCACTTAAATGTAGCTGTTACAGATGGGCTCTCACAAATTCCTTATTAGAGATGACCCTGGATTTGAGTAAGCTTTTGTATAGTGCATAGGCTGATATAGACAATTTTACCAAAAAGTGATTTTTGCTGGGGGGGGGGTTTTTGTTGTGATTTTTCATTTTCCTTCCAGAGCTTGAGCTGAGGAACATTTGATTTGATTTTAATCACAATAAAACCCTTAACTGCACAGTGTTGACAAACATGCACACAAAATTATTGTACATCTGCTGACACACAATAACAATTCTTTGTTTAAATAATTGTAATTTGATAATGCATAAATTATTCCCTAAACTAGGTTGTGTCTAATAGCTGATTTTAGAACATAAGGTCAGTATGTACATGCCCCCACATTTTATTTTTACCCAGTATTTATTTTTGTAAAAATTATCATTTTTACAGTTTATGTAATTTTTTATCCACTACCTGGCTACCCAGTCTTTCTCTTTTAGTTAAAAACACTTACATGTGAAGGTGTTTTATAAGTGAACAACACCATAATTCTACACAGATTTGACACTGCCATGATAGTCAGAACCTCTGTATACTTAAGAGTAATATATATTTTTTACAGGGTAACAGTTTCTGTGAGTTTACTTTTAAATATTTGATATTCCAGTAAATTATGCGAATGTGTTTGGAGAAAGAAATCTGATTATTTAAACAACTAATTGTTGTGTGTCAGCAGATGTACAATAGTTTAGTGTGCATGTTTGTCTGCATTGTGATGTTAAGGCTGTTATTAATGATATATGAAACTCGATTCATGTGTTTGGATTTATTTTTTCACCAAGTAGCTTTTGGGATTTAGTTTTTTTCTTTTCTGTGAGTTTTCTTTGGTTAACAATAGCAATCTTTCAGCGGTGTTAAATGGGTTTATCTTGTCATCTCCTTCACACTCATCCATTGACGCTTAGTCAGTATATGTCACTGGCTTTTTGTGTGGAAAAACAACACAGAGACATTGTTGTATTGTGCAAGGGTCTGGCAACACACTGAAATGTTTTTATTTTATGTTGTTTATAGACCCTAGTGCATTATCTCTAATTACACTAAGATTGTTTTGCCTCCTACTTCCTGCAGTAAAGTCAAAGTTCTCGAGGACAGAGTCTATGTTTAATCCAAATTGTGAAAGTGATCCATTTTTTTAACGTCCTGTCAAGAAATAAGGAAGTAGGACCAACCAACGTCAAAATCGTGTTTTCCATGTCTTTTGTTAGCAAAAAGTGAAGCAAAGAAACCTATTTGTAAGATGCTTCTGTTCAAAAAAGAGGAACATTTTCGTAAAGTGTTTAGTACACCAGTAGAATAGCATTCACTTTATTTGGGTTTAAAGGGGGAGACGTTAATTAAAGCAAGAATCAGTGGTTTGCTAACAGTGTGTTCAAATAAAATAAATTCAATGCAAGGTTATTTGTAGTGCTTTTAAAGTACACATTGTCCTATAGCAGCTTTATAGCAATATATAAAATATGGATATAAATATATATAAAATACATATATAAATGGTGAGACCTGCGATGTTGTATGGTTTAGAGACAGTGGCATTGAGTAAAAAACAGGAGGCGGAGCTGGAGGTAGCAGAGCTGAAGACGTCTGAGGTTTTCGTTGGGAGTGAGGAGGATGGACAGGATTAGAAATTAGTTTATTTGAGGGACAGCGCAAGTAGGACGTTTTGGGACAAGGGGAGGGAGGCGAGATTGAGATGCTTTGGACATGTGCAGAGGAGGGACATGGGGTATATCAGTGCTGAGGATGGAGACGCCAGGAAAAAATAAAAGAGGAAGACCAAGGAGGAGGTTTATGGATGTGGTGAGGGAAGACATGCAGGTAGTTGGTTTGAAAGAGGCAGATGTAGAGGACAGGGGGGTATGGAGACGGATGATCCACTGTGGCGACCCCTAATGGGAGAAGCCAAAAGAAGAAAGTGGTTTATAGTGTGGTTTCTTTTTTTTTTTCAATATAGCCTATTTTCTATGCAGAAAAAGTCATGTTACAAATTCTTATTGATCCAGGGGCTACTTTTTTAGTAACTTCCTGATTAAACTTGTATCTTCTTACAGCAGAAATGCAGGCCATCAGTGACAGGAGCAAATCTGCTCTTTATCTACAGTTTATCTACAGCTTCCTCAGCAAGATATTAATAGTAAAGAAGTTTGTTTTTAAGTCAAGAACTATTTCAGTAAACAATACATAACCTGTGAAAAGTTTTTGTAATCGTATAAATACTTGTTTGAGCAGCCAAAATAAATTTTTTTGTGAATTACAGAATATAACAATTAAAGATTACAAAAAAAATTGCAGCATTAAATCAAAGTAACTGTGGGGCAAATAATTTTTTTTATAAGTGTAACGGAGTCGTTTTTAATGCCTGCTTAATGTAGGTTTGAAACGATTCTTGGAGTAACAAAAATTTAAATACAAAAAAAAACATCTAGGCAAATTTATTGCCTCAATGCTTCGTTTAGTCCATTTAACTACACACGGATCATTGTGTTTCCCCACGGACCATTATTACTGATGCACCACCCACTAAAGTGCTCTGGACAGGTAACACAGAAGACATTGCAGAATGAAAAAAATGGAGGAACAGAGAGAAAGCAGCGAGGGGTGAGGAAAAGATTGAGGCCCCAAAAAAAAAGGGAAAGGAAGAAAACACTGTACAGTGGGTTGACTTTTTATTTTTATATATTTAAAATTTTTATATTTTTATTTATAATTTTTTTATTTATATATTTGTATTTGCAGTTTGATTTAAAAGGGCAGTTAAATGCATGAAATAAGTTTTGTTTTGACAGATATTCTTGTATATAATTTAATTTAAGCAATAATATGTAATTTTTTCTAAAAAAGGAAACAAATTACTCCTTCGTTTTAAGAGATCTGTCTTATGTTCTCAGGTTATATTTAGTGTTGCTTTTTAATAAAGAAAAACGACTTATCTGATTACTCGATTAATTTGTAGAATACTCGATTACTAAAATAATTGATAGCTGCACCCCTACTTAAATGTTTTGTAGGATTTGTGGTGAATTATCATTTTAGAAAGCACATAAACAGATTAGATTATTCCTCTTCCCAAATCCAGATCCAGGTTCATAACAGTGTAATGTAAAATACATTTTCATCAATAGTTACCTTGTTAAGGTACGGTTTTAAGTATAATTTCAGGAGATTTCTGGAATACAAATTAGTTACAAGTAGAACTTGACTTGGTTGACATTGAGTTCCACTTGTTACAGATTTGTAATTTAGTTATAATTGCAGTGAGACAAAATCAGAAATAAATCTTATCATTGATTAAATTTAGAGCAAATTATTTGAACAGACAGCTTCAAAACATGTACTAAGATGAGTGAAATAAAAAGACAACAAAATAGATTCTTTTAGGATTTTAGATAATATTGTTTAAAAAGAAATTTATATTTCATATAAATGGAAATTATTTACTTTTGTTCATATTTAGTTATTCCTTTATCTTGTTATGGTTTAAATGATGAGTTTGTTTATATTTTTGGGAAACTGAACCAAATATGTTTATTAGAAAATATCACAAAGGAAACAACTGTGGGAGCAAACAGGTTTGGTTAAACTTTCCGCAGCATTAAATAGGTTTGGAATTAAAAAATGATTACTGAAACTGGTACTGGGATTAAATATCAAATCTAGAAAGAACTGGTGATCCATCCAGGGTGTATGTTAATATCCACTGTAGTTATTACCAAGGGATTAAGTGATTAGCCGGAGAAGAAGAGAGGAGAGAGGAAATGGCAACTCGTCTCTAAATTTGTATGATAAAATTCAGATTCTGCTGCTCCATTGTACAAGCCTAATGCCCAGATCTGCTGTGGACTTTGTTTCTCTTCCATGTGAAGTTAAGGGAGTGAAGTGGGGGGTCGGCGTTGTTCACTAAAGAATGTAGAAGGAGAGCTTTTGCTTAACAGAGGCAATTATCGTCAAGCCAGTTGTTCATCATCTTCAAACATAAACATGACCCTCCTTTTTTTTTTTTTTTTAATTTGGAAAAAACTCTTTTACTTTGTTTTCCTGGTACATTTCTCTCTTAGGATTTAATTTGAAGAGATGTTCTTGAGGCTCAGGGATTTTTGTAATGAAAGGTTGTTGTTTGTCTTCAGTGAGTAGCATTAGGTTGGAAAAATATAAACCAAAATCTCTTGTGTTTATAATGGGTTTTATTCGTTGTCGTACGCATACGCACACTAAGCTTCCGCCATATTTTCCATATTTTGTGTGTGTTCTTAAGACATATTTATTGTAGGAATATTGCCTCTATTAATAGGCAAGGTAAGCCCTCTGTCTTTATTTCTCGTTCTCTCTCTCTCTCTCTCTCTCTCTCTCTCTCTCTCTCTCTCTCTCTCTCTCTCTCTCTCTCTCTCTCTCTCTCTCTCTCTCTCTCTTTCTCTCTCTATGTGCAATGTAGGACTGTTTTCTTTTACTGTCTTCTGCCATGAGTCCCAGAATCAGTGGCATAGAGGTCACAAAGCCCACTAGCTAGACCACCAAGAATTAAAGAGATTGATGATTCATAGCTGTTTAGATTTTGTGTGTATGTGGGGCAGTTTTTTGTAGTCAACTGTAGTCAAGCATTTACTGATTTCATTGGCTGGACGAAAGACCTGTAGAACATCGCCGTAGGATTTCAGACAGTCACGATATAATGTAAAAATGTTCCGTTTGGGTTTTTACCATCCTGGCAGTTTATGATTCATGGGAAACATTTTCCCATATGTTCCCATAATTTCCCACTTTAGCATGCACATGCTAAATTAAAGTCAGGATATAGAGACATAAATAGGTCAAAACACACACATACGCGCACACACACACACACACACACACACACACACACACACACACACACACACACACACTAAGCACTTGGTTCTTCAGGTTTCTGTCTCTAAAACTGTGCTCTCTTACTGTTCTTCTCTCAATTTTTTCTTTCTTAGCATGTAGACATGAGAAGACATAAGCATATTATTTCTATAGAAGTTCTTTAGACTCTCTTTCTAGTTTGTGTAACTCCTTTCCAAACTATACAGCTGTGTCCTTGTTGCCTGCTGACACAAGCAGCATAAAATGACTTCTCCAGTTGCTTAAGACTCTCATCTAGCATTGACCTACTGCAGGCAGAGTTTCCTCTTTGCCTTCATGGACATCCCGCATCTTCTCTGCACAAAATACATGAACGTGAAAGGCCATAGATTAAGTGTATCATGCACATACACAGTGAACTTCAGAGAAGGGAAAATGTTATTCACAGCAGGGTCATGAGCTCTGTATCACTGTGTTTCCTGTTTTTAAAGAGAACATGTGTGGAATGGAGAGAGGGGATCGAAGCACACTTACAATACTCTTCTGCAAAATTCTTATTTTTTCTAACTTTAGTTACATTTTCGCACACGTCCTGTATGTAATATAGAAAATTACTTATATAAAAATTGTGATCCAGACAAATCAAATCTCTCATACCTGAGTGCTGTGTGCTTTTAATTTTCCTTTCCCTATTCATTTTGAATTTCTTGTCTATTGTGTAGGGACAGCGCAGGGAAACATATATATGGGAGCGCTATGGGAAGTATGATCTGAGCGATCCCTTCCTGGCCCTTCAGAGGGACAACGAGGCTCTTCAGAGCTCTGCCCGGGGCACAGGAAATGGCACGGGTTTTCCTCAAAGACGAGAGAGAGACGTCAGGCACTCTGATCCACTGAGCATGCTCAGGCTGGTGGTGGGACACTGCAGGAGAATGCAGGAGAAGATGCTGAAACAGCTTGCAGCTGCTGAAAGCAGGCACAGAAGGGTGAGCCAGATGATGGGCCATTTGTACATTTTGGTTACAAATACTAAATAGATTTTAATTTTACATTTGTCTGCATTTGTAAGCACACTTTTCCTTTTCTCACTATAATTGGATACTTCTGTTTTGAGGGTTAATAGGTTATTACTGTTTGCATCTTTTGCGCCCCAATGTGGTGGTTTTAGGTCATTGCAGACTTAGAGGAGGAGAAGAAGCGGCATGCTGAGGACACAGCTGAGGGAGATGATGTCACATGCATTTTAGAGAAAGAACGAGAGCGCCTCCTACAGCAGGTACAGAACATTGCACCACTTTTGGCCAGGTTTGAAAAGGAATACTAGCATACTGAATACCGTTTCAGTAAATGCTCTATGACACATATTACTTCTTGTTGTATGCAGAATAGAACCCAGCCATTATGGATGCACAAGCCAGTGTACTCTTAGTGCCGGTCCCAAGCCAGGGTAAATGGGGAGGGTTGCGTTAGGAAGGGCATCCAGCGTAAAACATGTGCCAAATCAAATATGCGGATCACAAATGAGAATTTCATACCAGATCGGTCGAGGCCCGGGTTAACAACGACCGCCACAGGTATCGTTAGCCGACAGGGTCCTGGTGGAAATTGGGCTACTGTTGGCCGAAGGAGGAGGGAGAGAGGAGGAAGACGTCTACGGAGACGGCAGGGAAAGGAGCAGTGTAGGAGAGTGGAGGTCCGGGTTGGTACTTTAAATGTTGGTACTATGACGGGTAAAGGGAGAGAGATAGCTGATATGATGGAGAGGAGAAAGGTAGATGTGTTGTGTGTTCAGGAGACCAAGTGGAAAGGGAGTAAGGCCAGGAACATTGGAGGTGGGTTTAAACTGTTTTATCATGGTGTGGATGGAAAGAGAAACGGTGTAGGGGTGATTATGAAGGAAGAGTACAGTAAGAGTGTAGTGGAGGTGAAGAGAGTTTCTGATAGGGTGATGATCGTGAAGGTGGAAGTTGAAGGGATGATGATGAATGTCATCAGTGCCTATGCTCCACAAGTTGGCTGTGAGATGGAGGAGAAGGAAAAATTCTGGAGTGAATTAGATGAAGTGGTAGATGGTGTACCTAGGAAAGAACGATTGGTGATTGGGGCAGACTTTAATGGGCATGTAGGTGAAGGGAACAGAGGTGATGAGGAGGCGATAGGTAGGTATGGTTTTAAGGAGAGGAATGTGGAAGGGCAGATGGTGGTAGATTTTGCTAAAAGGATGGAAATGGCAGTGGTGAATACTTATTTTAAGAAGAAGGAGGATCATAGGGTGACGTATAAGAGTGGAGGAAGGTGCACACAGGTGGACTATGTGCTATGCAGGAGATGCAACCTGAAGGAGATTGGAGACTGTAAGGTGTTGGCGGGGGACAGTGTAGCTAGACAGCATCGGATGGTGGTCTGTAGGATGGTTTTGGAGGCGAAGAAGAAGAGGAGGAAAGTAAGGTTTGAAAGAAGAATAAGATGGTGGAAACTGAAGGAGGAAGAGTGTAGTGTGAGGTTCAGGGAAGAGGTCAGACAGGGCCTCGGTGGTGTTGAAGAGGTGTTGGATGATTGGGCAACTACTGCAGGAGTGATGAGGGAGGCAGCTAGAAAAGTACTTGGAGTGACATCTGGAAATAGAAAGCAAGACAAGGAGACGTGGTGGTGGAATGAGGAAGTGCAGGAGAGCATAAGGAGAAAGGGGTTGGCAAAACAAAAGTGGGATAGACAGAGTGATGAGAAAAGTAGGCAGGAGTACAAGGAGATGCGGCAGCAGGTAAAGAGGGATGTGGCGAAAGCCAAGGAAAAAGCATATGAGGAGCTGTATGAGAGGTTGGACACTAAGGAAGGAGAAAAGGATTTATACCGATTGGCCAAGCAGAGGGACCGAGCTGGGAAGGATGTACTGCAAGTTAGAGCAGTAAAGGATGGAGAGGGATATGTGTTGACTAGTGAGGAGAGTGTGTTGAGAAGGTGGAGGGAGTATTTTGAGCAGCTGATGAATGAGGAAAATCAGAGAGAGAGAAGGTTGGACGATGTGGAGTTGGTGAAGCAGGATGTAGATAGGATTAGTAAGGAGGAAGTGAGAGCAGTGATTAAGAGGATGAAGAGTGGAAAGTCGGTTGGACCAGATGACATACCGGTAGAAGCGTGGAGATGTTTAGGAGAGATGGCAGTGGAGTTTTTGACCAGGTTGTTTAACAGGATTTTGGAAGGTGAGAAGATGCCTAAGGAATGGAGAAGAAGTGTGCTGGTACCGATCTTCAAGCATAAAGGAGATGTGCAGTCTTGCAGTAACTACAGGGGAATTAAGTTGATCAGTCACACCATGAAGTTATGGGAAAGAGTAGTGGAAGCCAGGCTGAGAGAAGAGGTGACAATCTGTGAGCAACAGTATGGTTTCATGCCGAGGAAGAGCACCACAGATGCCTTATTTGCTTTGAGGATGTTGATGGAGAAGTATAGAGAAGGACAGAAGGAATTGCATTTTGTATTTGTGGATTTAGAGAAAGCGTAAGACAGGGTGCCAAGAGAGGAGTTGTGGTATTGTATGAGGAAGTCAGGTGTGTCAGAGAAGTATGTGAGGGTGGTGCAGGACATGTATGAGGACAGTGTGACGGCAGTGAAGTGTGCAGTAGGTACGACAGACTGGTTCAGGGTGAAGGTTGGACTGCATCAAGGATCGGCCCTAAACCCTTTCCTGTTTGCAGTGGTGATGGACAGGTTGACGGACGAGGTCAGACAGGAGTCTCCCTGGACTATGATGTTTGCGGATGATATTGTCATTTGTGGTGAGAGTAGGGAGCAGGTTGAGAAGAGCCTGGAGAGGTGGAGATATGCGTTGGAGAGAAGGGGAATGAGAGTCAGTAGGAGTAAGACAGAGTACATGTGTGTGAATGAGAGGGAGGGCAGTGGAGTGATGCGGTTGCAGGGAGAAGAGGTGGAGAAGGTGGAGGAGTTCAGGTACCTGGGGACAACAGTGCAATGTAATTGAGAGTGTGTTAGGGAAGTAAAGAAAAGAGTGCAGGCAGGGTGAAGTGGGTGGAGAAGAGTGACAGGAGTGATTTGTGATAGTAGGGTATCTGCAAGAATGAAAGGGAAAGTTTATAGGACTGTGGTGAGACCTGTGATGTTGTATGGATTAGAGACAGTGGCATAGAGTAAAAGACAGGAGATGGAGCTGAAGGTGGCAGAGCTGAAGATGTTAAGGTTTTCGTTGGGAGTGACAAAGATGGACAAGATTAGAAATGAGTTTATTAGAGGGACAGCGCATGTAGGATGTTTTGGTGACAAGGTGAGGGAGGCGAGATTGAGATGGTTTGGACATGTGCAAAGGAGGGACATGAATTATATTGGTAGAAGAATGCTGAGGATGGAGCCACCAGGAAGGAGGAAAAGAGGAAGGCCAAGGAGGAGGTTCATGGATGTGGTGAGGGAAGACATGCAGGTAGTTGGTGTGAAAGAGGCAGATGTAGAGGACAGGGTGGTATGGAGACGGATGATCCGCTGTGGCGACCCCTAATGTGAGCAGCCGAAAGAAGAAGAAGAAGAAGAAGAAGTTGTATGCAGAATAGCGTGCAGTGTGTGAGAGATATTCACTGGCAAACTACACAGTCATGTGACCACCTGCTAGTCAAATTCACTTTAAAGGACAATGCAGTCTAAATGTCCAGATTTATTTTGGCGCAGTAGATTTTTACTGTGACTTTTACTTGAATTCAGACTGTCTGAACTTTAATCATGCATCGTTTTTACAATTATACAACATTGCATTACAAGATTATTTTGTGAGTTCAAAATACACTAGACTTTCATTTAAAGCTGAAGAGAAAACTAAACTAAAAGTATCAAACATTACAGTTAGTTTAGGAAGTGAAAGCTTTAAAGTCCTTCTTAAAAAGAAAGAGAGAAGAGAAATACAGATATAAAATGCAAATATTTTATTAATTACACAGTAATCTGTAGAAAAATGGACATTTCAAATGGATCATATTCATACAAAATCGGGTATTTATTCATGAGCTGAGAACAGCTCACTCTTCCTTTTTTTATTTTGTGTGTTGGATTTCGGTGTGTGTGTGTGTGTGTGTGTGTGTGTGTGTGTGTGTGTGTGTGTGTGTGTGTTGGAACATATTCATGAGGCTGGCCATGACTGCATACCTAGAAGTTTGGTCCAATCTTTATGTTGCCTGTGGTATCTTTGTCATGCTGGAAATGCCCATGTTATGCTTTTAAAAAAATTATGGATGAGTAGTGTGTATATACTTTTCATTTTAATTTTTTATTAACAGTGCCAGTGCCCTTTTTGAAAAAAAAGGGGAATTCACTTCTTTCAGCATCTTTTGTTGATTATTTTGTTAACTGAGCGTTCTTGGCTTGTATGTAGAGATTAGGATCGGAAAAATGTTTGACGCAAAATTCGCAAATCTGCCGAATGTCATTTCGAAAGTATGTATTTATTCTTCACCTTATAACAATTGGTTTTGTGTGGTTTTAGTTGGAGTTTGAGAAGAGAAAGTTCTCCCGCATGGAGAAGGAGAACAAGCGATTGCAGGCTCAGCTGGAGGATGAACGCGTCCAGCACAAGCAGCTTATGTCTGCGCTGGGGTGCGAGTGCAAGCGATCAAACTTGCGTGCCCACGAGGAGGGACAGCGTTCTAGTGAGCTTAGTCGCCGCCTGGAGCGCCAACGTGCCACCAATCAAAGCCTGAGGGCAGAGCTTGAGGAGGAGAAGAAGCTTGCCATGCAGATGGAGGCAAGGAGGGAGGAGCTACTGGCAGAGTTCGATACCGAAAGGGAGCTGCTGGCTCTGCGGCTGAGAAGAGAAGAGGCATGCAGCAGTGCTCTACAGGAGGAGGTGGAGAGGCTGAGGAGAGAAGTGCAACAGCTCAGGGTAGAGGAGGACAAGGAAGAGCCTGGGAGTGAGTTTGGGGTGGTGGATGGTGAAGCAGAAAAATCGGACATGATCCAGCAAAAGATTAACAGTCATGAGACTCCAGTGGAGGAAGGAGGGAGTGGTGTGAGGAATGAAAATGGAGTTTTTTATTCCACTTTAAGCCCTGACCATAATGAACTGACTAATGGGAATGTGTCACCTGCTAATCTGAAAAACGAGAGTCCATCAGCCTGTGGCACAGAATCCTCTCCTGAGACAAGGTCCTCCTCTAGCCTACAGGCTGCCTACCAGGCTGGGATCCAGCAGCGTTTCCATGCAGCACGTCACAAATTCCAGTCTGTCGCTGAGCATGACTCGCATCTGGTCTCACCTGTCTCTCATTCCCCTTGTGACCTTTCACCCTGTGCCACCACACATCCTCCAGCAGAGGGCAGCAACACCAAACAGGCGGCTCACAGCTCAGCGACTCAGGCTCTCAGCCGCTTCAACACCAAAACGGCATCAACACCTCACGGTTCACCTAATGGCACAGACTTCCATGCCTTGTCTCCTTCAGGAGCTCTGTCTCCTGGTATTCGCTCTCCCACTGTCCCCAGGGTTGATAGAGGCATCCCTCCACCCATTCCCCCTAAGAAACCGGGCCTGGCTGAAACCCCTCCGTCCCCCGCCACCCTCCGAGCTGCCCACGTGGCGCAGATTTTAGCCGGATTTGGGCGTAAAAGCACAGAAAACAGCAAAGAAACAGATCTACTCTTGTCTTCTAGTAGCTAACAAGCACATTTTAATCCACTGGCCATGGGTTCTGTCATTGCTAGATTATTATTTTTTCATTATTCCAGATCTCTTGCTGCCAAATCATCAAGTTTATACCTGCTATTAATTAATACCGTTAATCACCACTGTTATTATACGAAGTAATATAGTATATAGTTATACTATATAGTATATAGTTATACTATACGTCAAGAATCACACCAGGTGGGTCATGCTCTCATACAAAAGTAATCCAAAGCCTGGTTGGTATAACATTTCGATTCCCCTTTCAAATGAGTTTTCATGTATAGCAGCAAAAAACATATAAACGTTGCCCCTATAGTGTAACTCTCAGTGGATGAGCAATGGATTCAGACTATTAATATAAACCATAACTCATTTATGTTCGAGCTTTCGAATTATGTTCAGTAGTAATCAGTATCTAACAATAGTTTTAATAGTGTTTTATAGTTTAAGGCTCTGTTGCCTGTCCAACAATACACATTGTAAATACGGAATAAGTTTTAAAGCAATGTGATATTACTCAAAAAAAAAGTAAGCATTTATCTTGAAACAAGAAATATGTAACTCATACATATGCTTCCTGCATTAAAACACAATTGAGCTGTTGAAATTATCGTTTGTAAATTATTTAAAAAAATTTTTTTTCCAAAAAAGACACTGAAGGGTTTTTTGGACTTTTAGAAAGTTCTGTCAGAAGCAAGTTGGGAATTTGTACAACTACAGTTTATGATGGATCATTGCATGTAATTTTCATATATGAATCCTCTTTGAGTAGCCAGGTTTTTATATTTTTACACTTCTGATGCAGATGTTTGTCATATATTTGTATCTGATATGTTCTAGTTTATACACTGTAATGTATGTATGTCACAGTTCGTATGCAGCAGACGAACATGTTTTGAGTTGCTTTTGAAATGTGTTCATATGTATATAAAATATTCTATATTAGTTATTAACTTTAAAAGTTCTGCTTTAATGCTATAACTGTGAGAAATCACACGAAGTAGCACAACCATAAAACATCTTTATTTTGTTCATGTTTTATTATTTTTATGTCACACACGTGTAATAAATGTTGTTCTTTACGTTGGTTAGTTACCCAATCCAATATGTGTTCCATAACAGTATTATATAACATAATGTACTATTATTGTCTATGATTTTGGATAGTATTCCTTTGCGTATTAAATATATGCATGGTCATAGCATCAAACACATCGTTCCTTTAATCGTGTTTTCTTGAATCAAGATATCAGGGAAGTCACTGATTAGCTCATAACGGTCCTTTACTCATTTCTTTCCTAGTGAGAAATGTGCAACATATTGTATTTGTATTTTATCCATATTCGGACTAAATTCATTTAGAAAACAACGGATTTTTACAGTAATATTTGTAGTTATTATTATTCCTATTATTATTATAATAACTATTTTAATATTGGCTTAAAAAAAACATTTTAAGCGGCACCATTAACTAACTAAGTGTGTGAAAATTGTGTGAACTTCACAGGCATTCATGTGACACTAACAGAGTAGGAGCCTCTCCCTAAATCCATAATCCCCTCGTTATATCTCTATGTGCGAGTGTGACATGGGAGACAGAGAAGCAAACATGCATGAAGTATGCGCTGCTCTGCTGCCCTGCTGTACAGCTCTTGCTAATGACCAATCGTGTGTAAACCTCCCTCAGTATTTAGTTTGGAATTAAACTGAAGAACTTTTTACAACCAAATACCACAGATGGAAGATATTTCCATGAAGTATTCGCTTTTAGATGCAGCACTGTCCTTTTTATTTTAATGTTCTGTTCAGGACTAAACCCATTATATATTTCTTTTATATGAGAGTGGAACAATACCGAAACCATGAATTAATTTTACAGCACAAAACTTCATGTGCCTGGCTCAGTTTCTGTTTTCACTTAAAAATCACTTTTGTTAATAGTATTTATATTACAGAGATGATGTCTAGGTGTAAAAAATGACTGGTCTACAGTTAACAGCAGCAAACGGGCAGAAATGATTGTAAAAAATAAATATTTCCACGAAGACATTTTTACTAAGCCTGCTTGGTTTTCTGAGCAGCACAGCGGGCAGCACTGTTGCCACACAACTCCAGGGTCCCCACTTCAATAATTTTTTAGGATTAATATTATTTATACATTTTAGGGATTTTTCTTTCATTTTTATCTATCTGAAAATGTTTTTTAAAATCCCACCCAATTACTAACTGCTCAGTAACACTTATCACATGTTTGCAAACTGTTGCATGGGCTGCATCAGAGGGTAGCGTAACACACTCGAAGGAGAGTGCTTATCTGCGTTCTTCCTATTGGCTCATGTCTCTTTATTCTTGTTTACAAATGGCGGTGGCCTTTTATTAGAATCGGGATTCTAACTCGCAATCTCCCAATGACAGGACAAACGCTGTTCTGTTGATCCAGTTGGGAGTTACTGTCTGTGCATGTTTTCCCCATGTCCATATGGTTTCCCTCTGGGTTTTCCAAAAAATGTGGAGATTGATTGGCTGTGCTCAGTTATCCCTTAGTGTGAATATGTGTGTGTGTTGTGTGTGTGCGCACAGGGGACCCTACAATGGATGGGTGTTCCGTTCAGAGTGAACTGCCACTTCAAGCTCTGTGTTCCTGGGATATGATCCGGACCCACAGCCACAAATCTTTTATTAGTGTTTTTCTTAGTGATTCACAAGCTTTTGGGAAGATTTATGGTATTATTGATTCCACTAATCATCATGATATTTTACCCGAAAATCTGGTTTGGGCCTATTGATTGCATCCAGATCAACATGGAAATGGTTGTGGGACACAAGAAAACAAGGTTATGCAACAATCAGTCCCTGGATTTGAACCCTGTTGAAAACATGTGGTCCGAATTGAAGCGGGAAGTCACATGCACAAGCCTAAACATATAAAGGAGCTCAACAATGTTCTGCAGAAAGAAGTACAAATAAGATCCATCATGTTTTTCAATCTTCGTAGATATTAGAAAAAGAGGTCACCTCCAGAATTATTGGCAACTTTTGGTAAGGATGAGTAAAAACCTTTTTTATTCACAATTTCAAAATGATGTGAGAGAAATAATTAAAGTACATGTATTCTAAGAAAATGGAAAAACTACTCCTTACAAAAGTTATCATTATTTGCACCTGTAGATATTTTAAGAAGTAAAATACAGTATAAATGTTAAGGACCTCTTTAAGCACTCATCCATCACTTCCCATATCATTGGGGTATAAAATAAGATCTATGCCCAATCTACACAGTCATTCATTACAATGCAGAATATCGGAGAATACTAAATAAGGAGAGACAGTATGCCCTATATATAAATCACTGGATACTGAGAAAACTTTTAATTGCCTTAATTTATTGTTGAGAACAGCTAGCGCTGGTTTGAACCTGAAAGGAAATTTTTTTTGCCCCCCGCTTATGGTTAAGAAGGTGGTTAGAAAGGCACACAACACTCCATGGATCAGAGGTGGAGATCTGCACAACATGATGGCATTCTGGATTTCTGTAATGATAATTTTATATATAGTTAAAAGTGCAAATAAAATGGAATCGAATTTAAATCTAATTGAATTTAAAATGTCATCTCAATGCCAACAAACTATTTGGAAGTTGTACACAAAAAAAAGCCCTTTCCTTCATCTAACCACAAATGCATAGCACCGGTAGTTTGCTAGCCATTACACAAACTATGACTGTAAGCCTGTTTTAAGGACAGATGAGACCAAAACAACTGTTTTGCCAACAAACATTTGAGGTGGGCTTGACATTGAAAGAAGTATGGTTACACAGAAGACAGATGAATCCCCAATGTTCAGTCTGATGAAGGATCTATGGTAGCTGGTTTTCCTCCAAAGGCCTTCAAACTTTGCCATCATGGACTCCATGATGTACCAAGGGATTAAAATGCTAATCTGGCAGCATCAGTCAAGAAGCTACAACTTGATCCGCCAGCAGGATAACAATTTAAAACATATGTTTAATTCCAATCACCGAAGGGTTCAGTGACCTTAGAATCAAGCGTATCGACATGGTCATCCAGGCTGTGGGTTAAAGCTGACTGTAATCCTGCAGGGAGAACTGAAGAGAAGAGTGCATCGATGACCTGGAGCATTTGGAGAGATTTGAATTGAGGTGCAGTCTCATATGTAGATGCTTCGTATTTTTTTGAAAAAATTCAATTAGAACACATTAAATAAAGTTCAAATTCATGTTTTATATGTTCATTAAGGCTAATTAACCACACGTTTATTTCATCATTTAATTTTATTTTACCATGAATAATTATTCTAAAGCTGACTGCATATATTGAGCATTGCTATGAAATGAGGAGAAATGGCCTGCCCAATGGTCATCCATTGTTAATAAGAGAAAATAAGGTTATAGATTTTCTCCATGTGATCACACCTCTGCTGGATATGACCAATTAACATTCCTGTTAAGCACACAAGTTTGGGGGTTAATAGGCCAGCAAAGACATGTGCATGGCCTCCAGGAATCCCTTGTTATACACACCAGTTTGTGCATGAGTGAGGAAGATAAGGTCATCAAATTAAAAAGAACAGACCGTCAATGTGAATAACGTGATGAAGACCAGCTTAGACGTGATCATAATTTTTGAAACAACATCTGAACCAGCTGGCACAACACTGAATTATTACAAACGTAGTCATGTCACAAGTAGATAAAATGCTGCCTATTCCCTTATATTGCACCGCAGTGAGCTGCCTGTCCGGGCAATTTCATTGCCTGGAAATCAAAGCTA
This sequence comes from Silurus aristotelis, assembly GCF_946808225.1. Classification (NCBI taxonomy): domain Eukaryota; kingdom Metazoa; phylum Chordata; class Actinopteri; order Siluriformes; family Siluridae; genus Silurus; species Silurus aristotelis. The sequence continues at coordinate 21,040,697 of NC_139575.1, read as the reverse complement.
CTAGACATGCAGAATGATACTAATTGCCAGTTGGGGTTCCCTTTTCCCATATAATCTTTCTTTGGCTAACATGCACATATTCATCCAAAACAGTAAGGTTTCCAATGGGTTTATCAATCATCAAACCAAAATCTCGCAGGGCTCACCATTGATCCGGAGTAGCATTTTTGCAATGCTGCACTAATAACAAGACCACAGCCTCAGTGGACAAGCATAGCAGTCATTATTCTGCAAATAATTTGAAACTGGTCCCAGCCACAAACCCCAGATCTCCAATGAGCTGTTTGAAGAGTACAAGCCTGCCAGTCTGTTCGTTTCTGCCCCATCCCAGGAGAGAACAATTATATTAGTGTGATTACAAAGCCAAATAACTGAGCTCTACATTATAATGCAGAAATCGTGTCTGGGCATGTTTAAAGGCAACGACACAACCACATCAAACCACTAAAACAAACTGGCCCTTTAGGCATAGCAAAGGAAAATAAGAGAGGTCAGAATTCTTAATGCGAACAGTTCGAAATATAAAAAGAAAAGACATTTTGATTATTAGCAACAACAAAAAAATTTAATCACTAGAACAGTAGTTACTTCTATAGCGGACAGTCCACCGTGGTTTTAATAAGCCAACGTGTTCCAGTCCAGGTTGCTGTCATTGAGATGTCATAGTAAAATCTACAACCTAACATGCGGACAAAATAAGAGTGGGTCACACGCTAACAAGCACACAGGAACTCCGCCGGCAGACATAACAAGTCACATCCTGAAATAAATGAGCAATGGCAACCATCTTCTTTAGAGAATATGTTCACTGCACTAAATATAGACATGAATAAGCTGCCTGATGCTGCTACCTTGACAAACTGTACTACAGAAAAAGACATTGGTATAGATTATACAGGTCTTTAAAAATAAACTGTACACATTCAGTAAGCCCTGTGGATGACAATATTATTACCCTGGAAGAGGAAACTCCCACCAGGATAGAAATGTTTTAACATAGGATAAAGGTGATCAGTAAGAAAAACTTTATATCTTTTTGCAGGTTATTGTTCCCCTATAGAGTAAAAAGGAACATAAATCATGCCATCAAGACACCCCCATACTGATAAAAGTATAGCTATCTATCTATCTATCTGAAGAAGAAAAATCAATTTTCTTTTTTTGTTGTTCCCTTTTTTTGTTAACGTTAATATGTTAAAACTACAACGACTGGACATGTAGGCTAGTCCATTTCATAATATGTATATTTCATTTATTTAATTTGCATGCATGAAAAATAATATATGGAAATATGTCTCGTAGGTTTTTATGTTTAGCACGAGTTACTTGCAGTTTTTCTCTTATGCGACCTTACTTCTTCAATGCTTGCAATTTTTTTTAATATTAATTGATTCTTTAAATAAATAGATACATACATAGATACAGACCTAAAGACAGACAGACAGACAGACAGACAGACAGACAGACAGACAGATATAAATACATAACATTCTGAACTCCTAAGCTTTCACTACTAACACAGTAAAGCTGATCATGTTGTTATTGTTATTTGTAGTTATTTGTTTGCTTGTTTTTTGTTTGTGACAGAGCTGATGTGAGCATTGAGGTGATTCATTGGGTTTTTTTGTTTGTTGGTTTTTAAGGTGGTTCAAATGTGTCTAACCCCATAAACAAATTGTTTTGCTTGTAATGTGAGCAGCCATACTATGTAGGTTACACACTGCATGTTTATTGACTCAAAAGAATTAACTAATGTTGCTAAAAACACATAATAGATAGATAGATAGATAGATAGATAGATAGATAGATAGATAGATAGATAGATAGATAGATAGATAGATAGATAGATAGATAGATAGATAGATAGAAAAATAGATAGTCATTGAAAACAAATTCCTATTTGTGATTAGAATTTGTTAAGCGCACACACACACACACACACACACACACACACACACACACACACACACCACTGGCTATCCTGCTTAAATATGACCATTTACTAATATTTTATTACAGTAAGAGTACAAACCCCTTTTTACATTTCTACTTGAGTAAAAGTACAAAGTACTTTGAATGTTCTTCAATATCAAAAGTTTAATTAATGATTTATAATGTAATATTTCATTGTTCTACACATCATAAATTTTTGTGGAGAGTTTGTTATTGTTACAGGTACTCGGTAAGCGAACGCCTCACAAACTCTCGCGAGAACTGCGGGGGGTTTCCAGCGTGGTCTCGCGACAGGTTCTTATTTAACTCAGTTCATGTCTTCAGTCCAAAGTAGCGAGGACCGGCGTGTTAGTGGAATGATAATTAAGATATTATGAATTAAAATGTGCTGAAGTCAATGTTTCCCTCACACAGAGACAGACAAACACGCACGCACGCAATATCAGTATCGACACTAACCACTGCTCCCGTCCAATAAGGGAGAGAGTGGGAGCAGAGTGGATCTCTCGCCCACCGCCCACATCCACTTATTATCCCTGACAATCGGATGCTGAAGCTGATACACTGCACTTCCCACAGCTGAGCTGCTCTGCTTCAACTTTCAGCTCAGAATTATATCAATTAATACGATAAATTGACTGTAACTGCGAGTTTTGGATTGAAATCTAGGTGCTTGATCGCTTCATTTCCTCTCTAACAGATATAAAGAGTAGGTACAGCGCACGACGAATGGAAAAGTAGATATGATAAAGTCCACCGCAGGACTGCTGAACTAGTGTTTTGCAAAGAGACAAGGGAAAACCGTTTGTCTTAAGATGCTGCAACTGCGAAAACTCGGGAGGTCTGGAGGAAGCGGACCTGAGAGAGCGCAGGGGATCTGCCTGCCCTTCATCCTCCTGCTGCTCATGTTCACTCCGAGAGTGGATTCGTCCTGGTGGTGAGCGCGTTTTCATTTCCAATCCACCAAATCTGAGCAAGAGACAGAGGTCAGTGCACTTGCTATAGAGGGGTTTCTGTCGTGTGGAAGTACCCATGAGGTCACTCAGAAAAAAGTTTCAGAGTATCGAAATTGTTTAACAAAACAGCAATCTAAAAAAAATAAAAAGTATGAAAGTGTATTTAACTAGAAAACAGAAATACATCGTTAAATATAGTGTAAACGATTAGAACCGAATAGACAATAAATATGCTGTCAAAAATAAAAGTAGGTAAATCTTTTGTAACTGTATAGATTCTTTGTCTGCTGAGATGCATGTGGTGTGCATTTAATTATACGTGGTTATTAAGGTACGTAGTTTACTTACATAGCTTAATTATATTTTAAGGAGATAAAAAAAACTAAATCTATTAAAGATCCAAACAATTTATTATCAAATATATTTTAATACCTTTATTTATGAAAGGGTGAATATATAGGGACATATAGTGTAATGTACAGGATATATATCCAATAAAACATCTGTAAAAAAAAAAAAAATACACATCAATAATATATATATATACATATATATATATATATATATATATATATATATATATATATATATATATATATATATATATATATATATATACTGTATATATTGTATGTATATATATATATATATATATATATATATATATATATATATATATATATATATATATATATATATATATATATATGTATGTGTATATATATATATATATATATATATATATATATATATATATATATATATAATCTCAATATTAAGTTATCATGTTAGAGCGTATCATATCATATATCAGATCATATCAGTGATCAGAAGGTTGTTCTCACTGTAATGTGCTGCACATGAATTTGTGTCAGATAGAAGTACATTTTCTTAAATTGGAGAATTTAATACACTACTGTGACTCTCAAAATGCTTAAAAAATTGCTAAGATTAAAAAAATGATCAAACATAGTGCATGAAATCTGATTTGATCAAGTTTGGAAAGTCTTTTAACAAAGCAACTTACTTACGCTCCTCTACATTAATAATACATTAATAACCACGAGTTTCATATTAATTTATAACCTTTACTAAAGCAAAAAACTGGATGTTAATATATACGTGACTATGGTCTTGAAATTACAATGTCCGGTGATGGTGCGACATGGTGTTATGTTATACACAGAAACGGTCTTGTGGGGTTTTGATATAAATGTTAAATATGATCTTTTTTAAACTAATAAAGTCACTAACACTATATATTTATTCTGTCAAAGCAGGCTTTTTGGTAGTATCATGTGAAGGCAGTAATATAATTCAAAGTTGAAAAATACAGTGTTTGGCTGGCACACTGGTGCAGTGGTTAAAGATCCTGCTGTGCGGGTTGTGGGTCCCTAGTTTGATTTCGAGCTCAAGTTACTGTGTGTGTACTGGATGCAGTTGAGGAATGTTCTACACTCATCTGTGTGGGTTTCCTTCCACTTACTTAAAAAAAAAAAAAAACTGTACACTCATTTACACCTCTGGGCAATTTAGCACTGTATAACCTATCAAACTTACTATGTTTGTTGGACTGGTAGTCTTTCCAGGGTGTATTCTCACCATGCGCCCAGGATAGGCTCCATATCCTCCATGACTCAGACCAGGATAAAGCAGTTATTAAAAGGATGGATGAATGAATGAATGAATGAATGAATGAATGAATGAATGAATGAATGAATTGATGAATTGATGAATGAATTGATGAATGAATGAGTTAATGAATGAAAGGATAAACTCTTTGAACATTTAGGTCTTGATGTGTGTGATATAATGCAGTTTGCTTGATTTTGTGGCAGAATCTTTATTTATTCAGGAGGATTTTATCTTTGACAAGTTGTTAAAAGAATAGTCTTTTTGTATGATGAACAAGTGCCTTTATTTTATATTAGTGGTGTCAAACTAAAAGCTGCTCTATATAATCCATACCCCATAAACTGTTTCTTAAGTAAGCTATCAACACTAGAGAGATAGATCATCCTTTTTCATTACTTTTCTCAATTTGGTTTATTAAACTAAAAACAAATCTACCTAAAATGATAAGGTAAATAAACCATAAATCCATTGCTTGTTGTTGGTTAGCAGTAGCAGTAGCAAGACTGACCAACTACCAAAACAAAGCTAGGCGGTTTAAGCTAGTATATTGTCTTTAACAGCTGGTAATGGCTACCAAATACTCTGTAGTAATTATTTAAAAAGAATAACACAACAATAATTGAATTATGATTTTATTGGTCAATTAAGTTAAGTTATAAGGAAGATAGAAGAATTACCAGCTGACAATGTTAGCCTACCAGTTTGATCTGATTTTTCAGCAGCACATAGTTGTGCTATTATTATTATTATTATTATTATTATTATTATTATTATTATTATTATTATTATTATTATTATTATTAATATGATTAATATGATTAATAATGATTATTATATACAGCTTCCTAGATCATCTATATTATAAAACCCATCTTTGATTTTAATTGCTAGTATCTTGCTAGGTTAATATTAAGTAATCTTTTAAAACTCTATTTTGCGTTTATTCAAGATATTTTGTTTAAAATGGAAAAACTAAAAAAAGAAAAATTGTGGCAAAGCCTTGCATAATGTTAACCAATCGGCACAATCTGTCTGAGGCTAAGCCGCCTTGAAGCTACACTGACTGGTAATATCACACATGACCACATGACATTCTTGTTCATAACCACAGACTTTGTTTCATTTTGGTAACAGGTTATAGCTTTTCAGCTCCCATACAGAAGATGTGATGAAACATTGAAAGATTTCTCAATTAAACATTACTCTCTGTCACCAACTGAGGTATCTATGGGCATTCCATCACGTCTCAGTGGTAGCAATATCGACATAGCCCAAAATCTCACCACGCTTTTAGGCCGATTGTGTTGCAGCCTACAGCTGTGTAAACAACAGAAAGTCTCTGTAGTCAACCCAATTTTAGATACTTGCCCCCTACCAATGTGAATGTCCTCTTTCTCAAAAAACCAGTACAACTCTTTACCTGTATATGTGTGGCTGTGCTGAAGTAACTAGGGCTCTGCTGCTTTATGTAGGCCACTGGGAATCTGTCTGTGTGAAGTTTAGCCAGTAAGACAGCTATGGCTGTGCGCCTGCAGCCACAAAAACCATAGTGATAAATATCTCCCTTTTCGTACAGTAATTTATGCAGTTATGGGGATTGTTGTCATCATAGTAATCAATTTACACACAGTGCTTTTCTGGCTTGCAAGCATTAGTCTTTCCCAATCCCAGACACATGTGGCTGATAAGTCTTTTGCTGTGGAGAAAATGTCTCTGTGTGTGTGTGTGTGTGTGTGTGTGTGTGTGTGTGTGTGTGTGTGTGTGTGTGTGTGTGTGTGTGTGTGTGTGTGTGCGCGTGCGTGCGTGGGATAAATAGGGTAGCTCTCTAGAGCAAGGCCTCCCTGGTTGTTGGTGAGAAAGGTCTTGTGCTGCATGTGTATGTGTGTGAAAAAAGACAGGGACATCCATAACAGGAGTGGAAACTAAACACAGTGTTCATCTTAGCACTGTCGCACGAACTTGGTTACAATTGATTGGATAATGAGATCCAGGAGGATCTGTGTGTGTGTATATGGGTTAGACCTGAATCAGAGAGGCCAGTTAGAGGATAATGTAATTCAAATTTTACCATTATGGACTACTTTAAGAAACATTAATAATATAGATAAACCGTGACAGTATAGTAGTATAAGTATAATCTACTACAGCATTATGAGGTTTTACAAAAGATGAATGTAGAACTTTAAGGTGTACTTTGGCTTGTACAGAGATTGTTCTATATAGAAATATTTTAGGAATTGAAAAATGAGAAAAAACTTGAGGGATCCCTTTCTAACTCTTAAATGTGCATAATAAATCATTACAATATTGTAATATATGTAGATCTATAGATGCTCATCTTATTTGTCGCTCTCCTCTTGCACAGGTACATTGGTGCACTTGGTGCACGGGTCATATGTGACAACATTCCTGGTCTGGTCAACAAGCAGCGGCAGTTGTGCCAGAGACACCCAGACTTAATGCAGTCCATTGGCGAGGGAGCCAAAGAATGGATTCATGAATGCCAGCACCAGTTCCAGCACCATCGTTGGAACTGCAGCACGCTGGAACGAGACCACAGCGTCTTTGGTCGCGTCATGCTCCGAAGTGCGTTCCACGCTGCCTTACAATGCACTTATGAATTACAACACATTGATAAAACATTGATTGCAATAACACAAATAATCATTCAGGGATGTGTACTATGTTGCGTATAAGTAGGACATTCCAGAATAAGGGAAAGGGAAAAAGCTGTCAGTTCTCAGATTTCCAAAATGGGCCGGAGTCTACAAGAGAGTGGATATTCTCCAAATACAAGTGGTGAGCAGGGGGATCTGCACAGCCGATGTATAAACAGTAATAGGAGATGTAAATATTTGTGAAGATGACTCTGGCAGACAGACAAAACTGCTCACTGTGAGATATAACCCTCTGTTTTGGCTAAGTGCATAAGCTGGAGAATGAAAAATGAGGGGAATAGGGGTCATCGTGTTCTCCACAGTAGGAAAAACCACACCTCAAGGCTTTGAGTGCAGTCATCCAGACACTGAAGGTGAGGGAGTGTTGGTCTGAGTCAGTCTGAGAGTAGAAAGTTCCAGGGTGGCCTTCCATACTTGAATACACCCAGCATGTCTAGAGCTTAAATCTGAGACGATGGTAATTTTGTGATGATCTATCACAAGGACCAACACACCTCTCACCTGTATCTATGCTGAGACCTAGATGGATTTTGAAGGACTATTGAATGGTTCCATTGACTTCCTTTTTTTTTTTTTTTTTGTGATTTATAGCTGATAAGATTAACCTTTTTGTCTGACCCTGGCAGGTAGCCGTGAAGCAGCATTTGTGTATGCAATCTCCTCTGCTGGAGTAGTGTATGCAATCACTCGAGCCTGCAGCCAGGGGGAGCTCAAGAGTTGCAGCTGTGACACCCAAAAGAGAGGAAGCACACGTGATGAAATGGGTGACTTTGACTGGGGTGGCTGTAGTGACAACGTGAATTATGGTATTAAGTTCGCCAAAGCGTTTGTGGATGCCAAAGAGAGAATGGTTAAAGATGCCCGAGCACTGATGAACCTGCACAACAACCGCTGTGGCAGAATGGTGAGGATGGTGATAGGCTTCCATAACAGTGGTGAATCAGGAGATGGTTGGTTCTTTCAGTGCTGTCTGTTGAAATACACATTAAATGGTATCTCTGCTCTAAACTATGACAAATCCCATAAAAACCTCATTACACTACTTATAGCTTGTCTATGCTAAACTGTATGCTACACTAATACTACTCTAAAGGTAAAGTCAGTTCTTGCTCTTATGGAGATGCTCAACCATTGTTCTTCTTAGGCAGTTAAGCGCTTTATGAAACTGGAATGCAAGTGTCATGGCGTCAGTGGCTCGTGCGCTCTGCGGACATGTTGGCTCGCCATGTCTGATTTCCGGCGCACAGGAGACTACTTGAGGAAGAAGTATAACATGGCGGTGGAGGTCACAATGAACCAGGATGGCACAGGGTTTATGGCGGCAGACAGGAACTTCAAAGGAACGACCAAAAACGAACTGGTGTATGTGGAAAACTCTCCAGATTATTGCCTCATGGATCGAACTGCAGGTGGGTGAATAGTCACAACTATTGAGCCTTGGTGAACTAGTCAGTATAATATGCAGAATGGTGTGATTTCGTAGAAAAAGACTGGATGATTGAGTTTGATCTTTTCCAAACCTCTTATTCTTGGACTTGAGTTTGGTTTAAAGGCCAAAAAGCATAAGGACAACGAAAAAAAAACCAATCACATTTTTTCATTTTTAGACTCTTGAACAACCTGTCCATATCCTTGACATAAGTAATGACACTCACTGGTTGGATCGTGAACACTGGATGCATCATTATGCTATATCTGTTTCAAACATATGTTTCAGGTTCTTTGGGCACAGCAGGGAGGGTGTGCAATAAATCTTCCAAGGGCATGGACGGCTGCGAAGTCATGTGCTGTGGTCGTGGATATGACACCACCCGGGTTAAACGAGTCACCAAGTGCGAGTGCAGATTCAAGTGGTGCTGCTCGGTGGAGTGCCAAGACTGTGAGGACACTGTGGATGTTCACACTTGCAAACCACACAAGCGCCCAGATTGGCTAGACCTTACTTGATTTCTGTGGATGTGGCCAATTATTTCACAATTTTCTCTTCTCAGGAAACCTACATGGACCAAAGAATTGTAGGTTGCATGGTCTTGGTTTACTGGTCTCCATGCCAACAGTGCAGAAATAAAAATGTTCTTTAATCAACAACATTGCTATCAAAAGGACCTCATATAAGAGCAAAGAAACTGCTGCTTTAACACCAATTTTTACAACGTCTTTTGTTATTTGTGAAAACTGGGGACTTGACACTGGACACAATGCATCATGATTATTATCTGCAGCAACTGTGTGAAAATAAAAGAGGACTTCTTCAAATGGAAACTGACTGGAAGCATACCCTCCTGTATAGTTTGTACACTAAAAAACAAATCTGCAAGAAGAGCTCATACGTTTTTTTGTACACGGAAGGATGCAGCATTTAACACGAGGCAACGCGATAGTTACGTTTCTTCGAAAGTCTTTGCAGTTTAAAAAATTTGACAGACAAATACAGGAAGATCGGATTCCCTGTAAACAGTTTAGTCATTATACCTTAATAAGATGTTTTTACTTTAACCTTTTGTTATTGAAACTGAATATCTAAGCACTTAAGCATAATTTTATACGTAAGCACTTTTTTGTGACTGTTTATATAAGACTGTGATCATAGGTGGTTCATGTTTAGATTCTCTCAGAAATTGAATATTGTTTACATTGAATTAAATTGAAAAAAAGAAAAACTAATCTGACATACAGATAAAATGTCATTCCGTTTAATTTCAGAGCAAAGACTGTCCTGAGACATTGGGTTGATAATGGACTGGATATGATTTATTTTGCTTTCAATGACACAGAGATGTATTTCATGCAGTGGAATGTGTATGGTGTTGACTGGCTTGACATCATTTGGACGTGAATACAGGACACAGCTTATCCTTAGGCAAGCCCTTGATGTTTGACATAACTTGGCAGCAGTCGATTGCAGAGTGCCGTTCATCTACAAGGATATCAGTAATGGAGAAGCATTAGACGAGAAGTATTAGACAATATTCAGTACTATTATATCACCATTATATCGTGAATGGAAAAAAGGGCCAACAGTGTATCCTTGTGCATTTCATACACCCCACACTAAAACACACCTGCATTTATTAACTGAATTACACAGAAGTAGTTCCTATATTGTATGCTTGTTTAAAGATAGATAGAAGTGATTATTGTCCATCCGTCTTAACAGTTCTTAGTTTTTGTCTTCATGCTACACTAAATGTGATACTAAATGTCAAATCCTTACCATATAAAGTTATAGTGTTCCAATGATTGAGTAGTAAAAATAGCCAGGCTATGGCAATCTGTCTGTTTCTAAATGTGTTATTAAGATGGATGAGCAGAGTCAGGGCTTTGGCATACTAGTGGTGTCATGTACAAGATGAGGAGACTTGTGCTGTTCTGAGTTTAGCTAACTGGAAAGTTTTGTTTTTGATGAAAAAAATATGAAAATATAATCAATAATGAAGAAAAACAAAAGTGTATTTAAAAATAAATCTGTTAGTATTCCCAATTGCTCGATTGCATATAGCTTATTAATTTTTTTCTTTCAGGATCTTAACCAAACGATGTCTCTTTTTCCATTCCCTGTTCAGATGATGTTTTCTGGCATTTGGCAGCATCATCTTCCACCTTTCTTACCAGAGGAAAAAATTATATGTTGAGAAAGACTTCAGGAAAACATGTCAGTGTGTTTACTTTAAAACAGTGTAAAATTGCTCCCTTGATACTGCACGGCTGATGGTGAAATTTATACATGTTCTTAAGGAAAAACACTCTACCATTTCAATTAACACACTAATCCCTAAAATGTAGTGTTTTGGTTGAAGGCTTGGTTCTTTGAATGTCATTGCTGTTTCCTGATACAAGGGGCATTAGCGGTGGTTGATTAAAGGGATAACAAATGTAAACACTGCATGACCGTTTTCACACAGTGCCAAGTGTGTGTGGTCCCAGTAACTGCTTTTGTTTGGAGTCCTACGCTCAAGATAATGATCTTGTCAGCCTGAAAACCTTCCAGCTGTTTTCAATTCGGCCAAATATAACATTTGGTTATTTATTTCTCTTTTTCATGACGAGTTTGAGGTAGTTCTTTCAGAGTTGGCTCAGGAACCCTGATGAAATAGTATGTATGCTACCATTTCATTAGCTTAGAAGATAGATGGCAAGTCAAGGGCTTACAAGGAGAACATAATTCTTGCTATTAGAATTTGTGTAACATTTTACTTTGGCTAAATCTAAGCTGTTATTTAACTTGATTTAATGCACAAAAAGGGGTACAGGAGCAATGGTAATAGACTTAATATCTAAACTAGTCCCCCCCCCCCCCCCAAATGCGTGTGCTTACACTATACAGGTTATTCTTTGGTATTTTAAATATATACAAACAGGTAGGTCTTATTGGGTGCTTCTCTATCCTGGCTGTAGTTCTTGGTTCTGGTCAGTACTAGAGTTCGGCCCTGAGGCCAGATTTATTGGGAAGTCTAGTGTAATGTATACATGACGTTTGTGTGTAGGGTTGGAGGGTTTAGGACGCCTGCTGCCAGGCTAATGGTATGGGATTAACACACAAAAACTCTTATCTGGTGTGTATCTGACATAAATGAAGCTCTCCTTACCCTTTAGGTGCTACAGTCAGGGATTATCAGAGGTATTATTGTGCACTGATCTAAAATCAGCTTGAAGACTTAGGGGTTTTCCAACTCGTCCACACTGCTACAGACCAATCTCCTTGTTCATGTTATTTCGCTTGATCTCATGGGGATCCTATAGAACAGCTAAAGCATTTTCAAAACTGCCTGAGGATACATGGATTTTAATACTCTTGCCAGACAAAGCAGTTAAGTGTGTGAAGATGTTAAGAATGTTGAAAGCAGCCATGTTGGAAATCCCACTAAGCTTATGTAGCTATTGGCCTTCCATAGTTAATGCGCCATCAAGGAAGCACATATGCCAGGACACAGGGTCTCTGGATACAAAGATGGCAACACAAATATAGAATGTTTAGAAAGGTGGATGTAGCCATTTTCACCTGCGGCAACTCTACTTCGCCCAGACTGCTTATGGCCGTGAAATGATTTTCACCACAGTGCTAAGAGATTTTGTTTTAAAGAGGCGAATTTAGAATTACTAGGCCAATGACTTACTATAAAATCTTATCCAGCAACCTGGTTACTGCTTTAACCTCATTCAACATGAACAAGTAGTGGTTCCTGTAAAATGTTGTGTTGTATAAAGGACTTGTTTATGAAAGAAGCTAAAAACACTTTCATGATTTACTGCCTCTCCAACATATACAAGGCCAACTGGTTCTGCCAGTTGTTGCTATGGCAGAATGCCTCGCCTCTATGTGTCACCGTGGCACTCACTGCCAAGGGTAATGCATCTAGTATTATTGGCATGAAGAGCTAGGCATTCAAGATGCTATGCTCAAAAAGTGCATTCATAAAAAAAGCTTACTATACAATCTGAAGACCAAAAAGTAAAGCAGGATTCGATAAAAAAAAAAAAAATCACTCAGAACATTTTATTACGATCAGCACGGATCACACAGAACTTCTTAGCACATTTAATGCTACACATCCAGTAGATTGACACCTGGATGTCTGCATGTATTTTGGTGGGGAATAGGGAGGGTTGTGTTTCAGATTCTTGTCAGCTGGTACCAAAGGCAGGAAGGCATAAAGTTCTCCATCTTGTCTGCAAAAAAGCCTAATGGTGCAAAAAGGGTGCTGAAGAACTGTGGAGAAAAAGAAAAAGATGGACATAATGTATTAAAAAACAAATGGCATTCAAATCCATTCTTTTTTTAGTATAAACATTATGTTAATACAAGTTTCGTTTGGGAAAAAAATAAACAAAGGTTCAGTTGGTTTATTGACAGTTGCTTCAATTCACAGCTCTCCTCCTGACCATATCCTTTTGAACATATAGATATTTTTTTGACATTTAAAAAATGACCTTGATCAAGCATTGTGTATACTGCGTCATTTGTGTTTCTAATGAAGAAAGCACATTATCCTTAAGAAAATCCTTTAAAATTTCCATTTATAAAGTCTATGTTCTTTATGTCTTAAGATACTTCATAAAAATGAATAATTTTGCCCCTCTGACTACAACACTGAGTCATAGCTCAAGAGGAGCACAGGCCAGACACAAACATTAGGGAAGTATTTCTTCAAACTCAAGCCAACACACAGCTCCAAGTCTGAAAGTTAGCGTGAAAGTGCGCATCTGAATAGCATTTGAAGGCCTACAGCACCACTGACCATAAACAAGCCCCTAATGTGTTTATGAAGTGATGTATTTCACAGATGAACAGGTGTTTATTACTGAACATAGCAAGTTTCAATTGCAATGTGAACAACAACGGAGGAAAAATGCTGATGGTCCGAGTCGGAGCTGGTGAAGCATCATCTATTTAAGCGCAGATCCAGGGAAGAGATACGGCACTTATTTACATTAGTCGTATCATGACAAACGAGAACGATAAAAAGATAGAGTATGGTGATGGTTGGTGTCCTCATATTGCTTAGTTTATTACTATGACAAATAAGGGAACTAATTCTTAGTGAACAGCCTGTTTACAACAGACATGCGTGTGCTCGATGGGGTAGATGCTGAACTATACATGCGTCATTGCGTGTTTGTCATGGAGGATGTCCTGATTTGAACAATCTGTGTCAATGGCAAGCTTCTTTGGTTACCCTTTCCAAAACACAAGAGGTTTCAAGTGCATGCAAACCAAACCGAGAGCCACATCATTCGTCAACAAAATGAGGGAAACTTAAAAAAAAAAAAAAAAAAAGAAAAGAAAAAAAAAAAAGGGGGGGGGGGGGTAAGTGTCCAGTCACGCCATGTGAAGGAATGGGTAACCGTTTGAACAGCAATCAGACCACATCCAGGGCTAATCTGGAGAAGATTTAGAAGGCCTGGCCTGAGAGATCTGCTTTTTCTCACCCCTCTTCCTCATGCCCTTTTTCATTCACTTGTTCCAACCGAGAATTACATTAAGCAGGCTCTGGTTTGTACTGTAAACGCTCAGCGTATGTGGAGGCTTTCTCAAAACAAAAGCTTATACAGCGAGTCTCCAGTGTGAGGCTTTATTTAAAGAGTGTGGACCAGGCCAAGTGCAGATTAAGACCTCATATTGAACTTGTATTTAAATATTGTGATATCCAAACTCATTACTACTGTTATCAAGTATTCTAATAAGTAACCGCATGAGAACTAAAATCTGATTAGTAAAAATGTGATTTATTTTTTCTTTAGCAGCAAACTCAGACAAAAGTGCAGGCTGTCAGGCAAATCACTACACACGGTGTTGAATTTGCCATGTTTCCACCAGTATGGACTATAATATTAAGTAACAATAGCAATAATATTTGAACAATCCTAGAGACAGAAACCACATTCAGTTAAAACCTGAAACTTAAATAAACAGAGTACCAGAATCTTAAATATATTAAGTAAGTCATTGTAATTATGGCTGCACGCAGAAAATTAATGAAGGCTGTTGAATAACTGCAAATAAAACTGTGGTCGGTTCTAATATATACACATAGTAGTGCAACCTCAAACAAGTGTATTCACATTCGTGCTATTATACAGACTTACAGCTTTGACAAAGACGCCCATGAGATCAGGGAACTGGTGTGTGAGCATAGCCAACATGGCAGTAAAGGAGCATAAGCCTGCTGTAAACAGGATGAAGAATGGCAGCTCCTTCTTAGGGTACACTGATACCTCATGAAAAGCTGAAGCAGACAAAAAAAAAAAAAAACAACAGCCATCCCATTTTAGATGCATATTTTGAAATGATCTGAATGAAAGGTCAAACCTGACATAAAACAACTATACTCACATGGCAGTAATTCTCTGTCTGCTGTCTCTGTGCAGCCTGGGTATGGGTAGAACAAATGACCTTTCTCCAGTGGGTAAGGAATAATACGGAATGCTGGACAGTGGAGATCAAGATTAGATTAAGATCAAGATTAGATCCTTCCAAATGCAAATGCAAACTTTTTTTTTTCATAATCCAAAAGAAACATATCTATATTGTTCTTATTTTTGTTTATTGATACATTGCTTATCTGTACTTTTAAATTTACATTAAAAAAATACAGCTGAAATGTTTCAGGCCGTTATTTACAACTCCGGTTAAAGAGCTCAAAACACTTGATTAATGTTCCAGACAATCGGAACAGAAATATTCAAATGCCTGTAAATGCTCAGAACCCATTATGTGCATTTTAACTTTATTTAAACTCATTACTCTAATTAACAAACTTTTCTGTGTGTGTGTATATATATATATATATATATATATATATATATATATATATATATATACGTACTTCCCTCCCAGGTGCAGTGGAGCAGGTTGAGTGCTCCCTCTGCTCTTTTCCAGTGCTGCAGGTGAAAAAATGCGTATGCCACCGCTTCACTGTCACCTCTCTTCAGAATGTGCTCTGGTGGCAGGATCAGACTCTTCATCTCTAAAAGATACTACACAAACACAGAGGTTTCAACGCAAAATAATGTGAATTCTGCCACTGCCTGTGTTTGACTGTTTTGTATGCATACACAAATTTGTTTATGATACACGGCCTTAAAGCTCAATGGATTGCAGACACATTTTAAAACTCCTATCTGGAAACACAGAACAGTTCCAGAGAACAGGAAGCTCATTTAGTCTGCTTGGAATAACAGACATCAATCAAAACTCCTCCATCGAATGGCTAAATGACCCCCTTTCATGGGTACACTGGAGTCATAAATGTGTCCATGTGCCAGAAACAAACAAGCACACAGACATACATCTGCCCTTCCTGAATACCCCTGGAATTAGACTGGCATCTGTCCTTCGTGGCATCCCCTGGCGTGCGCGCACACACGCACACACGCACACACGCACATGCTCCCTTTGAAGTAGGGATAGAATGTCCGTGCCTTTTATGTGGCTGGCTCTCCTAAAACAGTGTTTCTCAGCTAAGCCTCTGTCTGCCCCATACTGATCATCATTCTTTCACTGTACAAACAGGGACCCCAATTGACTGCACTTACATGCCACATATACACACACCCACACAGACAATTGCGGTTTCCTAATTGTAAGGCAATTGAGAAACCATTTAATAAATACTGTGGATATAATGCTCTATTTTTACTTAACCTTATTTACTTCCAATACTAAACCATTTCAAATGATTCTATACAAAACACAGGCTTTTTTGTGTCCTTTCAGTTGAGCATGTGGAATAAAATACTCAGTTTTGCCAAAAAAGCAACAGGAAAGCACTCTAATTTTACAGTTTGGTCTCAGGAGCTTATCCATGTATGCAGTACCCTTCTGTCACCAACCATGCTGATAAAGCGCACAAACAGCACATTTGATTTAGGCTCCAAGTCCTGACACCTGATGCCACCTAGTGAATTCAGGTGTTGCTCTTCTTGCTTTGGAATTTTAAATTCTTTCCAGACATTTAACAATTTTTTTTTTTTTTTTTACATTATTTGTGCACCAATTCAATAATCACCTGTTAGTGACTCACCAGTAAATTATTAATGACATTTTTATTCATTTCAAAATTCAAAATATTTTTTCTATGTACAAAACATAAATTTTGAGAAAACTAATCTGATTATTTA
This sequence comes from Silurus aristotelis, assembly GCF_946808225.1. Lineage (NCBI taxonomy): Eukaryota > Metazoa > Chordata > Actinopteri > Siluriformes > Siluridae > Silurus > Silurus aristotelis. The sequence continues at coordinate 21,023,857 of NC_139575.1, read as the reverse complement.
AAAAGGCTTTTCTAAATAGAGAATTGTTCTAATTACAAAAACAAAACAGTTTCTCCTATAGTTTGACTACGCAAAATAATTCACCGAATATAATGTTAATGAATCATTTTTACTCATTTTTTATGAAAGATGGCACCAACTATGGACAACAAGGTAAAAGTACAGTTTCACAGGTATCAAATAAAACTTTAAAATAAGAACATTTTGTGCAATAAAAGGCTGCACTTGTGTGTACTGTTTAAAGACACCGTTTGTGTCCGGTGACTCCTATAATTTGAGGCCATAGAGACGGCACAGAACTTGTAAGTACAGGTACACGTTAGTGCTCGAGGATGTTGATGCGGGTGTGTATATGATGGGGCCTGGACAAGTTAGAACCAGGTTTTGTTGGAATCCAAACTGTCCATAACAATGCAACAGCAGCACCTACTGGTCTTTTTAGTAAACTGGGTTATGGTCCTCATAAAGAGACAATTTTCTGAGAGCAGCTTCTCCCAGGCGTTTCTACATCTAAATGATAGTGTTAACCAAGTGAAAAATATGAATCAGTTGCATTTCCTGCCTTAAAATACATGAAAATTTCAAACTATGAATGTTTTCGACAGCCTTGTGTTCTAAGTTGATAAAAATGTTAATGCTGAAATAAAATTCTGGCGTTGACAACAGTAAGACGCCTCGAGATGCAAAATGAATTATTTTATGCTGTGGCTATTCTAAGTTGCAATCAAATTAAATTTGAAGGCCCTTGGCAAATCCCTCCACTCCTGAGAAACCCAGCCAGCCCCTAATATAAACAGGTACTTATGCAAATATGAAGAAAAAAAAAAAAACTAATTAGACACAACACAAAACAATAGCAGTTTGTGTCAACAATAAAGGTGATTGAGTCTAACCTTTGGTACATGTGGGTTGAACTCCACTGCTCTGTGTATAGCCTCCACTGCATTCATCTCTGCGGTGCTAAGTCCTCGTCTAGAGGCTGTCTCCGGTGAAAATCTGGAGGGCACACAAACATACATACATGCAGATATTATTTCCTGCTGATCCAGTAAATTGCACTACCGTTTGGACACACTTGGCATGAAACTGTTGAACAAGTAGGCAATTCATACAGCATATAATTTTTGATTCCACAAACACTTTTAGACTCCTACAGTGAAGCTAAGAAAATCCCCCCAAAAGGTAAGATGCAAAAATAAATAAAAAAATAAATAATAATGATAATCACCAGGAATGCTGTGACATATTTACATACGAGTAATCCTTTCTGATTGTCTAACAGTATTCATAAAGACATTTGGCAGATTGCCCTATGATGACATCTCAACCAGCTTCATGGCAGAGCTTCACCCAGGAGCTGGGTGAACTGGAAAGGTTTTCGCTTTTCCAGTTCACATCATGTGTTATTTAATCATACACTCTGATATAGTAGAAAACAGTGGCAATTAAAAAAAAACTTTTGACAGCTACTGTTTAATATTAAACAATATAAAACAGTTATGCTGGAGTTGCAAGTTACTCACCAAGATACAGTACACTTACTTGTCTGACACTGCGCGTGCTTTAAGTAAAGCCGATGTGTAGCATATAGTGGCAGATTTTGGCAAGCTGATATCTGATTAAAAAAATATATAAAAAATGAGGGTCATGAACCTGATGAAAGGGGAACAGTAAATTTGCTGTGCTACTGGTAAACTAAATATTACATCATTGCTGTTAAATGACAATGCTTCTTCAGCTCACCATCATATTTTGCTAAAACTGCTTGCACATCAGCATAAGCCTGAAGCTCCAATAACGCTTCTAGCAGATTCTCGTGTATATTTAACATTCCAAGTAAGGGATATTCTTTTATTAACTAGGAGAGAAAAGAAAGAAAAAGACAAAATCACAACAAAGCCTTTTAACAAGCAGCAGAAAGATTCATGATTAGTGTGCGGTGTAATCTAATTGTTCTTCTTGTTTCAACAATACGGGCTGTAACGTCTTTTTCGAAATATTCAAACATGAACAATTTATCACAATGCAAAATTCCTATCCCGCATGCAAATTTGCTTTGGCAATCCCTACATGCAAAGTGTACACAGTTGTCTTACATCTCTCATCATCTTCACAGCCTCTTTGATGCGTCCCAGTTTACGAGCACACATGGCCAATCTGCGTTTGATGTACACCAGAAGATTTGTGTCTTTCCCAGCTGACGAATAGAAAAAAAAATTAGCATTATTCTAAGGAACAATTGTCATGTGGACCGAGTGCGTACAAGTGTGTGTTTGTGTGTATGTCACGTACCGAACTTTAGCGCTTGTTTGAAGAGTCTCTCTGCTTCTATAATAGTAGTGGCTTCCTCTTCAGCCAGAAGCACATACGCCGCTGCACATCTGAACAAATTTAAAAGTGGATTTAAAACTGGAATACTGCATATTTTCCTCTTGAGAAAACAGGACAGCTACCTCTCCATTAACAGAACAAAAGCCTCTCATTGTCTGGCATGCCTGCTATCAATCAGACTACAGTGTACAGAGGAATATTTTAAAACATATTCACATGAAATAGAAAAAAGTAATTAAAAAAATGAATAAACGCAAATATTTAAAAAAATATATAAATTGAATAATATAATTGTTTTTTTCTTTTTTTAATCAATCATAATTTTAATAATTTACTGATGCACCAAGTCTTAAATCAAGCACCAAAATCGGCCATGATGCACACATCCTGCAATTAAAAAAGTCCGTGTGGAAACATAGCAAAAGTTCCTTTTGGTGTCCTGATGATTTATGTAATTTAAAACACCATACTCACTTTAAAACATTTACAAGAATCTTTTCTCTTCATGCTCCATGTTGAGTTTGGTTTCACTAACAATAAGCATACTTTTGCATAAAGCATCCATATTTGTCCATGCCCAGGTTGATTAGAGTATAAAAAATGTGAAAAGTATTTATTTAAGGTACATTTAGAACGGATACAAACGTGCGATTAAGTTGCGAAATTATTTACGAGTTAACTTGCGACAATCATGCGATTAATCGCGATTAAATATTTTACAGCCCTAGTGTTTATAATTTACCAATTTATAAATAAGTAGCATTAAAAACAAACCTGACATGCAAAAGCAGGCCAACCTTGACCATTAGTGATGCTCACAGGTCAAGGTTACATTCCAACATATGAGGAGCACTTTTATGGCTGACTGGAATAATATTGGAATAAAAAATATTTCTGTATGGAAGAACGATTATGGAAGCATGGCCTATGTATGGAAGTTTGGCCTAAAATAAATATGGTCATGACACACGGTGACCAATGTGGACTATGCAAAAAGGTCCTGGGGGGAAGCAAAGCTAATCACACATTTTAAAAGATTCCTAAAAACGATTATGTAATTATATGGATAAAATTGGTATTAAATGAAAATCTTGGCAAAGACAGGACAGGAATTTATTTCCAAAGAAATTGCCTCATTCACCAGACATACACAACGTGTTCTTGCTTTTGCAGAAGATGTAGCTACATGGTGAAAAGAAAAGCCTTATATAACCTTTGTGTAGAGAATACTAGCTGAGTAAAGAATACCTGTGCTTATATCTGTTTGAATGGACAAGGTGTACATTTTATATTAATCAGTCAGTGCATCTTTGCTGAATGTCAAACCAATAACAAACAAGCATGTCCTTTTGCCAGTTCTAGCATATAACATATGGCAAATTTTTTTTCTAAATGAACAGCAATAATTGATTGAGAAAATATACTGATGATCTGACAGCAATGTGATTAATTTTGTGCTAAATCTAATTGACAGGGATTTTGTTTTTTCGTTTCATAATGCATCAGGAACCAAAGAAAAATTAGACTGCATTTCCACATGTCCTCTGAATGACTGCCTGTCTGTCTAAGTATGGGCTCTGAACGTTACCGTGGCGACGACTGACTGCCTTGGCAATCCAGTTTCTCATTGCTTGATTGTTGTAAATGGCAGAAGAGGGCGTGACAGATGCGCTCAACCAATCACCAAGCTCCTTGTGTTTGATACGTTCGTAACAGTTTTTGTTTAAAGCACAATTTAGAAGGCAAACAGAATCACTTAACTCACTAACTGACTAAAAATAATAATTACTTAATCTTTTACGTACTTATTTATTTGATCATTGTGCAAAATATTGATTCATATTTTAGGTAGAAATCCTGTCCAAAAACCAAATATAAAAATACTTGTACTGTGTCAAATAACAGCTCGATGAGAAAGTAAACAGCGGAATATTCTACTATATTTGTTCTGAATCTGAACATATAATAATAAATAGATTTAATAATGATTTAATACAAATATACATGCAAATTATGTTGTTATTACTCACTCATGATTGAGCTCAATTGCCTGATATGCAGCTCGGATACGAGCCTGAGGATTCCTTTCTCGCCAGGCCTTCTGCATCACTGTTTCACACACACATACACACACACATACACACACACTTTGACCAACTGTCATCTGCACAGACCACAACCGAGTCACAAATTAAATATGTTCTACTGCTTTATAGACTATTGAAGATGAAACTAACCAGTATCCTCTGGTTTGAGTTGTTGTGTGTCAGAGGTAAAGAAAGTCTGATGGTCTTGTGCCGACAGATTCATGTCGTAGTAAGTCAGTGGTTCTTTTCCCGTCACCCACGTGTACCTTGAGAAGAGAGAGGAATGAGGAAATAAATGATGAGTGACGGCAATATTTATACACGCAAAAAAAATTGGATGTAAGCTACAGGGAACTAACAACAGAGATAAAAATAGTGTACCTGTTATACTCTGCACCTCGAAACAGATTAAGGGGGTTCCTCCATACTTTACACTCTAAGAGACACAAGCCACCATTCAGGAATTTCATCACAAATTGCTTAATAAAATATCTCTCAATGGATACGTTGAAAAAGGAACTTCCAGAGCAGTTCCCATTCTACACCCGACATTAAACTTTCCTACCCTAAATGTGCACCCACAGGATTTTTCAGCTATTCCGCTTGACATAAGCGGATGTTTCCTTACAATATCTTACTGATAATACATCAGGAAAGATAAAAGGCACAGCTGTATCCATACAGATGTGTTTATGGCTACCTGAGACACTGGGCCGCTGCTCCACTTCTCCATTAGCCGAGGAGAAGAGACTCGCAGAGCTGTTGGTCTCCACGCCGCCAAGGAGGGGACGCAAGTGACTCACAGACACCTGTTCAATGAAGGACGTGCCGTACTTCCGAAAGTACCACCACTCGAAGATCTGAGGCCGAGGATGCACGTGGACCACAAAAAGCAAGAGTTCGAGTTTAGCAGAACAGAGAGACATTTTTCATGTGATATTCTCGTTTACATTTTCCTCCTTTTGTTCACTGGGCTGCACTCTTTTACTTGGGTTTCTTTTCACAGCCAAAAAGAAACTGCACCTGTATGTGTGTCTAAAAAGAAGGCATCACCCTGACCAGGATGAGAAGTTAGAAAAAAATAAGTGAATAAATTAATGAATGGTGTGCGCCATGAGTGCTATTGTCTTACACTGTTCAACAGTCAAGAGATCAGGAATGTAGTATCTTTGGGAGTAAGTTGTCATTCATTCATTCACACTATCTGTGAATTCTGGTCAGATGGATCCAGAGGCTCTCCAGAAAACACTAGGTGCAACGCAGGAACAAACTCTGAATAGAACACCATTCAGTCACAGATAGGTGTGATTTTGCATTGCCAATCCACTGCACAAGTTTTTGTTGGGTGTGAGGAATCCAGTGAAACCAGAGGAACATGCAAAACTCCACACGGAGAGTAATTTGAGCTATAGATCAAACTTCAGAGCTGCAGCAGTTCCCACAGCAGGACCATGCAGCTCTCTTACAGTGAGTAATATTAAGTGTCTTTCATAAATGAACAGGGATCTTACCAGTATAAGACCAGAGATGAGAGAGGAAGTTCCTGTGAGGGCAACATAAAACTTGGGTGTAAGAGTGTTCAGAAACATGGATGCTACAGGGGGGAAAAGAGAAAGAACAGTGTTAGTTTAGGGTTAGCTCCAGATGACAGTCACTGTACTGAACTAGAAGCCACATGCTCTGCACACAGGGGATGTGGAAACTTCAGGGAGAGCTTCCACACAAATCCAAGCGGTTTAGTGCACATAGACAGCTTCATGTCTAGACAGTTAGCATCGGTACGCTGCCAAGATCGCAAAAAAACAAAACAAAAAGACCGACTCTCCATTGCACTCTTGATCACCCGTGAGCCCTTTCAGCAAACCCGAAGCAAACGGTAAGTCCGCGGCTGTACGCGAGGACACACAGCGGAATCACACCAGCTACGCCTGGCGCTCTTAACGCTAGCTTGTGGAGCGGCGTTAGCATCACCAGCAGCTGGTTGGTGTTGAACATTTACCGGCAGCGACGGACTCCTGGAGCTTCAGCGGACTCCGCAGCACGTAGATCATCGTCAACACCATGGCGAACCAGACCGCGCACACGTACGTCCACGAGCAGGACAGCCACGACTTCAGTTTCTCCGCAAAGCCGTGGGCTTGTGGAGTGCTGCTGTTCTCGTCCGCCATCTTTTTTTTCCAGCGTATGACAATAAACATGAGAATGACGGGATACCGGAGAAGGCTGTAATACGGGCTCACCTCCATAGGACGGCGCCGCCTTACTTTTATTCCCCCCACCCGTATTCGGACAAATGCCCGCCTCCCTGCGCTAGGCCGCTGTGGCTGTGTTACAGATAACTCGTGCTGCCTTCACAGGCTCCCTAACACACACACACACACACACACACACACACACACACACACACACACACACACACACACACACACACACACACAGTTCACCTGAATGTTTAACAGTAGAATAACAGTAACAGTAGTTAGTTACAGTAACAGTAGAGTTACAGTAACAGTACATTTACATTTGTGGCATTTAGCAGACACCCTTATCCCCAATGTACAAAAGTGCTTTGAGTCTCTAGTAATGAATAAATCTACACTGGTACGCAAGATCACAAACTTAATATAAATATAACCCTTGAATTCTACGAGCTTGGAAGTGCTAATTTAAGTATTTCAGGAAGAGGTAGGTCTTCAGTCGTCGCTTGAAGATAGTCAGGGACTCTGCTGTACGGACATCTAGGGGAAGTTCATTCCACCACCTCGGTGCCAGAACAGAGAAGAGCCTTGAAGTGTACTTACCTCTCATTCTGAGAGAAGGAGGTACCAGTCGAGAGGTACTGGAGGATCTCAGACAGCGTGGTGCAGTGCAAGATGTGATGAGGTCACTGAGGTAAGATGGCGCTGGTCCATTTTTGACCTTGTAGGCAAGCATCAGTGTTTTGAATCTGAAACGTGCAGCTACTGGAAGCCAGTGAAGGGAGCACAGCAGTGGGGTGGTGTGGGAGAACTAGGGCAGATTGAACACAAGTTGTGCAGCTGCGTTTTGGATGATTTGCAGTGGACGGATAGCGTTCAGGGGAAGACCTGCCAGCAGAGAGTTGCAGTAGTTGAGTCTTGAAATTACAAGAGACTGAACAAGCACCTGGGCAGCCTGTGTGGACAGAAATGGTCGAATGCTTTGAATGTTATAGAGAAGAAATCGACAAGAACGAGCAACATTAGCAACATGTGGGAAGAAGGACAGTTCATTGTCCATAGTTACCCCAAGGTTACGAGCAGTGTCTGAAGGGGAGAGCAGAGAGTCATGAAGTGTTATTTGGAGATCTTTACCTGGAGATGAATCACCTGGGATGACCAGCAGTTCTGTTTTGCTGGGGTTGAGTTTTAGTTGGTGAGCACTCATCCATGAAGATATGTCTGTCAAGCATGCTGATATCCGAGCGGAAGCTGTGGTATCTGATGGAGGGAAAGAAAATATTAGTTGAGTGTCATCTGCATAGCAGTGGTAAGAAAACCCATGTGAGGATATGACTTCACCAATGGAGTGGGTATAGAGGGAGAAAAGGAGGGGACCAAGTACCGAGCCTTGTGGGACACCAGTGGTGAGTCTGAACGGGGCAGATGTGGATCCCCTCCATGTTACCTGGTATGAGCGACCTTCCAGGTAGGAAGCAAACCATTCCCATGCTGTTCCACAGATACCGAGGCTCTTGAGGGTTGACAAAAGTGTCTTGTGGTTGACTGTGTCAAATGCTGCTGAAAGGTCCAGGAAGATAAGTACAGATGACGAGCTTGGCTGACCGAGCAGCATGCAGTTTCTCAGAAACAGCCAAAAGTGCTGTCTCTGTGGAATGTGCTGCTTTGAACCCAGACTGATTAGGATCATGGAGGTTGTTCTGTGAGAGATAGACAGACAGTTGTTTAAAAACAGTGCGTTCCAGAGATTTAGAAAGAAAGGAGAGAAGTGATACCGGTCTGTAGTTGTTGATGTCTGATGGATCCAAAGCAGGTTTCTTCAAGATGGGAATGACCTTTGCTTTCTTGAAGGTAGTTGGTACATAGCCAGATGTTAATGACCCATTGATGATTTTGGAGATGAAGGGCAGGAGATCTTGTGTGATGGTCTGAAGCATAGTTGAAGGGATTGGATCCAGAGGACAGGTGGTGGGATTGCAAGATTGGATGACTTGCAGTATCTCATCTTCTGTTAAGGTTGAGAAGCTTGACAGAGACGTAGTGGATTGTCGCTGTGTTGTGTAGTCGTTGTTGGGGAGGAAGTGAAGGTCTGGCAGATTTTCTTAATCTTCTCATCATAGAAGAAGGCAAAGTCATTAGCAGTTAGGGAGGATGGAGCAGGTGCAGCAGGGGGGTTGCACCTGCAATAGAGTAACAGTAGAGTAACAGTAACAGTAGTTATTTACAGTAACAGTAGTTAGTTACAGTAACAGTGGAGTAACAGTAACAGTAGTTAGTTACAGTAACAGTAGTTAGTAACAGTAACAGTAGAGTAACAGTAACATTAGTTAGTTACAGTAATAGTAGAGTAACAGTAACAGTAGTTAATTACAGTAACAGTAGTTAGTTACAGTAACAGTAGAGTAACAGTAACAGTAGTTAGTTACAGTAACAGTAGAGTAACAGTAACAGTAGTTAGTTACAGTAACAGTAGTTAGTTACAGTAACAGTAGAGTAACAGTAACAGTAGTTCTTTACAGTAACAGTAGTTAGTAACAGTAACAGTAGAGTAACAGTAACAGTAGTTATTTACAGTTACAGTAGTTAGTTACAGTAATAGTAGAGTAACAGTAACAGTAGTTAATTACAGTAACAGCAGTTAGTTACAGTAACAGTAGAGTAACAGTAACAGTAGTTAGTTACAGTAACAGTAGAGTAACAGTAACAGTAGTTATTTACAGTAACAGTAGTTAGTAACAGTAGAGTAACAGTAACAGTAGTTAGTTACAGTAACAGTAGTTAGTTACCCTGATGGCCCTCTGTCTATCACCATGAGGCAGTGACTGATTAATATGGGCTTAATATACATACTAAATAAATACATGCATGATTTTATGCATTGGCTGATTTAGAACTGTTTGCAAAAGACAAAACAAAAATTAGAGATTAAATTTCAATTAAGATGCACAACTGGCATATCAATTATAAGAATAAAAAAAGAAAAAGAAAAGGTTTTTTTTTATCCTTAATGAAATAAAATAAGAATTAGGATTATTAATAGAATTATTATATATATATATATATATATATATATATATATATATATATATATATAAATAATAATACATAGTATTATTATACATTATACATAGTATAACTTTTTTACTCCTCATTACATCTGCACTATTTTATCTATATGTATCTTTATATCTTACTGTAAATCCTGCCCAACATTTCACATTCATATATCAAATATATATAATAGACTTGTTTATTCAGCTTGCACATTTCTTAAATGTTATAATCTTACAACCTTCCTCTTCTGCACATTATCTTTTCAATGCCATCGCCTTAAAACTATTTATTTGTACTTCTCAACCTGTCCACACACCTCTGCACTGCTATAGCCTTTATATTTATTCACTGTACGTATGCTTTTATATACACACATATATATATATATATATATATATATATATATATATAACACACACCTTATATAAATGTATATAAATAAACCAGTTTCTTTTATATATCAAATATACGCCATAACAAAGGAGGCAAGTTGGTGCAAATACTTTATTTCTTCGGGATCCTATTTGTTCATACACTTTGTAAAAAATAGCAGTAAATGCTCGGGAAGAAAGCAGAAAATGAGGCTAAACTGTGCAACTGCATACAAAAATGCTACCATTTGAAGACAGCAGGGGGCGATATTGCAACCATTTCCAATCCGAGGCAGAGGCATTAAAAGCTCCATTTGTACACTGAAACTGTGGACCACAAATATACAGTGATTTCTTTCTTTTCTTTTTTTTTTTCAAAACTGATGATCAATTGACAGTACACCAAAGAAGTACCTCTAAAAAAAAACACTGCTTTCAGGTAAGAAATTATTGTGCAGAATAAACACACTGGCACAAAACGGGCATCAAATGCAAACCGAGACTAAAACAGAAACCCATTTCAAGGTTTTCCAAGTGATAAAGAACAACACATCCCACATCGGGTGATCTCCAGAGGATGTAATACATAATATATTCCACAAACAGTGGGGTTTTTTTTGTATGTGGAGTTTTAACCGTGTGCACGTGTATCTATCACGCATTTACTGACAAGTTTTCAGGCCTGGGTTAATATTAGGGACAGGCGCAAGACTGCCAAAATCAAAACATATACTCAACCATATAACTTTAAATTATTTTTGTTTGGAATGCACATTAGTTCAAGCTAGACGCAGAAACGTAAAAAAAAAAAAAATGTAAATAAGGACAATAACATGGACATAACCAAAGATATAGAGAAAAAAAGGAGTTATATAGACTGCTGATAGAGGTCTCGAAAGCTGATGTTTAATCTATTTTTATAATCCAAATCATGTAAAATGGTATTTAAGGTGTGTTCAGTTTATTCAAAGTCTAACCTAAGCGGTAATCATCCTACACCTTCTGCATACAAGAACCTTTTCTGTCTTTGTTTCCATCTGCTCGAAAAAAATAATAATAATTGTACAAAAAATACCTAAAATTCCTTTTGAACTCTTTCATTAAAATCAAACATCTTGAAAGAAATGACACAAAATTAAACTCCATTCCAAAGTTTTCATTAATTCAGATTAAACATTTGGTCAGAAACCCAGACTGTATTGTATTGCGTTTCAATTAAAAGCGTGGGGGATAAACTGTGAATAATTAATTGTAAATCATTTCGGACCCTGTGCATTGGTGTTGCAGGAGGTATTGGTTCAACTGCGAAGACCATCGCCAGACCCAACAGAACAATCTCACAGCATTCTGACATTAGGGAAAAGGAGGCAGTCCCTTTAGCTGAGGTTAAACCTTGGCTATTAGAATACAAAACAAAAGGAAAATGAAACAAGGAAAATTTTTTGCACATGTCCTAAGTGCCTGTGTGCTCAATCCTGGCCCTGGGCTCGAGCTCAAGCCCCCTGCAGATCATTTCTTCTTGGCTTGTGCTGTGAGCAGAGCTGGAGGCATGGCGACTGAGCTCTAAGCGTTCTGCATCTCTTTACCGATCTTATAGCTGAGGATCTTGTTCCAGTCGATCTTGGTTCGGGTGACGGGAAGTGGTCGGCGTAAGGCTTTGAAGGTGGTGTCTGACATGTTCTGGTAGTTCTCGTTGATTGCCGTCTGAGAGACGAAGGAAAGACAAAAAATATTAGTTTAATTTCACTTGTTTAAAAAAAAAAAAAAATACTAATGTACCAAATTCATTGAAAAGAATCGAAGTCCATGTTCTTACCTGGTATTCAGTCTCTGCATTGTTAATTACTTTAACAAACTCCTCAGCGGTCTGCTTCGGATTCTGTTCAAAGAAACCGACAAAAACAACTTAAGTATGAAGAAACTCGGGGAATTCAAGCTGGTGTGCTAAGTGCGATAGTGATGCTTTTTGTTTATCAACTTTCTTAAGACTCTATGTAATAAACCTGAAAGTTAAATGGATAAAGGAAAGACATCTTGTTTTTGGCAACAGCTGATGGCCCAGGGTAGAAATTCAGAGATAGGAATAACCCTCACAAGGATGAGAATTTGCAGTCGAAAATCAGAGAAATGACCAATTAGCAATATAAATAATAGTTTTTTTGTTTTGCAGAATAAAGGTACTGGGTATTACTAATGTTTATTTCTTTGGACATATAGGGTTATGGGAGTGGCATCAATCAGACCTTGATCGAGTCTTTGTATGATGTAGCATTAAGATTTTCCTTCACTGGATGGAACCCAAACATGTTTGCGCTTGACAAAGTGAGGTCTTTAATGACATGATTTGGAAAAAGATTGATAAACTTCAGTGAACTGTTTAAAGCCCTGACCTCAACCCCATGAAACACCTTTCAGATAAACTGGAATGTAGACTGTGCCCCAGGCCTTCAACCCAGGCATCAGTATCTGACTTCATTAATGCTTTTGTGACTGAATGGTCAGAGATTCTCACAGCCCCATTTCAATATCTATTAAAAGGCATTCCCAGAAAGAGGAAGATATGATAACAGCAAGGGGGACTAACTGTATAATGGGATGTTCAGAAAGCACATACAACAAAACTAATTGTCATTTTCTTTGATAGACAAATAAAACTACAATCCGACAACTTATTCAAGGGTATAGTTTAAGTGTTACTGGTTTAAAATACTGCAACTGAAAACTACTGTGTTTTAAAAACATGCATTTGCATAAATGACTCAGTTATTTATATACTGAGGAACTGAAAACACTGAGTTTATTAAAAATGCTGACAACTTGCTTAGCAGCTTGTATAATTTAAAAATGGGATTTCAAAACAACTTTACGCATGACTCCACCCCAACCCCAGATGACACCATGTTTCTCTTCCAGCTTCATTTCATACTGCTTTTTGTTTTCCTTTATTACTTTGTTCATTATACAGTATAAACAACACACTCCCCTGAGATAGGCGTGAGGTGATACTATAACTATAAACACTATAATGTCAGAGTCAGTGGTGTCACTTGAGTATATAATACATGAGTATATAATACATGCTAATACGTGATAACATCAATGACAAAAACAATACTGTATATTACTCTTTGTAAAATATGCATGTATATTTCCTGGCCTTTGGCATGAAGCCTATGTTAATTTGATGCTTCTGCAGCAAACATCCCTTCAATTGTTTATTTTTCCCCCTAATATCCTCCCACAGACAATTCTGGTATTTAACTATACTTCTGTCTCAACAGTATTTTTTCAATCCAAATCATAATGTCAGGCAAAGTAAAACCATGAAATTACATAATCCATGAAGTCTATAAGATAATTCTTTTTGATATCCCCTTTAATAAAACAGAATATTTTGCTTTTAATAAGAACTTAAGCACTGTATGTAAGAACTTTACATGGTCTAAACAACAAATCATTGGCCATTTATTAAAATAGTTAGAATGTAAAAATACATACAAAATAAAGTTATTATGAGATACACTATATAGACAAATGTTTGTGGACACCTGTCTATTACCTTACTACTACTACCACCTACGATTTAGTCCAATTTGCTGTTATAAGCAAGACTTAATTCTGACTGTAATTCTCTCCAGCATTCCTAAGCATTAATTGATTAATGCTGTAAAAGACCGTGAAAGAGAATCCCCCCCCCTGGTTATTTTTGCCATGGAGTGTGTAATGCGAGTCTGGTTAGAGTGTCTGTTCTTTAAAAAAAATAAAAAAAATAATAATAATAATTTTTAAAAAATCCACCTAGTGTCAAATTCAAGTCCAGGTGTGTAACATGTTCTATATTGACTGATAACGTCTTAACAAATATGTAAACATTTCTCTCAGGAACTACTCAGTAAGTTGTAATAACTCACAGAAATGGTGAGAGATTCTTGAATGTCTTTGTGGCTGACCAGCTGCACATTGCCATCTTCATAATAATGCACTTGGACCTTAAGCACGCCCACCACCTGAGTCGCACCCTGAGACACAATAAACTTCCACTCGGACCGACAGCGACCGTTCCTGTGTGCACAAAATGACAAGACATAATGGATTTCCTTAGATGGATTGAGAGGTAAAACAGAGGCAGTGACACAAAGGATAAGTGCAACTTTACCAGAAGTTTTTTGGTTGAAACTGATGTCCTTCAATGCAGGCAATGATTGTTTGGTGACCATCAATGGTTTTTCCATAAACCTACAGGGAACAAGATGCTTGTGAATGTGCTTTTAGCAGGTCACGAGAAACTGACTAAGAAAAGTGACATTGAGAAAGGCACATGATGCATGAAGCATACTCACAGTGCACACTCCACTAGGGTAGTGATCTTTGATGTAGGCTCTGAGTGCAGAGTCACACGCCTCCCTCCACGGTTCCAGAGCTGTTTCACCTGCGTACGGTTGCAGGTCACTGGCCTCTTTCTTCAAGTGGTCAAACTTAAACGACACCTTGTTTCGCGGGTCAAAGAACCGCCCGTTTCCCAGGTCTCCATGCTCCGTGATCAACACCTGCATTTTAACAGGGATTTAGTGTTACTTTATTAAATGATTCAAATCAACAAAATACAGCCAAATAACTTAAATGTTTATATCAATTTGTGAGAAATAGTGACAAGTTATTGTTCTCATATTAATTAACATCAAACTGGTGCAAATTACCTGATCTTCCTTAATTTTGCTTGGTGTAAACTGATCCATGTTATACTGGGCAAAGGCACTGTTATGTGGAGAATTGGAGAAAGAGAGAGAGAATTTTAAACACTACATTATAACCATTAAAATCTGATAGTCATACTGGTACAGTTAATGTCACTCCTAAGCCATCAAACAATATGAAAGATTAGGTTGAACATGAAAGATTAGGTTTCTGAATGAGACTGAAATGACCTCTGATCCACCAAAACAAAGAGCTGAAATCTACTGTATTTATTCTCAAGTGACCAATATGGAAACATAAGAGAGGCATTTTCCCTCTTATAACAAGATTTGAAAGATAGCCAAATCAGGCAATGACACAATGGTGGGAATTGATTTGTGGGAAGGCATGTTTTTGTAAAGGCTATAAAACCGAAGCTTCTTAAAAAGAGTTCATATTAGCCACAACATTACAACGTTACATTCTGCACTAAGCTCTGTTTGTTCATTAGGGTTTGTGTACAAATAGTTGATCTAAAAATAATAGACAATGATTGCAAAAAAGTGTACACTCACTGAGCCGCCTCTTCCCTGAGCAGACTGTCATTGTTGAGCAGTAGACGGACATCTGCAATCACACAACAGTGTTCTCAGCTTTTTTTTTTTGTAGTTAAAAACAATTGTAAAGTATGTAACACTGTACACAGCTGGTTTTTAATACCAGCCCTAAGAAGCAAATCACAACACACCAAAACCTGCTTTAACATAAAATTTTAATTGGGTAACTATAACGTATTCCATGTTCTGAGGCAGATCACATTCTGGTGGAAATGATTTCATACAGTTGTAATTCTGAGCTCTCACCATTGAACACTTCATTGAATTCTCCAGGTGGTGCATGAATGACAAAACTGGCAGCAATGCGGACCTGTTGCAAAAAAAAAAAAAGAAAACAAAATTTACATATTGTTTAAATTTAGCATTATATAGAGAAAAGATTACCCACACAGGATTTGAAGATATTTTTGTAGTTTTCACAGATGTTCCTTTATTACCATAATAACGGTCAAAATGCTGCATTTTAATATAATAAAAGCTAAAAAAAAAAAAATACCAGATTAACATTTTGGCATTTTTTTCTGAAATACAAATAATTAAAAAACAACTTCCTTTTGCCTTTATCATTTACTCTAAAATCTTTCAAAGCACCTAATATTGATTCATTGGTTTTGCTTTATGGTCTAGAAAATAAAGTGTGGCCAGTGACTGCCATTTACTGCTTAAGTTCATTCATAATCATTACCTTCTTTTTTCCCGGCCATGTAACAGTGGTTTACATGAATAAACTGGGTTATATTTTGACAAATAGGACCAATATGTTCAATGGAAAATAGGGGCAAACAGACAGGGGCAAATACTAATTGCAGGGAACATGAGAGAGTGACAAAAAAATTTGCAGAAGCATCTTTGTGAGCACACAGGAAAGAACCATCCCACACAAACAAGCAAAGTTTGTTTTGTTGCATAACATTACCTTATTTGTAAAATTTTTGGACACTATCATGAATCCAATAATCGCCACCTTCACACATACAATGTGGAGAATAGCAAATGTTTTATTCTGAAAATCATGACATTTTTCTTAATTTACAGGAGAGATTCTTATAATTTTCCACTCCTACTAAGCCAGAACAGCTGTCAGACACTGAGATGTGCTCTCTTGTTTGTTCATGTCTATAGGCAGCTCCTTAGACACGTGAGGGTTTTTCTAAGCAATGCTCATATAAACTAAGGAACCTCGTCACACTTCCCTGAGTAAAACACAGCTCATTATGGTTTCCTTTACACAAGGAATGGAGTAGCTGCCTGCTATCCCTCACTTTCTGAGCTTTGCTGCAATCAGTTTTCATATCATTATATGACACACTAGAGTAACTGTCCTCAGGTCTGTAAAGAAATACAAACTGTGCTTGAATCCTTCTCTACCTCTCATCAGTTCTGTTCATGTTCTGCATGCTCATGAATAATAAAGAATAAAGAAAGGAATAGATGCTACTATGAGCACAATTGCATGATAAAAGTTGAACACTAATCTAAGCTACTTGCTAATGAAGACAGGAAACGATTCACACGATCACACACACTAAAAAACCTCTTATAAAAAACCTCAAATACTCTGACTCCTAAATGATAAATCTGTCCATTTAGCATCGTAACATCAATCTGGTTTCAGTAGATTAGATGGCAGTATAGGCCTGTAAAAGCAATACACACTATTGATATTCAGGAATTCAGTTCGATCCCCACCTTATTCATGACAAATTAACTCTATGAATTAATTTTCAACATTAAGAATGCTGTTTGCTATTTTATTTACAGTTGTAATTCTAGTCTTCTACACCGATCAGTCATAATGTCATAATGTTATAACATTATGACATTATACCATGATGACCGGTGAAGTGAATTACAGCTGTTAGTGGGTGGGATTTATTAGGCAGCAAGTGAACCTTTTGTCCTCAAAGTTGATATGTTTAAAGCAGGAAAAATAGGCACGTGTAAGGATTAGAGCGAGTTTGACAAGGACACGACTGGATCAGATCATCTCCAAAACTGCAGCTCTTATGGGGTGCTTCCCAGTCTGCAGTGATCAGTATCTATCAAAAATGGTCCAAGAAAGTAACATTGGTGAACACCGACAAGCTACTAAAGCTTTTTCTTTTTTTTTTTTAATTAAATGAGCTACCAGGACTACTGCCAACTCCTGGGACGAGTACTTATTTCCTCTCACACATAAGTAAAATGTATGTATGTGTTAGTCATCTACTGTTGTTTTTGAAATAGGTTGAAGCACTACTTTTTTTTTACAGATCAGAAAATGACAGGAAATGATCCCCTGACAGTCCACAAGCTTTTGACACAAGCTTAATGTGTCAAAGAACGTAATGTGTCTATGACTGTACAAACACAGCAGCAACAACAAAACTTGTACACACTGAGCACTGTTTTTTTACAGGTCATTATTACTGGCGCACCGCCCACTAAACTCTGGAGTGCTCTGAACAGGTGACACAGAAGATGCCCAGAATAAAAAATGGCAGAAAAGAACGAAAACTGTGAGGGGTGAGGAAAAGGTTCAGGCCAAATAAAACGCCAGAAAGTTCCCAACGTTTGGGAATTTTTCAAACTAAAACATAAAGAAAACACTGTACAGTGCAGTTAATGTTTTTAAAGTAGAGCAGGGAGTGGAGCACGTTTTTAAAGGCGATAAATACACAATTTAGTTAGTGGAAAGTTTTTAGCAGCTTTTCCGGAGAGACAAGAAAACCACATTGCGATACTGTGCGAAATATAATAAATAAACTTATGGGTGAGAATAATAATGAGTTTCATTAAATGAATAGTTTCCCATAACCTGCTCTACACGTTTACTGCAGAGGGACTTTTTAAACGCACTTTGCATTTTGATGTAACGTTGCTCTTAAATGCAATAAATGGGTTTAGTTTCACAGATATTCTTGTATGCAATTTCAGCAATAAAAATGCAATTTCTTTAAAAAAAATTAGTTAAGAAAAAAAAAAGAAAAATTACTTATTTACATTACATTTTAAGAGACCCGTTAAATTTTCTCTTTCTTATTTAGAATTGCTCTTTAATAAAGAAAAGGTACTTTAACCGATCATTTGATTAATTGGTAGAATAATTGCCAGAACACTCGATTACTAAAAAGAAAAAAATAAATCAACAGCAGCAGCCCAACATAGAACATACATTATGTAAGTTAAGTTAAAACATAAATATAAAGATTGGAAAATGACACCGACACCACCACCCCCTCCCCCCCAGTATTATGACAGAACATCTGTGCCATGTACACTGGAACATAAAACAGGAAGTTGAGATAACTTGCATAAAAAAAAAAAAAAAAGAAAAATAAGGACTTTTTTTAGGCAACAGGAAACGTGCCTCAACACTGTACACTATCTAATGCTGCCAAAAATTCTCAGCACTAAATGTGCCCAAAAGGACTTTTTGGCCATGTTTTCTGGCCAAGACAAGCTTGTAAAAGCTCCTGTAGCTTTTATTCAGAAGTATTCAAATCTACCAGAGAGAAATTACAGTCTGGAATTTCCACTTCATGTCTTTTTATTACCAGAATGTGGAAAATGAGATTAAAGTCACCTTGACAAGTCCAGAGGCTTAAAAGAACGCTAAAGTGTGGAAAAACCCCACACACCTCCCTAATGTGGAATGGTAGGGGGATGATAGGGGCAAAATGGAATAACAGAACAAGAGACATAGAACAGAAAAGACAGGTTGTAGTGTGAGTGTATAACGATTTGATCCTCGCTGTCTTTACTGTGAAGAATTTCCATTTAAATATATTTAGACTTTTCTCCCCCTCCCAGCTTTCTGCCACCAGATAACATGTTCTCTCACTCACATCTAAATGTCCAATATTTGTATGTAATGTTTGACTTCTTATAAGTTTATAGCGAGTCTGCCCAGAATCAGAACGCATACATCTGAAACTATGGCGGTACCTGTCTCTTTGATACAAAAAAATTATAAATCAGGCATGAACATAAATCAACAAGCAAATAAAACCTACTGAGCTCACAGCATAAACACGAACTCGCCTGATAAGCATTACTGTGGTAAGAAATTAAATTAAAGCCAATTAAACGGTATGATCTATGAAATACTGACTGAAAGGTAAACATCTGGGACAAACAAATCTCGTAAGCAGGTTCCTTACTCTGACAAAAAATGTTTTCATGTGGTACGTATATTTAAACCTAATTCCCTTCATGCTGGTACAATGCATCCACAGCCACAAACATCATTCCATAGGTTTGAGGAAGCAGACGTTATTCAAGCAGAGTATAATTCAAAGCACAGCAGCTATATAACTCTCCTGCTAACACGTATACCACATGTGTGGGTAGACACTGGCCATACTCAATGTCTTTAACATGGAATGTGCAAAACAGAGCTCCACAGTTCAGTAACGAAATGCTGGCCAACAATGCAATGTTTTGTTGAAAGGGCACAACGACAGTGTACTACATAACCCTATACTCGTTCGCTTCACTTAGTGTCTATTAATCTACTGAACTAGCGAAATACTTCATCATTACTTGACAGTTTGCTTAGAAACCTGGGCTTCTATTCTACATAACACGAGATTGGGCTGCATATTAGAGCCCGTAGGCTAGCTAATGAATTTATAAATGATCGTTCTTATAAAAACTTGTAAAACTGAGACATTAATCCAACTTTTACTGTCTAAACCTGTGAACTATATATGAAGGATAATCAACAATCCTGTCTGTGTCTGAATGAGCCAAATCATTTGAGTATTTTATATTCATTATATAACAAATCTTCCTGGTTCTAAGAATTTAGCTAAATAAATCATCTGAACTTCTTCTAACAAAAACCACTTAATTCTTATTACTCTTAATGTAAAATTTAACATACAGCAAAATGTAGGACTAATCACTCAGAGAAGAGCGAGGCCACAGGCTCTCCATGTGAAGGCATAACTGAAATATCTCAAGCTGCTTCTGCTGGTCTCTACACGAATCTAACCACATAGCTGTCGCAAACTTGCAGCTAAGCACCGGAAGGGATCGTTTGCTTGCAGCAGATTGCAGACACACTAAGAAGAGGGAGGAAGGCATGCATGCAGCAACACGCATAATGTGGGCTGGGTTACTGAGACTCAGCGAAGAATCCAAAAAGTACAAAATCTGACAAATTAAACTCCAAACAAATACAACTAAAACAGGAGCACACAGCTCAGTGATCAAACATCATTTTAATTATAGTTATATTCAATAATCAAACTAATTACCAGGTTCAGTCCAAGAACACACAAATATATACACACACAAATATATATATATATATATTATATAAATATTTTGACGATGAATAAAAATTGTGCGTAGCCCCAAAGCAGGGACAGAAAATTTATTTGTGCCTTTTTCCCTGGTTTAGCTTAGACACAAGACGCAAATGTAGCAAGGATCAAATAATGACTTGAAAACAAAACAACCATCCAGTCTACTCATATAGTCCTCTTAGTCTGTAAATTGGTAACTAGTTCACCTGGTATTATTACATTACATTACCTTACAGTGCATTGCACTGCATTAATTGGGACCTTTTAGCCTAATCAATGAGGTTTTTGGGCAACCAAATGAGAAATATTAATGCAACAAATAAAATCAAAGTCAGTCTCAAAGCATAACTCGTGCAACTACACAAACCATGCAGCCTGATGAAACATCGAGATTAAATGTGATCAATTAAACGCCCAATCGAATACAATTGCTATAATTAGATTAATAGTAAGTGGATCCACCCTCCTATATTTTTAACTAGATATGGTTAGTTAAAAATCCTGGTATCAATTACAAGAAAACACATTTTATTACTAGTCCTGATACTTTTCCTAAAACTACCGAGCCGCATTACACACTCAAACTCACTTTCACAGCAGTAGATTTTGAGTACTAGCCACCCAAATCTAGCCGGGCTTCGTCCCAAAACCCGTCAAAATTCCCTATATTAAAACCCTTCGCAGAGTATCTAACACTGCCGTCCACACCCTATTTAGTGCACTACCTATCCAACAGGAAGCGATTTAAACTCCAGACGGAGGTTTAGACGCTCTACATCTCAAATTACGGTGCAGAGTGCTAGCGCGCTTAGATCTTTCTCTGCGTATTTCCGAATCTGCTAACAAGCCAGGACTGGAACTAATCATCAAAACTATTTGTCTTTAAAACGGCAAAGGAGAAAAGGAAGTTTAAAAGTTTGGTCATCAACTGATCATACCCTTTCTTCATCAGTGAGCTGCTCGTCTACGTCCGCCATCTTGGCTCATCTGGACCAGCCCTGTCAAAGTGCATCATGGGAGTTCGACCCACCGTGTTAATAACACAAACGAACAAAAAAAGCAAGAAGATATGGCATATACACATAATAACATAATCATATACACATAATATTCAAAAACAATAATATACATAATATTCACAAACTAAATTTGACCTTTGTACTATAAGTAAACTCTTAATAAAGCTGTAACATTGTAATTTTACACTTTATTGTATAAAAAAGTAACAGCTGAATTCTTTGAGTATAAGTATAATAATGTTATAATGATATCACTACTATGGGTAATATCAGGTATTGTTATTGCAACAAATTGTATTAGATATTGCAACAAACTGTATTAGTTGCACATATAAAGAAAATAAAGACTTCACTTATTTGTTATATTCATACCCATCAATAAACAATGCATTTTTCTGTATGTTTAATATAACCTGGATAATGCATAATGCTGCCTGTCTGTCAGGGACAGTGTGACCTGAGTCTCCTAACAACTCACAATGTAAACACCAAGGTCTTTATATTCCTCTTTCTTGCATGATTAAAAAAACAATTATTGTTTATTGCCAGATGAATTGTGAAAAAAGCTTGAAAAACATTTGACCATTAAATGTATACATTTGCCACCAGTTGAAGCAACTCATTTTACAAATGTCTCATTTACTTCATTCTTACTAGGCTCTCATTGTCTTCCATATAGCTGAGATAATCAGTTTAATTTGTGCATTGTTGACAGATCAGGGTTTCTTTTCATATCCTGAAATGACTTTGCCTAGGGACTTTACCCGAAAGGACCCTCCACACTCCTAAAACACTTATCTTAACCTATTTACTGCCCTGCTGAAAAAAAGGAAACCCTTGTAATACATGTAACTGTTTTTAATGGTTATAATGAGAATTGTGTTCGTTTTAATGGAAACTGTAATAGTCCCCATGGGTCTCTACTAGTAATTTGTGGTATGTCATATCTTGTGGATATCATTACAGATCAATAGAACAATTGTAGATCATGTGTACCTACAGCTGCAACTGCTTTGGAAATGTGTTAAAGGAGGACACAGTGAATTGAGGCTCATTATAGAGGGTTAACACTGCAAACAACTGTTTTTTTTCCACGTTCCCTTAAATGTAGATTCCACAGATTTCAACATATAAAATTGTGGAAGGCAGAATGTATTAAGTATACTACTGCAGGACAGGACTTACAATCCTTTCAGAATCCTGCAGGTACATTATTAACCTGAGAGATCACAACACACACACACACACACACACACACACACACACTATGCTCTTATTTACATAAATCGTGCCATCTTGTGCAACTAGCCGACAGGCGCACATAAATACACCATCCTTTTGAAATTGTTACAAATGAATATATTTTGTGCTTACACAAAAATAAGCACAATTTGTACATCCACAGTCATTTATAATAACTTATTAAGTTGTTCAGAATCTATAAATATTGGGAAGCAAATATCAACGGATGTAACGTCCGGGGCGCTCAGGAAGCATCTAAAAATTACAATCTACAAAAAAAAGTGTTTGCTTTCAAGCAAATACAATTTATAGGCGTGTTATATTATTTATAGTTAATTCAAGTATTTTATATTTATAAATACTCAAAAAAAAGGTGCATGGATATTCAGGTCTGGGTGGGGTTTTTTTCTTCGTTTTGTTACAGTACGTGCCATTGGCCATTTCAGACCGCGCCCTTGAGTCGCGCGGTAGGAAGCGGTTTCTATTCCGCAGGCAGCTGAAACGAAACTGGAGCAGCTGATTAGCGGAACGATGCCTTCGCTCAGAGAAACTTATGAAGTTGGCTTGGATTTCATCGAGTTTCTGGGGGAAAGGAAATCAAAAAAGGACAAAAAAGAGCTTCGAGACATTTACAACTTCGAGTTCAAAAGGTTTTGAACTCCATTCAAGCATTGAATGGAAAGCATTTAGTTTATTCAGCAGGCTTGTTTGTAAGAGAAGGATTTAACATGGAAACCCATAGTGTTATTCTTAAACCTATAGTAATATCAGTGCTACATATAGTTTAAATTAATTGTCAGGCAGAAGTACAGCAAACAAGCTCAAATCATAAAAATGTTGTGTATAATTTGTTGTCCCAGTGTTGTCTTTCTCTTAGTATCTCTTAGACACTGAATGGTTAATGATGACTAATGCTCGTATGATTATGACTGTGTGATTAGTGTCTGAAATTAGGTGTATTTTTGCTCTTACAGGGAACGAGGACCAAGTTTTTCCAAGTTGTTCTACGCCTTGCTGTATTTCAACCTAGCCAGTTTAAGGCAGGGAAAAGTTATCCTGCATGCCAAACCTCAGGTAAGTCCTCCTTCTCTCTTTCTGTCTCGGTGTATCCTGTTTTTCTGCCTTGCCACTCACTTGTATAAACAAAATCTCCTTAACTCTCTTACATAGGTCCGTCTGTACTACTGTGATCAGTGGAAAATCAGAACACATTCAAAGCCGACTCCAAGCTCAAGACCTGATCATGAACCCAGCAGAACTCCAGACTCTGGTCAAAGTGCCCCTCACTCATCACCCAATATCAACCCCGTCCTCACACCAAAGAGAAAGCTGGCTCAGGAAATCCTTCAAAAGCTCAGGACAAACAGGTAAAGACTAGTCCTTGCTCTTCTCAGCAGTGATGAAGCTTGTTCTCCCAGGTTAGGTTTTCTAACGAAAATTTTACCAGCACAAAGAACAGATTGAAACTTAACCAAGTAAAGCTAGATTTTGTATTGATGCTGTTTATGCATACCGATTAACATTGTTCATATAAAATTGCTTGGCCTTTTTTTTTGCAGACCACAGCTTATTTCTGACAAGGGAGGCATTACGATCACATCCACTCCCGTGAGCAAAAATGGAAAAGTTCTGCTCAATATTGACCTCCTCGACACGGTGTACGTGGTGAAGTTCCAAATTGTAAATAAAGGGCAAAAGTGTATTCACTTCACCTTCTACACAGCACTGCACAAGATACGGTGCTTCACTTTAGTCAGTGAGAGGAGAGTGAGCAGGGTTTCCCCTCTGCTCCTTTGTCCAGGTGAGAAAATGAATAACCACTTTGAACGATATCTAGGAATTATCCTGAACTAGACCTACAGTTGTGTATATTCACACAGCAAGCATTATGCCAACTCGATATTTCATTTTCATTCTACATTATGTAAAAAATAATTTCTAATGGGGGGTTTTATTACAGAAAAATTAAACTAATGGTGTGATGCGGTGTGATGCGGCACATCCTCAACTATTTTATTTCTTTTATACCACAGCGATTTGCATAACTCATAATATGATTTATATCTTCTTCTCCTTTCGGCTGCTCCCATTAGGGGTCGCCCCAGCGGATCATCCTTTTCCATACCCCCCTGTCCTCTACATCTGCCTCTTTCAAACTAACTACCTGCATGTCTTCCCTCACCACATCCATAAACCCTCCTCCTTGGTCTGTCCTCTACATCTCCCTTATTCTTAAAGATCGGTACCAGCACACTCCTTCTCCATTCCTCATCTTCTCACCTTCCAAAATCCTGTTAAAGAATCTTATTGAAAACTCCACTACCATCTCTCCTAAACATCTCCATGCTTCTACTGGTATGTCATCTTGGCCAATTAACTTTCCACTCTTCATCCTCGTAATCGCTGCTCTCACTTCCTCCTTACTAATCCTATCCACTTCCTGCTTGACCAACTCCACATCCTCCACCCGTTCTTTCTCTCTCATTTTCCTCATTCATCAGCTGCTCAAAATATTACCTCCACCTTCTCAACACACTCTTCTCACTAGTCAACACATTTCTATCTCCATCCTTTATTGCTCTAACCTGCAGTACATCCTTTCCAGCTCGGGCCCTCTGCCTGTCCAATCGGTACAAATCCTTTTCTCCTTCCTTATTGTCCAACTTCTCATACAGCTCCTCATATGCCTTTTTCTTGCCTTTTGCCACATCCCTCTTTACCTGCTGCCACATCTCCTTGTACTCCTGCCTACTTTTCTCATCACTCTGTCAATCCCAGGTCTGTTTTGCTAACCTCTTCCTCCTTATGCTGTCCAGCACTTATTCATTCCACCACCATGTCTCTTTGTCTTCCTTTCTCTTTCCAGATGTCACTCCAAAATACCTTTCTAGCTTTCTCCTTTATCACATCTGCAGTAGCCCAATAATCCAGCATCTCTTCACTACCACCGAGCCCCTGTCTGACCTCTTCCCTGAATCTCACACTACACTCTTCCTCCTTTAGTTTCCACCATCTTATTCTTCTTTCGTCCTCACTCTCCTCCTCTGTTTCTTCACCTCCAAAACCATTCTACAGACCACCATCTGATGCTGTGTAGCTACACTGTCCCCTGCCATCACCTTACATTCTCCAATCTCCTTCAGGTTGCATCTCCTACATAGAAGATAATCCACCTGTGTGCACCTTCCTCCACTCTTATACATCACCATATGATCCTCCCTCTTCTTAAAATAAGTGTTCACCACTGCCATTTCTATCCTTTTTAGCAAAATCTACCACCATCTGCACTTCCACATTCCTCTCCTTATAGCCATACCTACCCATCACCTCCTCATCACCTCTGCTCCCTTCACCAACATGGACATTAAAGTCTGCTCTAACCACCAATCTGTCATTCCTAGGTACACCTTCTACCACTTCATCTAAATCAATTTAGAATCAACCAATTTTTCCTTCTCCTCTATCTCACAACCCACTTGTGGAGCATAAGCACTGATGACATTTATCATCACCCCTTTAACTTCCAGCTTCACGTTCATCACCCTATCAGAAACTCTCTTCACCTCCACTACACTCTTCCTGTACTCCACTTCTCCATTCCCTGCTGTCTCTGTAGACGTCTTCCTCCTCTCCTTCTCCTCCTTTGTCACAGTAGCCCAATTTCCACCGGTACCCTGTTGGCTAACAATACCTGTGGTGGTCGTTGGTAACCCAGGCCTCGACCAATCCGGTATGAATTTCTGATTCGTGATCCGCATATTTGATTTGGCACATGTTTTACGCTGGATGCCCTTCCTAACGCAACCCTCCCCATTTATTCAGGCTTGGGGCCGGCACTAAGAGTGCACTGGCTTGTGCAACCCTAATGGCTGGGTTCTCTATATATAATATATACAGAATTCAATTCAGTCAAAACCAATACTTACATTTTCTCAAGCAAATATATAGATTTTCAGGCTACTTACTCACAAGTCCTAATTTTTTTACCTCCCAGATTTTGCATGAATATAATTGAATGCATTAAATACAAGTGTATGAATGTACCTAAAAGTAAACATGAATTATTCATGAATAGAACAGAGAATAGAATGAGTGACTGGTAAAAAACAAACTTCATTAATGTACAGTAGATCCTCCTTCATGCTGTTATATAAAGGAAGTTCAACGTTGCAAAAGTTTGCTAACAAACAATTACATTTTTTGTTAATATCTATCTCTGCTATGTGATGAGTATAAAGTCTCTTTGCTGAGAAACACACACACAT
The DNA here is from genome assembly GCF_946808225.1 of Silurus aristotelis. NCBI lineage: Eukaryota > Metazoa > Chordata > Actinopteri > Siluriformes > Siluridae > Silurus > Silurus aristotelis. Next base: position 20,996,705 of record NC_139575.1, on the reverse strand, counting down.
TTTTGAAATTGGCCCCAGCGTCTCATGCATGAACATTTAAACGTATCGGAAAACGCATTTTAACGCATCGGAAAAAACCCCAACATAATTAAATTTAAATTTTAATTTAATCTATTTGTAGTTGTGCTTAATCTTGTGGAAATGGAACTGCCATGAAACAAGTAACTTTCTGTTCTAACTTATAACAGCTATAATTAGGCAGACTCTCTTCATCTCTGAGGTGATAAGTCAAAACATGCAGCTGGCCTTTTAAGATACTGCAAAGCGCTCTGTTGTGATGACTTTCTTGTGGATAAAAACATAAAGAAACAGTTCGACTTCTTACTTTCAAAGTGCTAAGACCTTATAAAAAATGCAAAATGAAAATGTTTATATCAACATCATGTTTTTATTTGTTAATGCGTAACAAAAACAAGTTCCTATAAACAGTACAATAATGTAATAGAACAAGCACTTTAAACGTGTGATTTGCCTTGTATCTGGAAAATAACTTTTATGACATAAATCAAAATTGAGAATTTAACAGCGTTGTGTTATTTACTGTCCTCTAAAAATAACTCAACATAGCTGCCAACAAATGTGAGTACACTCGACGTGATAACTGCAAAAATTCGGTTTCCATGGCCGTCATCCTAAAATGAAGCATTATCTGAAGCTGCCCTGAAGACGACCTGTCCAAAAGCATGAATTACTGGAACCATGTCCTGTGGTCTGATGAGACTAAGATTAACTTGTTTGGCTCAGATGGAGTCCAGCATGTGTGGTGACGACCTGGTAAGAAGTATCAAGAAAATTGTGTTTTGCTTAAAGTCAAGCATGGTGGTGGTACCATCATGGTCTGGGGCTGCATGAGTGCTGCTGATGCAGAACATGATGCCCTCCATTCAGAAACTGGGACAAATTGCAGTTTTCTTTTCCAACAAAAAAACAACCCTAAACACACCGCCAAGATGACAACTGCCTTGCTGAGAAAGCTGGCGGAGAAGGTAAATGAGTGGCCAAGTATGTCTCTAGACCTGAATCCTATTGATCTGTGGGGCATCCACAATCGAAAGGTGGAGAAGCACCATGTGTCTAACATCCAGCAACTCCGTGATGTCATTTTTGAGGAGTGGAATCCCAGCAACAACCTGTGCAGCTCTTGAAGTCCATGCTCAGGAGGATTGAGGCAGTGTTAGATAACAATGGTGCTCACACAAAATACTGACACTTTAGACACAGTTTTGCCATGTTCACTTAGGGTCTACTCACTACTTAGAAAATAGTGGCTGTGTGTTGACTTATTTTCAGAGCACAGTAAATCTGTACTGCTATAGAAGCTCACGGTTGTGAGATAATTTTATATATATATATATATATATATATATATATATATATATATATATATATATATATACACTATTTACAAATAGTTACATTTAGATATGTGTATTTTATGTTAGCATGAAAGCACAACTGTGACATTTTGCGTAATGTTGCAACAGGTGTGCTTCTTAGAGTTTGCTTTCATAATTTGTTTGGTATGCGATCAGTATTGGGTTTTGTCATGTGCTCACAGCTCAAATGTATGTTAGCAATAATAGAAATGCGGGATTGGTATATCTCTAGGGAAATCTGATTGAAATAAAAAAAAAAAATCAAATCAAACCAACAAATTAAACATTTCTTTTAATTTAAATCTGTTAACGTCTGCCAGGTGAGAGCTGCGCAGTCGAGGTGAAGTACCAAGCACACCATTATGGTTGCTTCCCAGCCACCATGTACTTTGAGTTCTGCCCTGAGTCTGAGTCTACAAACCCTCCCAAACCATTCTGCATTGTGCGGGAAATCGAAGCAGTGGTGCACACTCAACTGGGTACTGAGCTAGGCCCAACCAGTCAGTATAAACCCAGACAGAAAGGGCAGAGACGCCCTAAGGATCGTGTGGTGGAGGAGGGTGTACCTCCTGAGAGGTAAGCTTACTGAAATGTGGATCACATGCACAAGGATACACAGAACATAAGAAAAATAAAGTGTGCACTACAAATGGCTCCATTAGTGCAAAATGATTAGCAGCCTTTTCAACACCATTTACCAGCATTATTTTATTTCTGGTGAGTTTGTTCAAGTACATATTGACAGATGGCAGAGTGTTTGGAAGGTTTGTGTGCAACATGTTTTATACTGAATGGATTTACTCACATTCAGTGCACTTATTTTTTTCATTCTTTCCTTCTCTCTGTAGCAGCAGGACTCATGCTTTAAAACAGTTTGTGAAACTGAAAGATTATAAGTACTCATCTTACCTTAAGATCTTGGTCCAACACTGGGATGCTGATAATGAGAAACTTTCCCCTACAACCAGGCAGCAGCTTCTCAGAGTGAGGTGAGATTTTGTACCACTCAGGTTCTGTCTACTTAGGAATCGATTCCAAATCTACAATTCAAAGAACTCGTTAGAATGTCACTCACACAAAAGCACTTTACAAACTCATATCTTCTTTATGGTGGGTATACGTAAACTCTGGTTATAGTACACAATGAATATAGATTAAGACAGATGTATACGTTTGAGAGACCCTATTTAAGATAGACCACATGTTCAATGCTATTAGATGTGTTTATTTTGATTATTTAATGACTTAACTTGAGTTAAAACTGTGCACACAACAGATATACAGTCAACATCTGAGTTCCAGGGGACCACTGTACACTAGTTAGCATATTACCATTGCATACTAAAGCTTTCTTGTGTTCTCAGAGGTGTGTTGGAGTCGCCCCTGTCTATAAAACAGTATGCTGAACATTTTCACCTTGTCCTACACCTAGAGGAGATTCAAATGGAGGAGGATATAAAGAAGTATGATATGTATGGCCAAACCATGAAACTGGACAAAAGTAACAAAAACCTGCTTGTACTGCGGGTGAGTTCTAAAATTTTCATGTCAACAAAATAACTGCAGTTGGTATAATATATACAGTAGTGAGATTTTGTTTTTAATTTTCTTTTATTGATTTAGGTATTAAATCTATTCGGTGCCTCCCTGACACTTGAAGTCACTTGAAGCTTTATTTGAACTTTGGATTTATTGTTGTGGATTTATCATTTTTTTTATTCTCTCTCTGTCTCAGGTACCTGGAGTGGCAGAGAACAGGCCGTCTGTGCTAAGAGGAGATGCCTTAAATGTGTATTTGCATAAAGATATGGCTGAACCTATCACCGTGTACAAAGGCTACGTTCATCGTGTTGAGTTGGAGAATGTTCAGCTGGGCTTTTCTAACAAGTAAGAAGGGACAGAAGTTTTTAAAACCAGTATTTTATTATGCTGTGAATTTATATGCTTCAGTTAAACCTCTGTATTTATTTTCTTAATTATTTTTTGTTTGTTTTATAGGCTTGTTAAGAAGTTCATTACCAATATGACTTTTAATGTGGAGTTTAGCTTCAACCGTTTCCCTCTTAAACTCCAGCATCGAGCTGTACAGCTGGCTGCTGAACACAGGCTGGGAAACGTATTGTTTCCCACTCGCAGTGGAGTCAAGCAGACAGCACTGCCTAATCTAAGGTCACTCAGACACCACTGTTTCTGTTTATATACAACTTTTTATGAGAGTAAATATTATATTTGTTGAATATAACCTAAATTATTGTGACCTAATGTGCTGCTCTTTACAGGATATACAATCGAGATCTGGAAAACAATCCTGAGCAGAAAGCAGCTGTACAGTACATTTTGTCTGGCCAGTATAAACCTGCTCCATACATGATCTTTGGGCCGCCTGGCACAGGAAAAACTGTCACACTGGTCGAGGCCATAAAACAAGTAAATCAAACAAGAAAACTACATATTTCAAGACTTGTGAATGTTCAGCATTGAGAATAGGAAAGTCAAATAGCACCCCTTACTGGAACTTGGATGTGAACCCCCAATGATAATTTACTTAATTTTGGCTTTATGTTTTAGTAAATGCAATCTGCAACATTAATTTCACACATTTTTCACAGTATTCATATTTTTTTAAATGTGTTTTTTTTTAGGTCAATAAGACTGGTTCTAGTGTCCATGTTCTGGCCTGTGCTCCTTCCAATAGTGCTTGTGACCTGCTGTGTGAGAGGTTGTTGGGATTTGTGGATGCCCATCGTCTGTTTCGTTTGTATGCTTGCAGTAGAGACCCCAGTACTGTGCCACAGAAACTACTGGTATGCATCTGTGCTGCATATTCAATCTTGTAGAAAGGTTTGTTTTGAGATTATATTTATCTCTGGAATTGCATGTCTGTTCACAGAAATACAGTAACTGGGTTGAAAGTCAGGGCAGTTTCATTTTGCCCTCTCAGGAAACCCTGATGGACTACACCATCATTGTGGTCACGCTCATCACTGCTGGAAGGTCCTTTGCTCTTTTTCTCCTAACACCATTTTTATAACTACATTTACCATAACGAAGTTCCACTTAGTAGAGGCTACAAACTTATCTAGTTTATATCTATGAAAATACTACACATATGATTGTGACATACAGTGTTTTTCTACCCGTCTTACCTCTAAGAATAACCTCTTCAATTAGCATAATACATTATAACATTCCTGACTCACTGGGTGTATTGTTTTTAGGCTTGTATCTGGAGGCATCCCAGTGGGTCACTTTACACACATCTTCATCGACGAGGCCGGACAAGCTGTGGAACCTGAATGTGTTGTCGGAATTGCGGGTAAGTATGAAAGTGCTGTTTGAAAGTGCTGAAAATGATTTCTACTGCTATTCATCCATTCATTTTTCTTACAGGCCTTCTCCATCCTGAGACTGGCCAGCTGGTTTTGGCTGGAGACCCCAAGCAGCTTGGTCCTATACTTGGATCTCCACTGGCACAAAAATATGGACTAGGTAACTCGCACCATTGTATGACTAAATATTTAGATATTTGTAGTAAAGCTCTGGGTGAATAGTTCAGTTTGAAACTCAAAATCCACAGTGTTAAATGTGCTTGTTTCTGTAATATCTATGGCTGTGAAACAGGACTCTCACTGCTGGAGAGACTGATGACCCAAAACTCCCTCTATCAGAAGAACCAAGATGGCCACCATGGTTATGACAGTTGCTATGTCACCAAGTTACTACGCAACTATAGGTGCCCTTTTAATTTCTCTTATTTTTCATAGTTAGATAGTTGTACTGAAGCTAATTAATGAGATAATAAGATATTGAATAATTTTTTTGCAGGTCTCATCCTGCCATTCTGAAAATCCCTAATGAACTTTTCTATGAAAATGAGCTGCAAGTATTTGCAAATCAAATGGAGCGAGAAGCTTTTTGCCAGTGGGAGCACCTTCCAAAACAGGTACTTTAGTGTGATGTTTCATTGCTCTTCCCATGAGAATATGTAAGGTTTTTTCTTTCTTTTTTTTTTCGTTTTATTATTTACAAGGTAGTGTTATGACTGCTCCTCTGGAGGATGGGGCTTGTTATGGTTAATTTGTGCTGAGTGTTCTATTTGGCAAATTGTGTTGTTAACCAGGGCTTCCCAGTGATATTCCATGGGGTGATGGGAAAAGATGAGAGAGAAGCAAACAGTCCATCCTTTTTCAACGTTAGCGAGATAGAGGTCCTCATCAACTACCTGAAAAATCTCCTGCTAAGTCAGGGAAAGAAGGGTCTGCCCAAACTCAGTGCCAATGACATCGGCATCATTGCTCCCTACAGGAAGCAAGTAAGAACAATCATCGGTCATTATAGTGTCTATGTAGATAGATTTTTGATTCATTAACTTGGAAATATATTTTCCCAGGTGGAGAAAATGCGGAAAGCTCTCAAATCAGTAAGAGAACTTCAACAGTGGAAAGACATTAAGGTTTGTTAGATTTTTCCTTGGAACGAGTCTACATTTTCAAACTCGATCCTAATAAAGTTCTGACATTGGTAAAGAGTTAATTACATAAATTGTGCAGATTAAATGTGAGACAATGATACTAAAATATTTCAAAATATACAGTGATCAGGCATACCATTATGACCACCTGCCTAATATTTTTTTTGGCCCCCTTTTTGCTGCCAAAACAGTCGTGACTTGTCGAGCATTAACAGCATTATATTCTTCAATGATCTGAGCTACAGGAGCTCGTCTGTTGGATTGGACCACACGTACCAGCCTTCGCTCCCCACGTGCATCAATGAGCCTTGACCACCCATGACTCTGTCGCCGGTTCACCACTGTTCCTTCCTTGAACCACTTTTTATAGATACTGACCACTGCAGTCCAGGAAACACCAATCATAAGCTGCAGTTATGGAGATGCTCTGACCCAGTGGTCTAGCCATCGCAATTTGACCTGTGTCAAACTGAAAACCGTGCGCTTGCCCATTTTTCCTGCTTCTAACACGTCAACTTTGATGAAAAAGTGTTCTTGTCTAATGAATATATCCGACCACTTACAGGTGCCATGATAAAGAGATAATTAGTGTTATTACTGGTTGTAATGTTAAAATGTCATGATGTTATGCCTGGTCTGTGTATACGTTTAAAAAGTTGCATCTGCTTTGAACTGTTTTGTGAAAACCTGGTATGGTTTAGAGAGGAAGTCAGCGAGACATGCCTTGTGTACTTTGTGTCACAGGTGGGCTCAGTGGAGGAGTTCCAGGGCCAGGAGAAAATGGTGATCATGGTGTCTGCAGTCAGAAGTAGCAACAGCTATGTTAAGATGGACCAAGACTTCAACATTGGTTTCCTCACAAATGAGAAGGTATACCTGTTTTTGAGCTCATTTATAAAATAAAGTTTTACTTTTACATCAGTATGAGACCAGTACTGACTAATATTAAAGAAATAGTTTCTGAAAGGTGATGGACCGAAAACCGGTTGGCACGAGTATTTTATGTATTGTTTATAGTGCTTAGAGTTACATTTATTTCTGTGTGAACCCTTTCTGTTCTCTTACAGAGGTTTAACGTGGCCATAACCAGAGCCAAAGCTCTTCTCATTGTCACAGGAAACCCTGTGATCCTGAGCAAGGATCCCACCTGGAAGAGGTAGGTCACGATAATAAAAAAGAAACTTGTAGGAGATATTTAAAGCATTTTAAAGTAAATGTATTTCATTTTAAGTTATTGCTCAGCATAATTGTGCCATATAGGCCACATTCCACTGACTAGTCCATGACCAAACTAATGTGGTCACAGGCGGTTCTCTAATAGGAAGTCCGTTAATGCATGACGTACAGATCAAGAACAGTGCTATAGTCAGTGATGACATACCTACAAAGCGCCCCTATTGGGTGTATCTGATCAAGCGAGTCTATATGCTCAGGGATGATTAAACAGAACTGTGTGTGTATGTTAGCTTTCTGCAGTACTGTGAACAAGAACAGGGCTACACTGGCTTCGACTACAAGGAATTTGAGGGGGAGGACGATGTGGTGACTCGGCTTGCCTCTTTAAAAATCCACACTTCCACTGATGGTATGCATCTTCTTTAGAATTATTCTATATAGTTCTTTAATACAGGGGACACACGCAAAATCTACACACCGCTGTTAAAATGGCATATTTGAATGAAAACATCAGATCTTGTTTCACCTTTAATATGATATGGCAACCGATAAAATCCAAATGAAAAGAAAAAAAACAACAGACATGTGTACATCTCTTATGCTGTGTAAAAGCACATTTTGGGTGCAACATAGCACTCAGCCTTGAAAAGCATTGATCTTCTGAAGCCATTACTTTGTTGACTTGGATTAGCGCTTTGCGTCAGTACTGTGATAAAGATGAAACCTTTCTTCATCTGTCTAACACAGACGTGTAGGTTTTACGCCAGTTTTTGGAGCTGTGCACGATTCCCTTTTCTTGACTTCTTGATTCCCCAATAGCAGCTGAAAAAAGAAGCAGGATATGTGGGTATGGTGTTCTTTGAGAGACGAGCAGTCTTGTTTTTGTGATAAGCACATCTTAGAAGTGTTAAAAAAAAATATATATATTTTTTCTCTCTCTCTCTCTTCGTGAGAAACGTTGTCTGCCCTGAAACCATACCCTATTCGAATGATGATGATGTATTAGAAAGATATTCTTGCAGCTCCTTTAATGTTGCTCTAGATCTTTTTCGTCTTGCCCTTTTGGCAGTTTTGGAGGGACCCTGCTGTTTTTACTAATGCCATTGTGGTGGCCTATGTGCTCCAATTGTACATTTCATACATTTTTTTTTTTTTTGTACCCCTGTTCTGAACATAATGAGATTCTGCAAATGCTTTGCAGACCATGGCTTCAGGAGTTAAATAATCAAGGTATCTTTTGAACACACGTTTCATTTGTGATGCCGGATTATAAAAATCTTAATCTGACTTTTTTTTTTTTTATTATTAATTTATTTTATTAATTTATTTATTTTTTACAATTTGAACAGGGTTTGTTGTAGATGTATTTTGGATTTAAAGGAAATCTTTACCACCATAGCCAGTTAGCTTTATCACAAAGCAGAGATTATGCCGTGTCAGTTCCACAAAGCTTGGATTGTTACCACAGGAACAGGAAGGTTTCAGAAAAAAACGATGCTCACGTACCAAACATTTCTCTTCACACTGTGCACTATATGGACAAAAGTATTGGAACACCTGACTTTTCCAGCCATATGCGGTTCTTCCCCAAAGTATTACCGCAAAGGATGCCTTTGTATGCTGGAACAGTTTGGGTTTACTGCTACCGCATACAATGTCCCTGTAAACAAAGTGAGTTCCTTGGAATTTCATCTGCAAAAATCTTTGCAGATGAAACATGTTCCAAATATAAACAGTAATAGGTTTAAGTGGAAGATCTTGAGTGGCCTGCTAGAGAACTCTGACCTCTGGGATGAAGTGCAATGCTGCCTGCACCCCCAGGCCTCCTCACCCTACATCAGTACCTGACTTTACCAACACCCGTGTGGCTGAACGAGCACAAATCTCCATAAGCGCACTCCAAAATCTAGTGAAACAACATCTCCGAAGAGTTGAGGTTATTATAACAGCAAATGGGGAATTGGATGTTCAAAAAGCAAAAATCTTAGTCAGGTCTTCACAAGCTTTTGTCCATTTAGTGTATTAACACCCTCTGATTATTATGCTGAATATAGCCAAGAATGAAACACTTGTAATATTTAGCAGATCTAGGATTATTTCTCTGTCTCTACATATGGCTTCTGATGATAGTTATCCTGTCATGATTACATTTTTGTTTCAGCCAAAACATGTTCCATACATTATTAGATTTCCTCAGGGACATTTTATAGAAGGCAACATTTGAACTAAGTAGATATTTATACCCCTCAATGACTAATAAACAAATAAAACAATAAACAATAAAAGCACATGCTTATTTTAAGGGGTTATGCAAGAAACTGCTGTCAAGATTTAAACATTTACATCTGCATATGACTAAAAACGTGTTTTGATTCTGTTTAGAAATAGAAGAGAGCGCAGTGCAACAGCATGTGCATCCAGAGTGGAGGAATGAACTCTAAAAAATTCCCACAGATCAACTGTCTACCATGTGCTCATTGAGAAACAGTGGGCAGTGCAGCAGCTTCCGAACACTGCTGCACCGATAAAAGAACAGAGAGAGACAGTTCATACAATCATCTAGAACAATACTACGTGAGGCATTTCTTCATTATCTGATTTGAAATGCTTTCACTTTTTTTTCCATTTGTACTTTTCCTATTTTAACTAAAGGTGCCATAAAGCAAAAATCTTTGCAGATGAAACATGTTCCAAATATAAACAGTAAATTGCAGATTTTCATCCTGCAGTTAGTTCAAAGTTATTTTTATGCTTTCAGATTGATTATGATTTTTATTTTGGAAGAGGGATATGTCATTTTTGGATTTTTTTAAACAGAAGTTTATTGTTAAATGAACGGGAAGTTGCTATGTTTTAAAACCTTAATCATAATCATTAAATCACCAGTTGAGGAAAAAAAAAAACAATGATCCAGAATTGGAGGAATTTACTTTAATTCAAATTTTCCAAGCTCAACAAAGACTACTCTGTTCACACACTGTGGTGTTGTTATAGTTGGGCAATAAATGCAATAAAACACTTGTACATAAAAATTTCCATATTCTTTCCACACTGCTGTCTAAAATCCTGAAAAATATACTGTAGAGAATCGTTTTGTTCCAAAAACAATTATTTAACACGGGTTAATTTTGCTTCCTACAAACATTACTCTAATTTTACTGTTCCTTATAATGTTTTTCATATTCCAGATGAAATGCCAGCTGTTGTCACATGCAGACTATAAGACTAAACAAAGAAACACACACACACACACACACATTAAGTGTAGATTTTGTGCTCCTTTATTTTGTGCTATATTACTTGCATGGTGCCCTTTAACTACTGACCACTACATCGTCCCATCTTACATCTCTGGCAAGTCCAGAATTCTGAACACTAGCACATATATCTGTATACTTCTTTTGTACATTTCAATTCTTTAGCCAACTAGATTAAGATGCTACAAATGAAGAGCCATCTCCTATTATTTTGTTAATAAAGATGTTACTTTGAATATTCACTGTACAGTTCATCGAGGTTACTGAAGTAAAAGTGTAGGAAAACAAACAGCAATGAGTTCAATTTTAAGCAATAAGAGAAGTGGAAGTTAGATTTTTTTTTTTTTATTATTAATCATCACCTGAAAGGGGGTAGCAATGTAAACTATAGATACGAGATCTTAGTAAAAGCTGTATTTCACACATCAACCTTACAAGCCAAGATGACGGTACAGACCAAAACCAATGTGACTGGCATGCAAATACTACATGTTAGGACACCACTTCTAATAATAATACCGATTCCAATAATACATTCAGTGCTTTACCTGCGGTGAAAATGGCCAACTCAAAAAGCAACTGAAGGCACAGAGGTTAATAGAAAGCGCACTTTTGAAACAAAACAGAAAAACCATTCATAGAACGCATACGTTTGGCTGTTATACTGATGTTATGAATGGTCAATGTGTGATGTGTGTGTATTTTATATATATACATACACACACACACACACACGTATGTTAGCCTTTCAGTTTTCCTGTTTGTTTGACTTGTTACACACTGCCTATTTGCATACTGATCTGAGTCCAGCACAATAGAATATAATCTCGTTACTGAAACACAGATCAGAGCAGCATCTATGGTAGAAATCAGTCTTTATATATCCAGTGTAGATATAATTAGCGGCACCGTGATGTGAATTTGTGCACATGTACCTGCCTGTCTCTCTGACTGTGATATACCAATGTCACATACTATAATAGCACCAACCACTGAACAGTATTTCAATTTGTAGTTGGCAAACATACCCATTAGCAAAAAAAAGTCAATTAACATTTCTCAGAAGCTTGAAGACACTGTAAAATTGATTTTTAAATTCACAAAAAAAAAATAAAAAACTGTCACGAAGCATAAGACCCGATGCTTCGTTAATTACTAATTCTAAATTTGCGCAAATAAGTTCAGATGCCACATCTAGAAATAACAGCTATAGTCAGGGCAGTGTCTTAACATGTACACATGGTGTGAAATAATACAGCATTGTTATACCTTACCCAGGTGCAAATCTCACTTTGTAACAACTTGTTACAGGCAAATAAATCAGATAACAGGCACATTTTGTGCCAGCCATTATAACTGTCACTCTGAGTCCTTTTGATGCATAAATGTGATTATATATATATGGTACGGTACATTACAGTACAGAGATGCTGTTTGATTACAAATCCGACGTTCTTTCGTGGGCGGTTGAATGCCATGTATTTCTAGACATTGGCCGATGCTTCTGCGATACGCCACATATCTCTCACAGGATCAAGCACCCGCCCCTCTTTTTCCTCTTCCGGACTTGCAGCGCCGCCCTTGTGGCCATTTCAAACACTTCCCTCACACCCTCCTTGGTCTTGGCCGAGCACTCCAGGTAACCGAAGGCACTGATGCGGTTGGCCATGTCGCGGCCTTCCTCGGGTTTAACAGGCTCCTGCAATCACAGCAGAACCGATACAGTCGTGAATTGGGAGAAATGTATGCACACTATCTGTGACCTATTTCCAGTCATATGTGGTTCTTCCCCAAAATGTTACCACAAAGTTGGAGGCACCCAAACCTGCTCCATCATGACAATGACCTGAGCACATACCCTGACTTAACTTAGACCCTTGTGCCTGAATGAGCACAAATCTCCACAAGTACACTAAAATCTTGTAGATCATCATCTCAGAAAAGTGTGGAGATTTTTATAACTACATAAATGGGGACTAAATATGAAATGTGATGGAAAGCACATATGTATGGTCAAGTGTCCACAAACTTCAGTCTTTATAAATTATATGTTCTGAGGATTTAATGATTTAGAAAATGTTGTGGCCTGAGATACATACAACGTTAATGGACGAAGCTTCTTGTTTTGGTCGGAGCTTAGTATTAGCTTAAACATCACCTAACCAAAATTCAGTTTAATCTATAGTGTTAAAATGCAGCTATATAAACTTACAAGAATTATAATATATATTTTGAGAATCTTTCAAGATTCTTGTAAGATACACAGTGCCCTTCAGTAATATTGTGACACTCAGTAAATATGAGCAAAGACTATGGAAATTGGCTTTATTGTTTAACCTCTAGATCTTTTGTCAAAAAAAAAAAAAAAAAAAAAAAAAAAAAAAAAGCACAAATCACAAGTCGAGTAACACCCTGGACATTGCTGGAAGGAGCTGTGAACTAGAAGAGATGGTAAGGAAAAAACAGACAAACAAAACAGACACAAACAAAAAAATTCCACAACTTTCTGTAGTCCACAGTAATTTAGCCTTAATTAAGGTCTAGGGCTACAGCAGGGAGGCCACATTAAACTCTCCCATGAAAGAAGTACATTATTCAGAACACTTTCTGCATCAGCGACAGACTTCATGGCTTGGCAGGCGGAGAGGAAGTACTTCTAGTGCACTATGTGCTTGAAAGATGATGTTTATTAGCTCACAAAGTGCAAGATCATCACCCAAGTGCTTTTTTAATGCGACTGCTTTAAACAAAGCTGTGGACCACAAGCAGGAAGCTACCTGTTTCATCTTAGCCAGCTCTCTCCGAGTGTGCTCGTCGTTGCGCAGGTCCTTCTTATTCCCCACCAAAATTATGGGAACGTTGGGGCAGAAGTGTTTCACCTCTGGCGTCCACTTCTCTGGAATATTCTCTAAAGAAATGACACACACACACACACACATTGAGCATGATGACAATAATTCAGCCTCACTAATTGATACCTTCAGTTCAGTTGTCAATTAATAATATATATTAATTTCTACTGCTATTAAAAGTTGCTCATGTCACAATAACAGGTCATATAGTTAAGCAATAGATCACGATTATAACTGCAAATATTTCATTTAAGCAAGTGAAAATATTTGGAATATAATACAATGTATCTACTATAACCCAATTATATGATTATTACAACTCTTAGACATCTGTACACATTTCAGACTAGTAATCTTGTTCCATAGGAAGATTGTTTTTTTTCCCCCTCCCCCCATTTGTTGTTCTTACAACCTCCACTCTCATGTTCAGGTTTTCCAACAGATTCTGTAGTATAGTCGAGGAGATCGTTGCTCATTCTGCCACAACGGTGTAGTAAAGTCATGTACTGATGTAGGGTGAGGAGGCCTGAGGTGCAGTCAATTCACCCCTAAGGTGTTTAGTAGGACTGAGGTCAGAGCTCTACAGCAGGCCACCCAAATCGTCCACTCTGACCCATGTAAACCATATTGTCATAGAGTTCCTTTGTGCACATTGTAATGGTGGAATAGGTTTGGGTTTCCTAGTTCAAGTGGAGGAAAAATGTACTGCTCCAGCATCCGAGGACATCAAATACGATTGTGCGCCTCAAACTTTGTGGTAACAATTTAGAAAAGAACCACATATGGGTGGAAAACATGCTGGTCATGTAAAGCATTGAATACTTTTAAATACAGGATGAAAATGTTCTATTAAATTCACAACTATCTTTTTCTATCCACTTCTCCCATTAGGGGTCGCCACAGCGGATCATTCGTCTCCACACCCCCAGTCCTCTACATCTGTCTCTTCCTCAGCATTCTCCTACCGATATACCCCATGTCCCTTCTCTGCACATGTCCAAACCATCTCGAACGCCTTTCTCACTTTGTCCCCAAAACATCCTACATGCGCTGTCCCCTCTAATAAACTCATTTCTAACCCTGTCCATCGTCGTCACTCCCAACGAAAACCTCAACATCTTTAGCTCTGCTACTTGTCTTTTACTTAATGCCACTGTCTCTAAACCATACAACCATACATAAGGTCTCACCACAGTCCTAAAAACTTTCCCTTTCATTTTTGCAGATACCCTTCCATTACTAATTACTCCTGCCACTCTTCTCCACCCACTCCACCCTGCCTGCACTCTTTTCTTCACTTCTCTAACACACTCTCCATTACTATGCACTGTTGACCCCAGGTACCTGAACCCCTCCACCTTCTCCACCTCTTCTCCCTGTAACTGCACCACTCCACTGCCCTCCCTCTCATTCACACACATGTACTCTGTCTTACTCCTACTGACTTTCATTCCCCTTCACTCCAGCACGAACCACCACCTCTCCAGGCTCTTCTCAACCTGCTCCCAACTCTCGCTACAAATTACAAGATCATCCACAATCATCATAGTCCATGAAGACTCTTGTCTGACCTCATCCGTCAACCTGTCCATCACCACTGCAAACAGGAAAGGGCTCAGAGCCGATTCTTGGTGCAGTCCACCTTGAACCAGCCTGTCGTTGCTACTGCACACTTCACTGCTGTCACACTGTCCTCATACATGTCCTGCACCACCCTCACATACTTCCTAATACAATACCACAATTCCCCTCTCGGCACTCTGTTGTACGCTTTATCTAAATCCACAAACACACAATGCAACTCTTTCTGAACTTCTCTATACTTCTCCATCAACATTCTCAAGATGGTTACTTCTTCTCTCAGCCTGGCTTTCTTATTTTACTTTTCTCCTTTCTTAGTGTCCAACTTCTTATACAGCTCCTCATATGCCTTTTCCTTGGCTTTCGCCACCTTCCTCTTCACCTGCTGCCGCATCCCTCTGTAATCCTGCCTACTTTTCTTCTCTCTCCCAATTTAGTTTCACCAACCTCTTCCTTCTTATGCTTTCCTGCACTTCTTCATTTTACCACCACATCTCTTTTCTTCCCTTCTCTTTCCAGATGTCACTCCAAGTACCTTTCTAGCTGTCTCCCTTATTACTTCTGCAGTAGCCTAATCATCCAGCACCTCTTCACCACCACTGAGCCCCTGTCTGACCTCTTCCCTGAATCTCAACACTACAGTCTTCCTCCTTTAGTCTCCATTTTATTCTTCTTTTAGTCCTCACTCTTCTCCTCTTCTTCTTCACTTCCAAAACCATCCTACAGACCACCATCCCATGCTGTGTAGCTACACTGTCCCCTTCCAACACCTTACAGTCTACAAACTCCTTCAGGTTGCATCTCCTACATAGAACATAGTGCACCTGTGTGCACCTTTCTCCGCTCTTATACGTCACCCTATGCTCCTCTCCTTAAAGCCATACGTAACCATCACCTCTGTTCCCTTCAACAACATGGCTATTGAAGTCTGCTCCAATCACCAGTCTTTCATTCCTAGGTACACTCTGCATCTAAATCACTCCAGAATTTGTTTTTCTCCTCCATCTCACAACCCACTTGTGGAGCATAAGCACTGATGACATTTATTATCATCCCTTCAGCTTCCAGCTTTACATTCATCAGAAACTCTCGTCTCTCTCTTTCTATCCACACCATGATAGAACAGTTTAAACCCACCTCCAGTGTTCCTGCCCTTACTCCCTTTTCCACTTGGTCTCCTGAACATACAACATATCTAGCTTTCTCCTCTCCATCATATCAGCTAATTCTCTCAATTTACCAGTCATAGTACCAACATTTAAAGTGTCCACCCAAACCTCCACTCTCCTCCACTTCTTTCTTGCCGTATCTGTAGACGTCTTCCTCCTCTCCTTCTCCTCCTTCGGCCAACAGTAGCCCAATTTCCACCGGCACCCTGTTGGGTAACGAAACCTGTGGCGGTCGTTGGTAACCCGGGCCTCGACCGATCATGTATGAATTTCTGATTTGTGTTCAGCACATTTTACGCTGGATGCCCTTCCTAACGCAACCCTCCCCATTTATCCGGGCTTGGGACCGGCACTAAGAGTACACTGGCTTGTGCAACCCTAATGGCTGGGTTAATGCACAACTATTTCATAATAAAAGATAAGATAAGAGATCTGTTTTTATTTAGAATATTGTTACGTGCCATGACATCTTAATATGAAGTAACCAAATAAGAGACTATTGTTCTAGAAGCTTCCAGGGAAAGGTAATGTAACGTAATGTGATGTATTAATTGTATAAACAGACAGAACAATAACAATAAGGTTTACGTATTCCAATACTTGGGGAAATGTTGGAGAGTAAAACCACGTTTACCTGCAACCGATCTGATAAAGTGATACATATGACTTGTTTTCAGAAAAGTCAGTTGGGCTCTGGTGACTCACTAAGGCTAGTCAGAGTTTAGACTTCCTGCTATTCACACAGTCTAGAATATACGACAATGATGTGTCTTAGCTCTGATAAGAGGCCTGAAAATGTGAATTTAGAAGATGCATGAGAGCACTTATTAAATTAAGATGTTTATCTGTTCGCCATAAATCTATTACAGCATCAGCACACAGCCGGAAATGCCATGAAAAGCCCGCACATGATTGTGAGCTGTCAGCTGAATGAACAGAAGACAAACAGGGGGAAATCCTAAAAGCACTTTTGGTAATTTGTGCGTCAAAATCTTTTTTAAGAAAAGTAAAAAAAAAAGTACCTAAACTGTCAGGACTGTCGATGGAGAAGCACATAAGAATGACATCTGTGTCTGGGTAGGAAAGTGGTCTCAAGCGGTCGTAGTCCTCCTGACCCGCAGTGTCCCACAGGGCCAGCTCCACCTGTCAGTCAGAAAAAAGGAAATCACAGTGAAGTCCAACAACATTAAAGTGTGAAGCCTGCATTTGCCTCGGGCTATCTGGATTCCTTTCATTTTTATCAGGAGAAGTTTTAACAGTGACAACATAGTCTGCCATTTCTGATAAAGACTGAAATAATTTGTAAGACTTGGGAACGGTGTGACATTTCTATTATGAATAGAGCCAAGTGAAAGCAGCTAACTAGAAATATATATTTATCGAAAATGAATGTGTGTCTGGCTTGCTCGGACAAAATCTTTTGCACAATTACTTCTACATTACAATTTACACATACACACACAACACCAAGTTTACTATTAAACATTTAGGTCCAATTTATGCGTCTGTGTGTGTGGGTGTCCACTAGAGGGCAAAAAAAAAAAAAAAAAAACTTGAAACACAAGAAAGTTTGCTATACAAGTCAATAGCTTAAGACACTGTAAATATGAAACTAGTTGCTAATCCAAAATATTCAGATGTAGATGCTGATAAGCTGAGCTCATGTCTCTCCTTCCTCTCACCCATCACTGCAAACCAGCCTTTTCTGTTTACTTGGTGCTCATAACACCCCATCAGATAGTGACACCTTTACTAAGAATGATGAACAGAAAGGCATCTTCACGCTTCATAACTGCTGCACAAAACCATGAAACGCATAACAATCACATGTGATTTTAAAAGATGATCTATTTCAAAGTGCAAAATATTGTGCTTTAGTATTATATAATTTCGGGATGCAGCATTTTAATTGAATTAAAATACAGACGAGCATAGTATAAGAAAACCATTTTCAATATATAAAAGAAATATATAGAAATGTTTTTCCCTGTATTGCTAAACCATAGATAGTTGCACCTCTGGCTCTATCTATGGACAAGTCCCGACTTCCTGGCAGAGGCGTGTGCTCGATGTCGTCCAGCTGGAAGGCGAGTCACAAGTGATATTTCATCTACAAGACTGAATTTTGCAGTTATTCCCAAAGCGTTATGAAAATGACTGGAGTTGAACAGTTGACTTAAGCAATTAGCAACAAAGAGATCTTTTTTCCCCCTATACAACAGTCTCCTGTGTGAAGGTACAGTGTGGTTATTAATCCAATTTCCAACTGTTTCAGACAAACCTTTTGTAGTCTTAATTGTTTGTAATGGTGTTTTTAGCCTCTGTATTTGCATGCCAAAACTATATGTTGAAAGGCCCATGTTTTTTGAGATTTTTACCCAAGAGAAACAGCACATAATTAAAGGCAACACACAGTCTAAGGAAAACAGGGTTTTCAAGAATGAATACTTTTTCCTAATCAAACTGCTTCCTTGTGACAAAAATCTTAGGTGGAGCCATGACACACTGTGAAAAGCTGAGTCATCCTTTAGGAGGAAACTGCTAGGAATGACAAAGAGGCAACTTCAACCATCCGTATCCTAATCTCCTTGATATGGACAAGAAAAAAAATATTCACAGCCCATGAATGAGCTTTTCTGAAGAGATTGTGTATGCAGGCTGAGGTTGTAAGCTAGTTATTGAAACACAGGAGAAATACAGTCGAGGTATCTATGTTCTCAAGCTTCACCATCAAGCTTTAAAAAGGGTAGACAGAACAACTGAGCTATTTTTAAAGCCAGAGAATGAAGGATGAGTAGAGACTGCTTGCTTTTGGCCAGAGGGATTTGGGCTGAACTCAGAGTTTGCTGGGGTTAGGAAAGGTTCTAAATCTTATGCAAGCATGCTCTTAAGCAGGGTAAATTCTGTGGAGCTTAGCCTCACACAGGGAAAGAAAGAGGCAAAATAATACTCCAGAATATACCACTTTACTTAAAGGTCTGCCAAAATCCTATACAGCAGAAACAGCACCGCCCACCCCTGCTTTCTCACACGCACACACAGGAAATGAATTGACCTGTTTATCAAACCATAAGGGCCACTGGGAGGGGGAATATCCAGACAGCCATGTTCCCAAATCATGCCAGGAAACAAGCAAGTACAGCCATTTCCTGTTATGGCCGTTCTTGGCCTTAGAGCTAGCCAGTGCAAGTCTAGCATTAGTGTCCATTAATGTTGGAACATAACTAATGACTTACCACTGACCAATGCTTTGTCTGCTGGGAATGAATTCAGGTGCTGGTAAGGACCCTGGCTCACTACAAACTGGGGCAGTGATCACTCACTTTTCCATTGACTTTGCTCATTTTACATTTCCTCATTCATATGAAATATTTAAAATGTAGATCATTCTTTTGTAAATCTAATCCAGACTTTTTGTCATAGTAATTCAAGTATGAATGTAGGCCAGCTAACGGACTACGTTAATCGTAACTTCTCAAACAAACCTTATATGGAATGATTAAACAAGTGTTTGTCTGCCATTTTATTCGAACTGGGAGGCTTCCAAAAATCTAATTTCATTTCCAGTAAGGGGAACATACTGGGCATCGATGCGCCATGGTTTTTGTGGTCTATGAAGTGAGTTTATTTTATCAATTATACTTTACAGTGAGTTGGAAGTCTTTGGTTGTTTTTTTTTTTTTTTTTTTTACTATTGAGACAGACCTTAAAATAGTCAGCTACCTGATCAGCAAACTGTTGGAACCAAAAAAACGCTTTTAAATTCGAAAAAAAATATAAAATAAAATAAAAATGTTATTTCATTCATATATATTCATATATATATACACACACACACACACACAATAAGGAAAATAAGTATTTGAACACCCTGCTATTTTGCAAGTTCTCCCACTTAGAAATCATGGAGGGGTCTGAAATTGTCATCGTAGGTGCATGTCCACTGTGAGAGACATAATCTAAAAAAAAAAATCCAGAAATCACAATATATGATTTTTAAACTATTTATTTGTATGATACAGCTGCAAATAAGTATTTGAACACCTGTCTATCAGCTAGAATTCTGCCCCTCAAAGACCTGATAGTCCGCCTTTAAAATGTCCACCTCCACTACATTTATTATCCTAAATTAGATGCACCTGTTTGAGGTCGTTAGCTGCATAAAGACACCTGTCCACCCCATACAATCAGTAAGAATCCAACTACTAACATGGCCAAGACCAAAGAGCTGTCCAAAGACACTAGAGACAAAATTGTACACCTCCACAAGGCTGGAAAGTGCTACAGGGAAATTGCCAAGCAGCTTGGTGAAAAAAGGTCCACTGTTGGAGCAATCATTAGAAAATGGAAGAAGCTAAACATGACTGTCAATCTCCCTCGGACTGGGGCTCCATGCAAGATCTCACCTCGTGGGGTCTCAATGATCCTAAGGAAGGTGAGAAATCAGCCCAGAACTACACGGGAGGAGCTGGTCAGTGACCTGAAAAGAGCTGGGACCACCGTTTCCAAGGTTACTGTTGGTAATACACTAAGACGTCATGGTTTGAAATCATGCATGGCACGGAAGGTTCCCCTGCTTAAACCAGCACATGTCCAGGCACGTCTTAAGTTTGCCAATGACAATTTGGATGATCCAGAGGAGTCATGGGAGAAAGTCATGTGGTCAGATGAGACCAAAATAAAACTTTTTTCTGCACATGGGACAGGGCGACTGCACTGTATTAAGGAGAGGATGACCGGGTCCATGTATTGCGAGATTTTGGGGAACAACTTCCTTCCCTCAGTTAGAGCATTGAAGATGGGTCGAGGCTGGGTCTTCCAACATGACAATGACCCGAAGCACACAGCCAGGATAACCAAGGAGTGGCTCTGTAAGAAGCATATCAAGGTTCTGGCGTGGCCTAGCCAGTCTCCAGACCTAAACCCAATAGAGAATCTTTGGAGGGAGCTTAAACTCCGTGTTTCTCAGCGACAGGCCAGAAACCTGACTGATCTAGAGAAGATCTGTGTGGAGGAGTGGGCCAAAATCCCTCCTGCAGTGTGTGCAAACTTGGTGAAAAACTACAGGAAACGTTTGACCTCTGTAATTGCAAACAAAGGCTACTGTACCAAATATTAACATTGACTTTCTCAGGTGTTCAAATACTTATTTGCAGCTGTATCATACAAATAAATAGTTTAAAAAAAAAAAATCATACATTGTGATTTCTGGATTTTACTTTTTTTTTTAGATTATGTCTCTCACAGAGGACATGCACCTACGATGACAATTTTGGACCCCTCCATGATTTTTAAGTGGGAGAACTTGTAAAATAGCAGGGTGTTCAAATACCTATTTTCCTCACTGTATAATATATATATTTGTATCATGTCTTCACAGGTCTTTGTTAACAATCCTGACCTGACCTTTAGTCAAAATTAAAATGTGCATGAACTACAGGAAATCAGGGCAGAGAAACCTGTGGGTGTGGCTTGTAATTCGCTGCCAAGTGTCCAGAAGTGTATTTTTGTAAGAGATTTTGTAGCCTTCATTCAGTAGGCTTAATTCATCAGTAAACCCCCCCCCCCCCCCACACACACACACACATTTAACTAATCCACACCAACCTGTTTGCCATCCACCTCAATGTCAGCAATGTAGTTCTCGAACACAGTGGGCACGTAGACTTCAGGGAACTGATCCTTACTGAAGACTATTAGTAGACAGGTCTTTCCACATGCTCCGTCTCCCACGATCACCAGCTTTTTCCGTATGGCTGCCATACCTAGAAGGGCAAGAACAACAATTTACATGTTTGGAATAGCAATGAAGTAGTTAATTTTCCTTTCTTTGTTAAGAGTCCAGATGAAGGTTCTAAAATAGATAATCAACCTACTGTTTCATATTGGTAGACATTAAGCCAAAACATTGTAACTATAATGCAAAATCACTTCTTTTATAAACTGTACTGTAGAACGTGCTGCCACAAATTAATTCTGCATTGCTCCAGCTGAAGCGTACATTTCTTCACTTTCTACACATTACATTTTGGTTTATTAATGGACTTTACATAACTACTAACGTGCGTGGGGAAAAAGGCGGATATCCACAATAAACGAGCATGAAACATGCCTCATATACAGTAATCCGCTCCTTTCCTACCCAAGTTTTGGACACGTACACACAAAAGAAGCATCACTGGTCCCTTATTGTACTGTGCAGAGAGTGGAAGGGAAAGCTTCATGAGAGGGAGCTTCATCAACCCACAAATGCAGGTTTTTCCATCCAGCAGGAAGAGAGCAAGTAATGAAAACCTTCCACTCTGCACTGGCAATAAACAGACAGGAGAGGCTCAGGTTTGCATTATTGCTTCTCTCTGCACAGATTGTACTCCCTCAGATGTAAATTGGATTCAGTTTAAAATCAATGAGTTCCATAAGGTGCATTTCCTCATACAGCAAATGTTGCACACACATCAGGACTTTGAGAGACCTGGTGAAGTGGCTGTTCCTCACACTTGAGGGCTAAGTGATAAAACTCAGGGCTATCAAGATGGTTCATAAAACAGAAGCTTTAAAACCAAGACAGAGTATCGGAGTGCATCACATCAAAACACTAGCCAAGGGTAAAGCTGAACCACTGATTGGCC
The DNA here is from genome assembly GCF_946808225.1 of Silurus aristotelis. Taxonomy (NCBI): domain Eukaryota; kingdom Metazoa; phylum Chordata; class Actinopteri; order Siluriformes; family Siluridae; genus Silurus; species Silurus aristotelis. Next base: position 20,974,194 of record NC_139575.1, on the reverse strand, counting down.
TGTATGTATTGTATTAAAACAACTTGGTGAAGATGCATACTTGAGCAATGAGAATGCCCAAGACTTCAGTGTTGTTTTGCTCAAACACACCCTACATGTGGCTCAAGCTAGCACTCTTCTATCAGTTGTGAAAACATATACTTGCAATAGTCAATATGTACAAGCTGCAATGTTGTTTCTGTAAACAATTACTACCAAGTCTGATACTTGTTTCACACAACACTAAAGATGTAAGGAAATTCTGCAGGTGGTTTATCAAATGATTGCTTTTGGCGCACGCACGCACGCACACCGTTTTCCTAAACACGTCAAATTACCATGTATCTGAAATAAGTCCACACTGATCACACACTTGCAGCGGATTTTCATTTGAGTCAACTCAAATATTTCACTTCTCTTTAACAAACCTGTAAGAGGTTCAGAAGTAGCCAGTTATTCTGGTTTGAAGGGAGAACACAAGGTTTGTTTTTTCCCCAAAAGAACACTAGTCAACACATGAGACTAATAGGAATAGTATTTTTGTATTAATTTCCAACCCAATGTTTAACAACAATCAATATCATGAATTCCCAAAGATAGTGGCGGCCATGCAGGTTTTCTTTTAAGTGTTTAAGTGTGGTGTTGCTATAGGACCTGTTGTGTTTCAAAATATCAATACAATTTCAAAAGTTTGCACTCTTAAATGGTTCGTGTAAGTACTGATTTATTTATAGTCCAGCTTGATTTAATATCTATAGCTAATTAAACAACTAACAACCCCCAAAGCAGCTTTTACAGAAAACAGGGTGGAGCAAGACATAAATGAGAGTGGCACGGAAATAAAAACCCTGAAACCTCATGAGGCTCCAGTAAAACTTGTCATCTTCCGGTTGACAGAGTGTTGGAATATAAATCATTCCAGTCGAGATTGAAAACAAAACTACTAATTGTTGAATGGATGTACCAGTGGAGAATTTGGTGAAGAAAAGTCCTGAAATTAGCATAGCAGTGTTTTCATGATTACGGTAGCAGTTCACTATCTATGGTGTACAAGTCAACAGTACCTAGGTGAGATCATCCACTGCAAGTAAGAGTGCACTTGGGTATAAAATGTTTTTAAGAACTACAAATCTGTAGGTTACCCACATTGGAAAACAAAGATATTGCTCCAGCAAACTAGACTGACTGCTGAATGAATTTATCAAGATTCCCTAATGTTTACTGGAAACCTGCGAATAAATGAACGCTATTATTGCAACTGGGAAAAAGCTAAGCAAACTGGATCTGCAATCAGTGTGTGTAGGTTGCACAAAGCTTTTAGACAAATCCTAATTGAACAGGCGCATTTATCGGCAAATTGCTTTGCAAGTATAAATGTGCATTTGTTTCTGCACCGACGTTTCCCCACAACAATACAATACAGCAATTTCACAGAAACAGTAATCATCATTACATAAAGCAGTTCTGAACTTTGAACATTCCCTTGCACCACTTAACAATGACTGTCACACTGCACACACTCGAATTACAAACTCGAATTATTTGCTCCATTTCTGCTCACAGTCATGTATAAGTTGTGTATAATTCTAGTTTATGAAATGAAAAACCTAAACTAGAAACGTATTACTATCATAGTAATGTATGTTTGAAGACTAAATTCATTTAAAGAAACAAACTTCTGCTTTTCAAGTAAGCAGTAGCAGAAATAATTGTTTAGCTATAACTGCTAGAAATGACTTTACATGCTTTACAATGGCTACAATAACCAGAACTTGAGAAATCACTAGAATTTGCTTACTGTGGATGAGTATAGTTACAACTGTTCTATTGTTTTTGTCCAGACTGACCCACTATCTATTTATCTCAGCCTGGTTACCAATCCTGGTCCTGAATTCTCCCAACAAAGTCTTCCTGCTTCAATATATGACAGAGGGTAAAAAAAAAAAAAAAAATTATACTGATAAACAGCACCTAAAAAAAAAAAAACTATTTCTAATTTACATTTAAAAAAAAAGTAAAATTATAATAAACAATATAAAATAATAATAAGGAAATCATTTGGGATTTGCACTAAGTAGACAGTGATTATTAATTTTATAGGAGAAAAAGAGAAATAACTAACAATTCCACCAAAAATCTAAAATGGGAAGATTTGGTAGGCTCTGCTTTAACCTATGAAACTTTGGAGAGGCAAATTCAGACACATTATTTAGGATGTCTGCTAATTAATGTTTCTTTACTAGGTACTGTGTAGCATTTAGCTACATAACCCCTACAAAGAGCTCAAAAGGATTTAATGACACATAGCTCAGTTAATGATCTGTTTAATGGCCCTTTGAAACAAAATGAATAAAAATAAAATGTATCAATTGACAAGAGCAGCTGAGATTTTCATTTCTACTTCAGGATAGTGCATGATGGTAAATCCAAAGTATATGTAAAAAATTCCATTGAACAACCCACTGTGGTACATAAGCCAGAGGTTTCCAAAATTGGAACCTGATTACACCTAATTAAAATACCCAAGGACTCGTCTTTTCTCACCCTTCCAAATTTTATTTTTAACATGCTAATATTTACATCTCGATGCGTTCGACAGTTTAGAGGTTTTTAGATGTGCAAACGATTGGAACGAAACAAAGTGAACAGTTATTATTTGATTTCAAATGCTGTGCTTTTTCTTTTGTGCTGCTTATCCAGGCGTGTAGTGCTTTTTGCAGTTTGTTTTGAGCGGCTTCTCCCTTTAGTCTCCTTTTATTCAAAAGGTGAAATGCAAGCTTAATTGCGTTATGGTCTGGTGATTAACACAGTTGTGTTCTCAGTGTATTTTGGGTCATTGTTTGCATGCTGCATTTTTCTCTGGAGCATATATGCAAGCCCAAACCATGGCAGATGCACTATGCATGGCCAATATGCTTTTACTTGATTTTTTGATCATGAGCAAATCCTTTCTTACTCCCTGTTTTGGTAGAAGTTAATCTTGGTCTGAGAACTTGTGTGGCTTATCTCTGTATTTCTTTTGAAATTCCAAGCAGCCTTCAGATTCTTACTTCTGAAGGGTGGATTGGGCTCTACATTACTACGCCCAAAGCAGTCTTCAAATTGTACATTTTGATATGTCCTGTAGAGGTTAGTGTTCGTGTTTTTCATCACCAAATGTGGTTATTTTTTTCTTGGTCAACATGGGTTACTACATCAGTGGCACATTTTTCTTTCTAGGATGTTCCAAACTCTCGTACTGGCAATGCCAAATGCATGTACAATCACTCTGGGTTGGGGTTTTTTTTTCCAGTCTTGTCTGTTTATCCCTTCTAAACAACATATGCAGTGTTCAGTCATAAACCAGGGCTCAAGAGTTGACATTCAGAGCTATTAACTGTTCAAACAATCTAACAGGGCAGACCTGGTCAACAAAAACCCTCATCAGTCACGTCTACCACAGCATACTGGAGTTGAAACGCAACGATATTTCCACCATTTCCAAGCTATGGGTTTAATCTAACTTTCTAGTCTTGATTTCATTTACTCTAATCTAAATTTCAATCCACTTTAAGACTAAAAAAAAATAAAATAAATAAAAAGCACTCTTAAGATTTCCCAAAAGTTTTTCCAAGCTTAGTTTCCATCTCAAACTTTCTCGCTGTTAGTTCTGCACTTGTTGGTCATGTTTAAATATTCTGTACATTCATTTCCAGATGTCGTTAGGAGGAAAAATTTTTTTTTTGCATTAACAGTATTAGCACAGACACTGAAACTATAGTCATAGGCGTCAGGCCATCTTTCATACACTCGGAGAGAGAAGCCGAAGGCCGAATTTGGCCCAGTAGGCAGACTTTGTACACTCCTGTCTGGCACAAGCAAACAACACTGAAAGGAAAAAAAAACAAAACATTGCTCAATGAATCTTCTGTGGATGTTCTGAACTTATTTCCCTTGCCATTTTTATCTCAACTCAACAGGTTCCTAAGACATGTCCAGTGTTCACGAGTAGAGCTGTATTCTACAATTCCTTGTCTGGAAATAGCTCCAAGTGAGTGTTACATAATTATAAATCCACAGAAAAGTGTCCTGAAGCTATGTGTTGCTAAAACACACCAAACAATGTCCAGTCAATAGTAATTTAGGAGTGCTTTTATCAGCTTGCAGCTTTGTTAGGTCACTAGTTTTGGAAGAAGTTGACCAGGTTCTTGCTCTTCCTCATGGTTTGTGTGTGAACCCGTGGCCTAGCCTCTTCTATCGAAAAGCGATGAATGCAGTCTTTTCACTAACCACCCTTGTTTCACACCAATTCATAAAACACCACTATCGCCAAATCTTCGTTTCGTTTTCCTCTCACAGAAAGAGCCCTCGTCTTCTCCACGACTTGTGTGACTCGGGGTAAGTTAGTTGTTAAAGCCAGTCCAAACAACGCCCTGTGACTGCGACAGGTTAGACCGCGTTTCACACAAACAACTCCTCTCCTTCACTGTGCTTTCTATCAGTAGGACATCAACTCAAATCTTTTTTTTTTCTAAACACTACAGCCGCAAGCGAAGGCAAACTGCTTTGTTGATCGTTGAATCGATTTCCTAAACAAGGACCGAGCTGCAGATCCGTGTTTACTGCACAGGGACGAGGCGGTAACGTGCAACTCCCTAACAGTCGCTCCAAGCTGGAAGCTCAGGTTGTTTTTCCGAGCGGCTCTTTTACATTACATTTAACCTCATTATAACGCTCTTTAATTGACTGCTACAATGAACAGGTGGTTTTCAGGTCAGGTGAACAGAACATAGCACATCTTATTTACAGAGGGAATAAATATGAACAGAGGAAGCGCCAAGCTTTCAGATAACCACAGGGCACTTTCTCTCTATCTCTCTCACACACACACACACACACACACACACACACACACACACACACACACACACACACACACACACACACACACACACCGTCACCGCAAATAAAACTTATTCCCAAACATTATCCACAAGTTCCTTAAATCTTTTTTATCTGGTTCCTCAAACTCATGAAAGTAAGAATGAAAGCAGTACCTTATTTCTTGGTTCGTGCTGTTCTCTGCAGGATTATTCCTCCTCTCTGTGTCCGAGTTTGACCGCAGAGGAATACTGAAGATCTCTGATCTCTCTTCTATTGCTAAGAAACGAAGCTGACAAACACTAGCCCCGCCCACATTATGAACAACACCCCCCCTCCTCCTCCCTTGGTGATCGTTTCCTATTGGCTGAGGAAGCTATTCAGCCGTTAGGAATTTTTAGCTCCGCCTCCTACGCCTCTGATAATAATGACATCATTCCATACCCGAGGCATAAATGAAGCCTTCTGGAGTAATGAAGCGTTCCTCCCCGCCTGTTTTTTCAACGCAGTGCCATCTGGTGGACAAAACGATGAAGTGCAGCTAGTAATGTACTTATGCGATGCACACCTATGCTGAAAAAAAATTTATTTTAACCCAGCCCCTCCCTTATTATTTCATGGGTGAGGGCTTCACTGAATTGTATGACCTGAGGGCTTGAGTGTGTTTGCTGATTCTGACAAAAGAGAATATTATTATTTAATGTAAAAGGTTTTATGTTTAGTGACAACTATTAGTTTTGTACATTTTAAAGTATAAATTGTTGTTCAGACACCACAGACCATTTGTTTACTGGTTGAACTGCTGAAGCTCTATTTGTAAATAAAGTGCATAGGGCTTTTTTTTCCACAAGCTTAAAAAAAGAGTAACATCACAAATATTCAAGCAATAACGGTGACAGGAACACAACTCATTGGCTAGCTAATTGCTAAGATGTTTCAGCACACCATGACAGACACTAAGTCTTAGTATGCTATCAGAATATGATGATTTGGTGTACATGTTGGTGAGAGGAAAGAAAAAAAGAAACTGAAACTGAAACACTCATAATAGATGTGTAGTTTGTAGTGTGTATGTGATGATTTTTTCTTGTATGTTGGGCTGTGGTTCTTTGGTTCATGTGTGGATGGAAAGGTTTCAAATAATGTAATCCAAGCCTTAGTTTAGTGTGGGTTAGCTATTACGTTTGCTTTATTAATAGTTTGGAGGTAATGTTTGTAGGAGGTTGTGAATGTTAAATGATCGATGCTCTAAAATCTAATGATTGGCTGAAGAGAAACAGCAACTTTTTATCCAAAAAACAATTACCCAGGCAAAATAATAGAAGCCATAAAATGACCAATTTTCAACTGATGATCACAAATTAACTGTTATAATCAGTGATTTTTCATCAAGCATTTTTTTTCTTATTACACTCCTTATTACTAATAATGGTACTGATTCTGATGCCGATCTTATTCTGGTCTTATTGTTTGATGTCTCCTATTTCTTGTAACTGTGGGTCCAATAATCATTAATGTGTAAAAAATATAGATTTTTATACCAGCTTCACTACTGATTATGTAGTTCATGGCAAAGAGGAAGAAAATAATTTCTTTAAAGATGGGAGATTTATTGTGAAGGAATCACAGTTACTTAGGTGTTACATCTTGAAAAATGCTAAAACAGTCAGCAAGAATGGTAATTCATTTAAACATTATAGCAAAATGAAACATTAAACATTATATGCAGTCAGCCATCAATTCAAATGGTTGAATTCATATTCACAATAGTTTTTTTTTTACTTGAAAATCATTTAAGCATGGTGTATTGAAATGAAGATTAAGATGTTCAGGACCTTAGTTCTACTGCTGAAAATATCTTCACATAGGTGGTTATCTAGCTGCCACCTAAAACTCTTTTCAGCCCATTAGTTTTTTTTTTGTTTTTTTTTTTAAAATATGGTTCCTCAAGTTTTCATAGATAGTTATAATACAGTATAATAAATTCATTAATGGTAAGTTTCTAGATTCCATATAAGTGCTGAACTTGAACTAATCCTAATATGGATTCAGAATATGTAATAAGCATTTAATCTCATCTCAGAAAAAAAAAAAAAATCCTAAAAGCTACATTTTAAGTGAAAATTGTGCACAAATAATATAATTGGGTTCGATTATAATCCAAAAATCTACCTCCTTGCAAGTTCTTAGGTTCATTGTGAACATGGCTTTGTGGAAAGATATGGAACCTGGATTTAGTCAAATGGGCAATAGCTGATTTATTATGGATTCGAATTTCTAGAAGCTTTGTTAAGGTGTGAGTTACAGTAGTATATCTCTTTACATTTAAGATAGGCACCAGAGAGATTTAAATTTGATCTAATTGATACAAAGCGTCTGTTGTGGGTTAAGGGTCCTGCCTATGTGCCCTACAAAGGCTTGATAATGCCATTGAATTCATAACTTGAAATCAGTAGTCCAACATCCTAACTGCTGAGCTACCATTGCCCTACACAATTACTTCAATCAAAATAATTATTATTCGCTTTTCAAAACACGTTTTTGACCCCGTCATTATCAGGACTAATGAGAAAATTGTGCTTTCCTTCTTTTCTTGGTGATCATTTGTTTCGAAATAAAGCTACTGCAATGTCATGAAATGCATGTGTTTAAATAGACACATTCTTTGGAGACATGTAGAGAAGCTGAGGGTGAATAAAAGCAAAACTTGCTTTCAGTCTTAATTACAGGTTTATGAGTTTAGGCCTAAAGATAAAGTGCTTACATCTATACATCCATAATCATCAACATTTCATCTCATATCAGCAGTACCCCATTTCTCTGTTTCCATTCACCTAGCACAAATCTCTCTTCTTATCGCTCCTCACTCCAAATAGACTTCCAGAGTATATATAGATATCACAGCGGCTTTGTGTGTTCTGAAGTCTTTCACAGTAAATCTGTGAGCAATGTAGAGTTTGAAGAGTGGCACTTAATGATAATGTAATCCCAAGCTTGATTAGAAGAGGTAAGAGTCGAGATGATTTCTCTGAAAAATCGGAGGAAGAGGAGCAATGCATATATCTTTCCCTTCAGCCCAAGTGAGAATAGATTTTTCTGGTATTGCACCCCTTCCTCAGCCGGCACGAATTAGCGCCGTGTCCTGATTTGCTTGCCAGAGAGGAACTGCTCTGCCTTGTCATGTCTCTGACTCTGCACCAGCCAATGGGATGACAAACACTGTAATGTCATCACCTGATCCCAGTCTGTCATTGGGTAGCCTCCAACCCCGCTCTTTCAGAACACCACGTGACCTCATTAGGAGATCCTGAGCAGCCAAAGTGTACCTGTTAGAGAGTGATAATGAAGGTATAGTAAGGAACACACAACGCAACACACATTTATTCAACTTTCTTTACTCAGATATATATACACACACACACTTTTAATCACTAAACATTTGTTTAACTAATACACCAAATCTTTAATTAATTACCAAAATCAACATAATGCATGGGTCATGCAATTAAAACCGTCCGTGTCCTGATGATTTATGTAATTTAAAACACCATAATTACTTTAAAACCTTTACAAGAATATTTTGTCTTCATGCTCTATGTTGAGTTGGTTTTACTAATAATAAATATACATTTGCATAAAGCATCCATATTTGTCCATGCCCATGTTAATTAGAGTATCCAAAACTTGAAAAGTATTAATTTAAGGTACACAGATAAACAGATAAAAATGTGCGATTCAGTTGACTAGATTAGTCACGTGTTAACTCATGACATAGATGCAATTAATTGACAGAGCATTGATTATGCATTATAATCAATTATTATGAGCACTGACTATGCAATCTCCTAAAACAAACATTACGAATAGAATGGTACATACTGAAGAACTTACACTGACTTGAACATTTGCCACAAGTGAGCCCATGAAATTTCTGTTTGCTCTAAGCTGCTATTATTGTGGAGGAGTCTAGGAACCTGAACAGCTTAGTCACAAAATGGTAGACTATGCAAAACCATGGATATTGCGTGCTAAAACCGCATAGCACATATATTGCCTTAGAAGCTTATTTTATGAAATAAGCAAAAAAGCTGCACACAAGGCTAAGATCAATATGAGCAATACAACCAAGCATCAGCTGTTGTGGTGTAAAGCACTCAAACCATAACCAGCTATGACATGAACTGGGACATTAATTGTGAGCTAGACCTTCTTGTTAAATATCAGTACTAGACCCCACAAATGCTTTTCTGACTGAATGGTCCCAAATGTCCACAAATAGCTCCAAACATTTTGTAAAAAGCCTTCCCAGAGTATTGTAGATTGTTAATGCCCATACTTTTGGAATGGGATTGTCCAAACAGGTATGAAAGTCTATGATATAGACTGACACAGTAAACACTTGTCTTTCCCTTTTCTGTCATGATCACACGGTAGGCCGTAATATTGGATATTATTTTAGTAAAAAATTAATTTCAATGTAAGATTTACTACTTTCCTAAAGTGGTATAACATTTTATAAAGGTTATGATGCTACCTGCTTGCTGGTGTGGTTAGCTAATTCATAACAGACACTTACATTTTCTATTCACAATTGCTAAATTTTTAATTATGTTAATAAAAGAGGTAAAATATTTACCCCGTTTGTAAACAATTAGTATGCAGTTAATAAAAAGGGTAAAAGTACCTCATTGGGTCATTAGGCTCACAGCAGGACAAAAATTTTGTTACTGCATCGGCTACTTCTCTGTCAGAAGTCACATCCCACAACCCATCACTGCCCATAATGAGGATGTCATCAGGGCCATGCTTGTGCTCTGAAATATTATATACTTTCACCTGAATATAAAACAAGAAATCGTTATAAGAAATTATTATAAAGTTTTTCCTTGCGAGATCAGGTGTTGTATTACAAAAATATTTATTTATATTTCGAGGCAATAGATGGATGGTGACTCACAAAATGAATGACGAGAAGAGTGGATAAAGTCAGCGAAAAAGACTAAATATTACTTGCACATCTGTCTTTATAAACATACCTCTGGACAGCAGGATAGGAAAGGTTTGATATGAATGTTTGAATTGTACACTTTTAGATCATGGTCGCCCAAACCACGTGTTACTCCAATTGTGGCCATGACTCGGGCCTATAATAACACACACACACACACACACACACACACACACACACACACACACACACACACACAAAAATAAAACACGGAATACAATACACAGTAAGCATTAAACATCTCACTGTAACTGCCACAGATAAGATATAATTCATATCAAACTAATTAAGCTTATTAAAAACGAAGTAAAGGTAGTTTACCTTTTTTCCCTCTCCATAAATAAGGGGGAACTTGAGGTCATCTTCAACAATGGTCTTATATGCCCTGCAATCAAGAAATAAAAATTACTATCATAACTTACACAAAAGTATGATTATTTTCATGATGTCATTTACTGATTTATTAAGAATGCTTGGACATTTTTATAGATAATCAACTAACGATGTTAAAAAACTTACCAGCCAGTCATTGTGTGGTCTCTAAATAACATTTTCTTGCCTAGCTCATTGTGCTGAATGCGTCTGGGAAACTCAATGTGTGTGAACTCGTTCCCAAGCAGTTCTGGTTTAAGGAATCCCTATAAACACAATAAAGAGCACGAAGCCGTTTGTCGCTATGAAGATTTTAAATAAGAAATCAGTCATTTGCATTTAAGAATATATACAGGTAGCCCCTGACTTACTAAATAGATAGGGACCGGAAAAGTGTTTGTAAGTCGAGAAGAGTGAAACTCCATGATGGGTTCCGAGGAACCCCGAGATGCAGTCAATGCAAAATCTATATTACAAAAATGTATATAATTATTTTAATTACCTAAATGTGCAGTAACCTTTTGCTTGATGACACTGGAATTTATAGTACATATATAGAGTACTGTTTAGGGGGAGGAGGGTGAAGAGAAGATGGATGAAATTCCTAGAGGTTCATCCAAAAGTTCTTTTTCTTCACCCTCATGACTGGTTGATGGTTGTGGTGAAGCTAGTGCTGCGCTTGTGGATGATCGAGGTTCTACTTTAATAAAGACTGCATGGTCTGTTTCTTTTCTTGTAAGATTTCTTCAAGAGAAACTGCTCTCCTTTGCTTCTTTTCTCCCCTAGCTGGAGCACTATTTCTGTGGGGTTTTTCTTTTGCCATGGTAAGAAATTAGCAAACACTAAAATCACAATGCAAAAATCACATCCCACTGTGCGAATACTGTACGGAATACGTCTTCTCACAACGAGGACTTTGCGCAGAAAAAGGTATTGCTCTCGGTTCCACAATGCATGCATGCCAGGCGTTCTTCTACTTCTCTCTCTGTTTGTGTCGTTGTCAAATCTTTGAAAGTTTTCTTAAATATATTTAGATATTTAGATCTTTGTTTTAGATCTTTGTTTCATAGGTCGGGCGTTCATAGGTCGAGGGCTGACTGTATTAAAAAAAAGCTAGACTCTGAAGGGTCTTTACATTTTTTACATTAATTAAGTTTATTGAATTTATTGAATGTCAGAACATCAGGTCAGAAAAAATCATGAAATCATCATAGGTTCAGGTTTGGTAACAAATGCATATGTCTGTATTGTTCTTTTTGCCTCTGAACTGAGCTGTGCTGCAGGTAAGAAACTCACCAAATATTGCAGCCGTTGTCTCTCACTCTCTGGTGTGAACTCAGTAGACATTGGAATAATCTCATTATTGCGAACAATTATGGCTCTAAAATACAAAAGGTAGATCCTTCATATTATGAACAAATTACAGCAACATCACTGTGCCTATTTTGCTGAGATTTGTTTTTTTTATTGCATCGATGGAATCTATAAATGTACATATTTATAATATTTTAATAACGGTTGCTTTTCTTACCTGCTGTCACCAGCATTTGCTACATAGAGTTTGCCTAACAAATGCACAGCAGCCAAGGCACAACATCCTCCAGAAATGCTGTAAGATACTTTCTCCTTTTCAATGAGGTCATCCTGCATAGCACAAACACCAGAATAATACTTTAAACAAAAACACACAGTACTGTCTGTAACATGGACACTCTATAACATTTCAAATAGAATGATTACTATACAGAAAAAGGCACAGGGTGTGAGATTTTTAATGGAGGACATACACTTATCAGGCTTTTTTTTTAAGATGACTCCCTCATTTTTAGATTGCAGCATGTAAAAAACTGGTTATATCTTGTATAGTAAATACTTAATGCATGAATGAAACAGAGACTGACTGGAATAATATGGAATTTCCATTTGAATTATGTTGCAATGTTTGAATACTCTCTTTCAGTGTGGCAAGCAAATAATTGTCAGTGACACTGAAGTGGATTATCACGAGGCTGCTTTAATGAATCACACTGAGTGTGAAAAAAACCTGCCAAAAATAGTACTTGAAAATGAATTGTTTATAAGAGTGCTAACAAGTACCGGCGTATTTGGGCTTTGCAAACTTTGGAGATCACAGATGACCACAGAATCAGTCAGGATGAAAAGGAGCATTATTTAAATCAGAACAGATGCAAGTCAGGTTACAGGGTAATAAGATAAGTATCAAATGCCTGCATAATTTGGTACAATAAACTGTCATGACTCAGATTTACCTTTGGTGGAATAAGTATCAAGGACTAAAGAGACTAATCATGAGCCATGAACTAAAATCAGCACATATATATATATATATATATATATATATATATATATATATATATATATATATATATATATATATATATATTGGCCATGCAATATCGTTTTTTTTTTATTTACTTATTAATTCATTTTTTATCTTTTTTAATCTATTATGCGGCATTACTAATCATTGTTAATTGGAGTAAAATTGTAGCCAAAAGAAAAAAGAAACTAACAGAGAATATATAAAGAAAGATCAACAGAGAAACTAACTAAACTATACTAACTATACTATATTATAGTGTGATGAATTTATGTAAGTACATTTAAGATAATAAAATATGAATATTGTACAATAAGGACATAAAGAGTTCATTCAGTATAGAAAGAGAAACACTTGATAATTGAAGTCGATATTCAGTACTTTCACCTCATGCTTCCAAACTGAACACATTAAATTGGCTAAACAGTGTAGCAGATCTTACATTTATTTTCACAAAAATTAATTTAAGCCCAAACAAGTTTCGATAAATACACAACTCCTGTTTTTCAAAGTGGACCATTGTCAACCAATAATATGCGTTAAATAGGGCATGTAATTTATTATAATGCCTTGTGCACTGATTTCTCTATCACTGTGTATAGATAAAGATTTCTAAGATTTCTGAGTCTTGTGAGAATGTTGCACCAGTGTGAAATGAACTGTTGTATTAAGAAGATTAAAAGTGCAGACATATATTATTGACACTTTGAGGTGTGCCAGGATGAATTGGAAAGCTGGGTGACTAGAGTAACTAGTCTGGCTGGTTGTGTATTTACCCTATGTATCACCTATACAAAGTGATAATAATGGAAAGATCATTTTAGTGACTTGGTTCTCTGAATCTCAGTCATCAAAATAAACAAATCTTTTTTTGAGTCATTTAGTTCATTTGGTTATAAAATGTTACATTTTCAGTTAGCAGCTCCCCTAATATGTCTACATACACAAACTTTGACTATAGTTCCAATAATGACAATGCATCTGAGGAAAAACTTGGATAAACAGAATAAGTCGCTCACCTGTCATATCTACTTATATCTACCATAATTATTATAACAACAATGTCAAGATACGGACCAAAAACCCTGATCTATTACATGGTGTAGTGTACAGTATATGAAAGTCACTTGATAAAATAACAAATTACTTGTACCAGAGGATTTATGAGATGAACTACTTCAATCTCTTTCCTGTGTAATGCACTGCATAGCGTATATGGGGGTCATGTGATAAATTAACAAACGATTTTGACTAGAATGGTTGAGAGGTGAACTTCTCAATTCTGTTTACTGGACATAACCTGAGCACTGAGTCATAAATCGTTCATGAACGACCCATCCTTAATACAAAGTGCCATTACCTTAATTTAGGCTTGAAAGTGCAAAACAAATGAAGCACACTATCATTTTGTGATAATAAATTTCATTCAATGTTGACTTCTAAATGGCCTGGAACACTATGGTCTCACCATTTGTTTGAAGGCATTTTCTATGATTCCCATCACCAGACTTTCCAGACTGACGACCTTCTCCATGTGGAACCGAGCAATGGGATCTACAGGTCCATCCTGGTCCTCAGTATCCATGCAGGATCCCTTCTTTTGCTCAGCCTGATAGGGACTCCCGTTCTTAGCTAGGCAAATGGGTGGTGGACTGCTCTGGTTTTCCAAAAGATGAGATATTTCACACAGACGGTCTCTGATGAGACGATGGAGAAGTTTGGAGGCCATGAGGGCGGCTCCAGAGCCTGCGTGACCATCAAATACACCCCAGAAGTGCAAGGGGATGCCGGTGGTATCCTGCAGAGAGAGAAAGATGGATGGTGGTGTGAATTGACAGGAGAATAGTTAGAAAATGTATGTTTATATAGTTAAAACAGTTATGTAATCTGTAAAACATAATCTTAGGAGATTAAAATCTTGTTTATTTGTTCTCAAATTCGGAGCAGACCAAAAACTAGCATTAAGACCCAAACCAACAAAACCACCAACCACTGGCTACCACTGAAATGAAAATACTAAATATGTGTGTGGGAGGTGTTGAGGTCATATGTAATATATCTTATAATTTATATATTACCTGTTAGGAAGTTTTTCCTATCCGGCTCGAAGGACCGAATGTTAGGAAGTTTTCCTTCCTAGCTCGAAGGACCATATAAGGATTTTCACTATCTGGTGTGCGCTGATCAGGGGATTTTACTCGCCCCAGCGCGTCAGTAAAAACACGTTTACAGGATTCAGAACACTCAACTTTACTGGGTATAGGATAGATCGTATATGAGGTGATTCTTGCTGTCTTCTGTTAGTTGCTGTTTGGTAGGTTGCGTGATGCAGAATGCATGCTCAAGGGCCACTGCTGAATGGTCAGTGCTGAGTGACAGGTTGCACGATGTTTGACAATTTTAGTGTGGAAGGTGGAGGCAGACAGAGGACAGTCAGATATCATAAGACATCATAAAGTTTGCCCTATTCTAAACAATGTACTGTTGAGATTGTTACAGTATTCCTGGTTACAAACTATTTTGTAAATTAAACCTCAAGACATGACTGCAGTCCAAATATGACAGCCTGACTGAGGAACCTGAACCAAAACTGATATCAACTTGCTTTAAGTGGCCGAACCGTGTTGCTCTGAAAGCTAGTAAATCTTACCCCACTGTCTTCCATCAGCAGAGAGGCACGCTGCTGTTTGCTAGTGAGCTTCTTCACATATAGCACATCACATGCGGCCTGGTCCTCATTCAGCATACTCTTTCCTGCATTTATCACCCTAAGACAAAATGGGGAAAGAAAATTTATCAGTGTATTGTCCAGCTATTCACTTCATCAGATTGTGTTTTCAGATATCCTCAGGTAAACTCACTCGAACTTAATTTGTGTTAAAAGACCCTGGGGTTTTATCTCTAAGTGAATAAGATGATCGAATACATTGTCAACAACATCAAGCTAAAAAAAAATGCAATGGGCCAATATTATGCAATATGGGCAAATATTCCAAAAGCAATGCCAAAAGATAAAAGCAATAAAAGCAATAAAAATGACCACACAGAGAACTAAAGCAAAGTAGCAAAGACAATCTGCATACGAAAATCTGATCTACACACAAACAAATTTTAAGTGAATAAAAACATTAATCAAATAATGTCTTAATCATATTGAAAAAACGTAAAATAAGTTGTATTAATAATATTAAAAAATGTCATAAAATTTCCCTGCATGCTGTTAAGGATCCCTGATTTAAAATGCAAGTGTATTTGTCTTCTTTATAACGTCCTTTACTAATTATTTACAAGTTGTTATTATAATGGGTGTCAGAGGTCCTTAAAATCTTAGTTAATCTCAATCTAATCGTACTTCTGCTTCCTTTTCTGAGTAAACGGATGTACTATAAGAGCAAGCTCTCAGTTGCTTACATACTTTTCAGGAAATAGCACCTCTTCACTCAATGCTTTGGGAAAACCCTTCAGATGGTGAAATTGTATACTACACATAGTGAAAAGTACAGACATTCATGAAATGACATATGCTTCTCTATATCAACCACAAGTAACATTAGAACATTTTATAGTTTGTTTTATCACAAAAGAGAAAATGAGGAAAAATAACACTAAAACTTTCCATTCTAATAGCCAGTATCTGATCACAATCATTTGATGACAATGATCTAACTTAATTAAAGGGTGACATTTATTGTGAGGAAATTGAAGGTTGTAGATATCTGCATGCAGATCAACTATATTTATAGCTGTAATCACAGTAGGGAGCAACCATGTTGTATGGTTTAGAGACAGTGGCATTAACTAAAAGACAGGAGGTGGAGCTGGAGGTAGCAGAACTGAAGATGCTGAGATTTTTACTGGGAGTGACAAGGATAAACAGGATTTAACACGAGATTATTAGAGGGACAGCACATGTAGGATGTTTTGGGGACAAAGTGAGAGAGGCCCAATTGAGATGGTTTGGTCATGTGCAGAGGAGGGACATGGGGTATATCGGTAGAAGAATGTTGAGGATGGAGCCACCAGAAAGGAGGAAATGAGGAAGACCAAGGAGGAAGTTTATGGATGGGAAGATATGCGGGTAGTTGGTGTGAAAGAGGCAGATGTAGAGGACAGTGTGGTATGGAGACGAATAATCCGTTGTGGCGACCCCTATTGGGAGCAGCCAGTAGAAAAAGAAGAATTTTTATAAACATAGTCAGTGGTGAATTATTAATTGATAATTTTTTTTTTTTTACAGTAGTTGGTGTCAAGGTATACTATTGATTGTCATAATTTAGTCCCCTAAAAGACTTACAAGGTTTTTTCCAGACTACACTGTCTGCACACTGTCTGACTTAGAAACACTAATCATAACAAAACGGTCACATTCAAATACCTCCCACAACCATAGTATACGTACATAGTCTATACAATCAATTAAAGACTAGACAATAACAATCTATGTATTTTAATTGTACACATAAAAGCAAAACAAAACTGTGAGTAGCCACAGTCTAACCAGTCTTGGTCTTGTAACACTATAGATGATCCTAATACAATCTTAGCTAAATTCTATAACGGGCTATATGGTAACATACTGTAACAGTCAAAAGTTTGGACACACCTTCTAATTCAATGATTTTTCCTCACTTTTTTTTTTTTTTTTTTAACATTGTATATTAATACTGAAGGCGGTTAATTATGACAGAACACATATTGGATTATGTAGTCAACTAAAAAAACATCACTATGTTACGTATGTAACCCTAGTTCCCTGAGGGAATGAGAGCTGCGTTGAAAACACTTTGGGAATGCCTTGCGTTGTTAACGCTCTAAATCATTTGTAAAATCCGCCCAATAGGCAGTCGTGATGTCATCGGCGGGCGACGTTGCGTAAACCATCAGGGAACTAGGGTTACATATGTAACCTAGTAACGTTCCTTTTCGGGAACTTGAGCTGTGTTAAAAACGCTTTGGGAATGAGTGTCCAATCACGCCATACTGTCCAGTCCTTGCCTAGTGTGTCTGAGCAAAACCAGCATGCGGGACAGAGGAGCCAGGAGTGGCTCTGATGTCAAGGTCGTAAAACCTGACAAAGGTCAGTGGGGTGGACCAGCCCGCAGCGTTACAAATGTCCTGGAGCTAAACTCCAGCGGACCAGGCCGTAGAGGCTGCCATACCCTGGGTGGAATGAGCCTTGACTCCGAAAGGAGTGGGAAGACCAGAGGACTCATAACACAGACAAATGGCATCCACAATCCATCTGCTGAGCGTCTGCTTATTAGCCAGGAAACCTTTCCTATGAGGGCCATAGCAGACGAACAGCTGCTTTGACTTCCTCCACGGACTCGTCCTGTGCTCGCAGTCGATTTTGCTTATCCTGATCAGGGGCAAGGAAAGGAGGAGGGCAGAATGCTTGCATAAACAACAGGTCGTGAGAGAGCCGCAGGCACCCTAGGCACATACCCCGGTTTAGGGTAAAGAATAGCACTGGCCATGCCAGGGGCAAACTCAAGGAGAGACAGGGCCACAGAAAGATCCTGTAGGTCCCAGACCCTCTTAAGGGAGGAAATTGGCAGAAGAAAACTCATGACAGATACCTAAGGGCCACCTCGGCCAAGGGCTCAAAGGGGGGGCTCAGATAAAGAGCTGCCAGCACAACGGCAAAGTCCCACACAGGCACTCTGGGTCATGTCCCAGGCCTCAGCCTCTTGGTGCCGCGTACGAAACTTGTCACGAGGGGGGGGGGGGTTCTCCAGCAACTGCAAAAAGTACAAAAAGCCGCGATGGCGGACACATAAACCTTCAGGGTTGACGGAGCCAATCCTGTGGCAAACTGTTCCTGCAAGAACTCCAGAACTGAACCAACCGGGCAGTTGACTGGGTCCACCTGGTGGTGCCCACACCAAGTGGCGAACAGATGCCATTTAGCGGCATACAACCTCCTCGTGGAGGAAGCTCTGTAATAGAGAATGGTCTCTACTACCTCTGTAGCTAGACCAGCTGCTAGGAACCGCACCCCCTCAGGGGCCACATGTTGCTTTCCGCTACTCGTCGGGCCAAGCTATCTCCAGTTTAGCGATGGCCTGCATTACTACCTCCAGGAGCTCCTTGAACAGCACAGGCTGTGAGGAGTCCGTAGGCTCGCTAGCATCTGAAGATTCTCCGACCTCAGAAAAAAAAATATGGAGCTCCGCATTACACGCACCAGAAGAAGGGACTGCCGAAGCGAGTGCTTTCCCCGGGGAGCAGGAGAGGCTGGAGAGGACTCATCCGTCTCCATGCCTTCTTCTAGGTCGGCCTGCGAGTCCCACGACCTTCGGCGCCGCTAAGCCTCAGTGGGAGCAGGACCTAAGTCACGAGGGAGATCACTCTCTTCGAAGAGTGATCTCCAGGAGCGGAGAGTGCGGATAGCCATGTGGCTACAGCATAGACAATTGTCTCTCTCGAGAGCCGATTAAGCATGCTCTACTTCCAAGCAAACAACACAAAGCTGCGTACGTTTGTCTGCTTTTTAGCCATTGCTTGCCCAGATTCACACACAAAGCGCTTACCTGAACAAACAGAAGCTAATGTCGCTACCATCGATCACCCATTTTGTAGCTTCCTGGTTTACGCAACGTCACCCGCCGATGACGTCGCAACTGCCTGTTGGCCGAATTTTACACATGATTTAGAGTGTGAACAACGCGAGGCGTTCCCAAAGCGTTTTCGACGCAGCTCGAGTTCCTGAAAGGGAACTTTAAATAACCCAAAATGGTAATGTTTCTTTGCCACAATTCGACCATGAAGGCCTGACTTATGCAGTCTCCTCTAAACAGTGTATGTGGAAATATATCTGCCACTTAAACACTGAAAAACATTTATGTAAATCAGCAGTTTCTGAGGCTGGTAATTCTAATAAACTTATCCTTTGCAGCAAAATTAGCTCTTGGTTTTCCTTTCCTGGATCCTGCTTTATTATAGCATTTAATGGTTTTGGCAACTACACTTTGGGATACATTTGGCATTCTTGAGGTTTTTCTCATTGACTGACCATTTATGCATAATGATGAGTTAACTATTTCTTGCCATATTATGGATTTGTACAGTAGTTGTATTAGCACTAATAGGGCTATTGGCTTTGTTCTCACCCATCCTCAAGGTGAAGAAGAGAACGAGTGAAAGAGAACGTGTGTTCAAACTTTTGTCTGGTAGTGTATGCACTCCATATCAGATTATATGAGCTGTGTTTTTTGCTCACATCGATGGTATACTCTACCTATTAAGCAACATCATTACACAGATATCGGACTGCAAAAACAGAATCATTTTACAAAGTGAGTTTGAGAAAATACAGTTAATTTTCTAGACATGAACATTAGCAATAGTCTTAATTCATCAACTATCAGACATACTGTACAAAGTCACATGCTTATTTCTACGTTTTTTTTGTCATATTTTTTGACTTGATGGTAGGCCACTCTACTGTAAACAAAAAGGAAGTGAAAGCCACTGCTGAAAGATTATAAAACATACTTATGTTAAACCAGTTAGCAGACACCAATAATTATGATTATAATATGATTACTGTATCAGGGATTTTTACACAGCAAATAATTTGGTCTTTATTCTTTGGTCAAATATTTTGCTCTCCAATAAGGAAGTGGGCCCCTTGCCTTTAAGTTCCTCCTATGAGATTGCAAAAGCTAACAACCTTGTTTCTGAAACCAGGGTTTCCGCTTCAACAAACATTTTCACAGCTTTTAATCAGTCCAGAAGCTTATACACAAATAAATAACACAACTAAGAGGTGACACAATTCTTAGTTGAACCTGTCTTGAACAGCTTCAAATGTGTAGTCTGTGTTTTCTTAAGAAAGGTGTAGAAGAATCTGAACATCACAATCGAGTGCTTAATTATAGTGTTCAGGGAAACTAGAAAACTGTCTAGTCAAGAACTCTTAAAGCAAATGGCTCACAGAATTGCTTTTTAGTGTAGGACACTCAGCGATGACATCAAGCACCACTCCTGATTCTTTTAAGCTGGCAGTAAATAGGGAGATAGGAAGAGCTGGAGAAAGCTGGAGATAATGTGTTATGGAGGCCTCCTGAGCTAGACATAAGGCTACTAATTAATGTATCATGTTGCAGATCAATGATTTAACTCTTTACAGCCAGAACAGTAAGTTCTTCATAAACACAATGCGACCTAAAACTACATAGCCACATCATTTAAGCCACTATTACAAAGTCATGCAAATGTTTTTTTGGCTTCTTATATGAAGAGTGTAGTCTGTTATGTAAATATTTTGATTTGTGTCAAAATATATGTTAGGAACAGAACAATGGAAGAAATATAGCTATATTGCAACAGGATAAAACATGACACATAAACGTTTTAGAAAAGCAATCAGCTATGAAGAATACAGCATAAAAGTAAATCACATGAAAGGATTCTAGGTCAAAGTTATTTGCAATTATTAGATGCTTTTACTCATTGCAGTGCATTAAAGTGCTATAACTTATTGCAATGTCTGTTCCTGGGCACAGGAACTTTAAGTGCATAACATGCTGTGATTACACACTTATTTAACAAAGAAATATAAATTCAAATACACAAGCTAGGTCAATTAACAAATTCAAATAAAACGTTTGCGATTGTAAAGAGAGAAGAGACAGATTTGGTTTTGGATTTGCTGCGGCTTATAATTAAAAATGCAGGTCAGTGCCAGTGCTTTCTTTCAATTCCCTTTAGAATACTCTTAAAGCATTTAATAATATCTTTTACTTCCCAACTTTACAGTTAAAAAGAGAAATAGACAGTTGATTCAGTTATGGTTCTTAGAACTGTCATAAGATGAAACTTATATTCTATCTCTGTTCCCTGAAGCCAGTGATGCCTTTTTTTCAGAGCCAGTTTTACTGTTTACAGCTTGTCATAAAGTATGTTTAACTAGTTAGGTTTACTGAAGAGGAAAAAATACTGGGTAGCAACATCATCCTTAACATTGAATGGCTGTGAATGAATTGGATTGGAGCTGTGACAAATGCCTCTGTGGAATCTTGTTCATTTTATGAAACACTTGTTCATTTTATGAAAACCTGGAGAATTTGCAAGGTTCCTGGTTGTTTTGAGCTTGGCCATTGATAGCTTTGCCAATCCCCAAAACTATTTTCAACTTACATGTTATTTTCCACTGGTCCTTAACTGAGAATGAGGTTTAAATTTATTTGATTTATTGCAAATACAAGTGAATGTAGATGATTTATTGAAAATGCAGGTACATTTTATTGGGCTATGGGGCACTTGTAGTTAATGCACGGTTAAAGACACCTTTGTTTTGCACAAACAAAAAACCAAAAACAATCAGAGATACATAGGAGAGATAGTTATTCATGTGTTCCAAGATTTGAGGACTACTGTTATGTATTCAACTATGGTCTTGATTTCAGTGGTAAATTTGTGAGAGTGACAGGGTAGTGTCACTTTTTACCCACCCACAACTATAGACCTATATACCTATTATATAGAGATTACACAGAATGGTTTGAAAAATATTACAAATTTGGAAATGTTTACTGTTTGTGAGTTGTTCAGGTGGATTCACCTAATCAAAAAGAAACACCAGAGGAGAATGGCAAGACTGGTTTAAACTGACAGAAAGGTTAGAGTAACTCAAATAATCACAAACAGAACGGTATTTCAAAAAACATCTGAACATGTAAAAATCTTGACACCAAAGAACTAAAAACAGCACATCATGTTCCATTTTTTTCAGACATGAACAAGAAGCTTGGATTCTTGAATTAATTTAAGTATTGATTAAAGTAATTAATTTCATTTAGCTATTTCTTTTCATTTGATGATAAAGTGGATAATGTTAGCTGAATAAAGTGTGAAATCCCTGGTAGATAAACAATGTTACTTGTATAGTCTATACTGATTTAGGAATACTTAAAGCAACAAAGGTGCACCTTTGATAACGTAATAATACTACTGCAATCTTTAAAAGCTTGGATACGGTTTCATAAACCAGTATTGTGTGAAATGGAGATACACAGCAGGTTTTCATTCTGGACTGTTGAGGTCTGAAAGCAGTTTCTGCTAAAGGCCATGCTTTCTGGCTTTTAAATGTTACGTGGTAGAAATAATCAATGACTGGGCTGAAAACCGTTGTTCGTTATAGTAAAATAAATAATTATTTTGTTCATACACACATATCCTAGGTAGGCATGAAGAAGATAAAATGAATAACTAATGAACAAAATATAATTCTAGCATGGTTGTCTCATCAGAGCATCCTGTAGAAAATGGCTTTATTACCAATATAACAGATTGCACTAATGCAGGGACTGAATAAAAAATTTCTTCATCTTAATCTAAGGCATGTTCACCTTAAAAGATGTTCTCATACAATACAGTATGTGCCATCGCCATCATTTAGCAACCCTACTTTTGTAATAGTGTGCAGAATTACGACTTTTATTGTTCTAAATAATACATATACAATGCTTGTTTTTTCCTTTGCTGCTGTTGAAAAAAGCTTTCCAGTCTGCACCCAGATCACGTGACTTGATTCTGTCTCGCACTTGCGTTTTCGTGTTTCGGGTTGAAGCAGAAGAGGATGTAGTGTGAGAACGCGCACTGGCAGGTAGAGCATGGCGTTCATTTGCTGTCAGGACGTGTGAAAAGTCTGCATCAACATGGAACAGGACGTGTGAGAAGTCTGCATGTCGCAGTTTAGATCAGGCTGCTGAACGCCCAGTATGACGCAGCCAAGCCTGTTGTCGATCGCAGCCTACGTCATCACCACTCACTTGATTGATGGCGCAAGGGAACAGTATGCGTTCACGTTGCAAAAAAAAAAAAAAAGTAGTTAAATAAAACAATACTATAGTTGCATGGGTGCAGTTTGATTGTTAACACGGTATCTAACACGCTTATAGCTGCACAGTGGTGTTACCAAGGGTTGCCCTTGGATGTACACTATGTGTCTCGCAGCATCACTGTAACGAACCCTTACAGTACGCACGTCTTAGAGCTCATCCAGTCTCAAATCGCACTGCATGAGTGACCGATAACGGAAGGTGCATGCGCAAAAAAAAAAAAAACAACAACATAGACTCACTCTGCGTATCCTGTGC
Source organism: Silurus aristotelis (assembly GCF_946808225.1). NCBI lineage: Eukaryota > Metazoa > Chordata > Actinopteri > Siluriformes > Siluridae > Silurus > Silurus aristotelis. The sequence goes on along the minus strand of NC_139575.1, from coordinate 20,950,529 downwards.
GCCAGGGCATCTTAGCGTCTCTCCGGAGTGTAATGACGGGCCGGGATGCGTGCTCGGCCGCGTACTGCACCAACTCAGCGCTCAGCTCCAGAAAGTCGGGCCGCGCATACGGGAAGCGGGGGGGCAACGAGTCCGCTCCGCACTGCTGCTGCTGCTGCTGCTGAGGATGATGGTGGTGGTGGCCGTGTGGGACAATGCCGCCCACCAGCGAGGACATGGCATTTTTCACTTTGCTGATCATTGCGGTGCGGTGTTAGGTTACAGCGCGCGGAAGCTCGACGCACGAGAGCTAGAAGCGAAAACGGAGAGGCGCAACGGGCGAGGCGCGGTGCAGGAAGCCACAGCTTCTGAGCTCGTGTGACGTTCTAAAGTACGACGATCTCCTCATAGCGGGGGAAATATATACATATATACACTATACCCTCGCCCGATCGAGTGTGTATCATCAGAGAGGTTTGCAGGAAGCACAGAAGTTCTGCATGTCGGTCTGGTCGCTGAAAGGGGAATGTCTTTACAGCGTGTGCAAAATCAAGGGAGGGGGACCTGGAGAATGAGGCAGTGACGCCAAGACGTTTCCACAACGACCGTGCCACTGCCACTCAAACTATAGAAAACTAGTATTCATCTGATTATGCTTAATAATAATAATAATAATAATAATAATAATAATAATAATAATAATAATACATATATACATACATACATACATACATACATACATACATACATACATACATACATACACTGGCGATCAAAATTAGAGAACAATTTATAAACAATTTTGAAACATTTCTGAAATAATGTCATCTTCACTGCTCAACAGATGAAGGAGTTTTTGTCCTGTCTATACCATGCTACCAGAACACCTTTTCCACAAAATAAATAAGGCATTTCCAAAAAAAAACATTATTTTCCAGAAAACACACTGATCAAAATGAGAGAACACTTTCAGATACCTCCCAGTTATTGGTGTTAATCTGGCACCTGGTGCTAATTTCCTTGATTATCTGTCAACCCCTATTTAACTGGCAGCCTAACGTCCAGTTTCACTGACTCTGCAAGATGGTGGGCCGTTCTAAAGTGACTGAAAGCCTCCGGCAGCAGGTTGTCCAGATGAAGGCCAAAGGGACAACCCTATCAGCCATAGCAAGACAAGTTGTTCGTTTCAAATCTGTGATTTCAAGAGTATTGAATCTTTACAACATCACAAACTCATTCAAGTCCGCCAAGAAGGCTGGTCGTCCACGGAAGACAAATACAAGAGAGGACAGGATACTGTGGAGGATCTCAACGGGCAATCATTTCCACACTGCAGCTGGAATTGCTCACCAGTTCAGCGCTGAAAAGGGTAAGGATCTGTCTCATTATACAGTGTCTCGATGTTGAAGAGCATTTGGACTGAAAGCCCACTCTGCAGTGACCAAACCTCTCATTAGCAGAAAGAATCAAAATACAAGACTAAGCTTTGCTGAGGAGCATGTTTTGTGGACAGAGGAGAACTGGTCCAAAGTTCACTTCAGTGATGAAAGCAAGTTAAATTTATTTGGGTCCGATGGGAAACATTATGTTCGGCGACAAACTGTGGAGGAGGAAGTGTCATGGTTTGGGGCATGTTTTCTGCAGCAGAAGTTGGGCCTCTTATACAGCTACACGGCAGAGTGAATGCAAATGTTTATCAGAACCTTCTTTAACAACATATGGTTCCTTCCCTGCATTCATCACCCAATCAGCCCGCAGTGTTCATGCAGGACAACGCTCCATGTCACACAGCAAAACAGGTAAAGCAGTTCCTTGAAACTGAAAACATTGAAATAATGACATGGCCTGCCCAGAGTCCTGATCTCAACCCAATAGAGAAACTCTGGAAAATCCTTAGCGACAAAGTTATGGCCAAGAAACCCACTACAGTCACCGAACTGTGGAGGAGACTGGAAGAAGAGTGGACCAAAATCACACCAGAGCAGTGTGAGAGACAAGTGCTGTCCTGTGGCTGCAGATGTGCTGAAGTCCTTCAGAGCAGAGACCTGTACACTTCCTACTAATTGCTGACTGTTGTAACCTTCAGAAAATTTTGTTGTAATCTTTTTCCATGCTACAGTCATTGTTGTTCTCTAATTTTAGATCATTTTGATCTAATTTTGATCGTGTTTTCTACAAAATAATGTTTTTTTTTTTTTAATGTTATTTTGTGGAAAAGGTGTTCTGGTAGCATGGTATAGACAGAACAAAAACTCCTTCAACTGTTGAGCAGTGAAAATGACATTATTTTAGAATTGTTCAATTGTTTATAAATTGTTCTCTAATTTTGATCGCCAGTGTACATACATACATGCATACATACATACATACATACATACATACATACATACATGCATGCATGTATGTATGTATGTATGTATGTATGTACATACATACATGCATACATACATACATGCATGCATAAAATGTATGTTTATGTATGTATGTTCAGTCAAACGTCTGGACACACCTTCTCCTTCAAATTGTTTTTCTTTGTTTTTCTTATTTTCAACATTGTACAATAATACGGACGATATCCAAACTATGAAAGAACACATGTAGAATTATGTAGCAAACGAAAAACATGTTAAATGTCCCAGAATATGTTTTATATTTTCGATTGTTCAATATAGCCCCCTTTTACAATTAATGACAGTTTTGCACACTCCTGATCTTCCCTCAGTCAGTCTCATGAAGTAGTCACCTGGAATGGTTTTCAAACAGTCTTGAGAAGTTCCCAGAGGTGTTACATGCTTGTTAGCTGCTTTTCCTGCACTGCCCAGTTCAACTCAACCCAAACAATCCAAAAGTGGATTTAGATTGGGTGATTTATCGCTCTCCTTCTTGAGCTCTGGGGTCATTGTCCTGTTAGAAAACACATTTTGGTCAGACTAATTGCAAACTGAGATGGCAAAAAAATGAGATGGCATGCCACTGCAAAACGCTGTGCCCTTAATTTTCACCATATCATAACAGTTTCACCAGCAAAGCACCCCCACACCATCACACCTCCTCCTTCTCCACCCTCTGTACATCTAACAATTACATGGTGGCTCAAATTTGGACTCATTAGACCAAAGAACAGTTTTCCACTGATCTAAGTGTCTATTCTTCGTGTTTCTTGGTCCAATCAAGTCTCTTCTGTTTGTTGTTCATCTGAAGTAATGGTTTCTTTGCCACAATTAATCCATGAAGGCCTGACTCATGCAGTCTCCTCTGAACAGTGGATGTTGCAATATATCTGCCACTTGAACTCTGATGAGCATTTATGTAAATCAGCAGTCTTTGAGGCAGGTAATTGTAATAAACTTATCATCTAAAGCAAAAGTTGCTCATGGTCTTCCTTTCCTGGGACAGTCACTGATGAGAACCTGTTTCATCATAATGTTTGATGGTTTTGGAGACTGCACTTGGAAATACATTTAAAGTTTTTTCTTTTTTTGGTTTGATTGACCTTCAGTAATGATGGAATGTCTTTTTTCTTAACTGAGTGTTTCCTGCCATAACATGGATTTGTACAGTAGCACTAGTAGGGCTATTGACTCTATAAATAGGGCTATTCTTTCTCTGACAACTGATGGTCTAAATCACATTAAGAACTCAAGAAATGTCACAAATAAACCTTTGAAAAGGCACATCTGTGAACTGAAAACCAACCTTGTAAATTTAAAGAGAGAATAACATTAGTTTACTAAGCTGTCATCTAAGCTAAATGTAGCTACTTTGGACAATATAAAATATAAAACATATTCTGAGTTGTTTTTTGTTTACTACATAATTCCATACTTGTTCTTTCATAGTAGTTATTAATGTACAATTTTTTAAAATAAATCCAAACTTTTGACTGGGATTTGTATATACTCTATATCTGATTAAATAAACTTTTGACAGGTATTGTATGTGTGTGTGTGTGTGTGTGTGTGTGTGTGTGTGTGTGTGTGTGTGTGTGTGTGTGTGTGTGAGTGAGTGAGTGAGTGAGTGAGTGAGTGTTTATATATAACAATTATTCTAAGCAAGGTAGGTGTAATGATAATAATTAATAATGATTGCCTAAGCAATTCAAGAGTGACATGTGTTGACTATGGGCAATGGCAGAATTGTCTGATTGTAGAAAGAAAGGTTTGGATAAACAAAATGGCCAGGATGGTGTAACGACAGCATGGAAAGTCGTTGATGAGATACCTGCCTCACTTCCGGTTTCTTGCTGTCACTTGTACAACTTGTCAGTCCTATGTAATCCTTTTCATTACGAAAAATACACAATGTTCAGCAAAACTGTGCATAGCAACAGATGTAACAGCAATAACAGCAAAGTGCTAAAAGGATAAGTCGTATATAATAATACTCTGAGCTGAATGCATTAGTTAATAAACTGCTACCCAACAAGGTGTCAACTCAGTTATGATCACATTTTATTCGGCAGGTCCTAAACATAACTTTAATACCCCAGTGACACTGGAATATATGATACAAATGATGCACCACACAGTGGTAGCTCAGTGGTTAAAGTGCTGGGTTACTGGGTTACTGATCGGAAGGTTGGGGGTTCAAGCCCCGGTATAGCCAAGCTGCCACCCTTGGGCCCTTGAGCAAGCCCCATAACCCTCTGTGCTCCAGGGGCGCTGTATCATGGCCGACCCTGTGCTCTGACCCCAGTTTCCGAGCAAGCTGGGATATGCGAAGAACAAATTTCACTGTGCTCTAATGTATATGTGACAAATAACGGCTATTCTATTATATATTCTATAACTCATTATCATGTCACTGAAAGTGTCACTGCTATGCTAAGTGGTTGAATGGCCGCTTGAATAGTCAGTGGTGGTCCTGTAACTGCTTTCCACTGGGAAGAATGAGAGTGTCTAGAAAACATACTTGTTGGTGTATCTGATTAGATGTAACCACAAGATACAAGGTATATCCAGTAAACTGGTATCTTAGTTTACATCACTTGTTTTTTAATGTCTTATCCACAAAGGGCTGGTGTGGCTGTTAGTGTTCATTCCAGCCAAGCAGGATCCACACCTTGTAGATGTTTGTGAAAAAAGATGCTCCGAATAAACAAGTCGAAATAGGCGTGGCTCCTGCTGGGTAGGAATGAAACCCTGCAGCCACACTGAACTCCATTTCTGAAGACTTCTTTTTTGTCTCATCACCTCAGAGGATAAAGCTAATGGTGCCATTTTCCACTGCTGCATATTTAAATCTGACATTTGTTCTGTTAAACTGGAATTCATAATGCTAGCAAAAGACCAGTGGTATTAAATTATATTTGAATACAATTAGTAATCATTTTGTGTTTGATTGAATGGAATGAGACTGACTGCATTGTGCCACATGCAAAAATGTAGGGCAGTGAATTCCTACCTCATCTCATTATTGCATAAGCTTGCTGGAAAGTCTGCCTTTAATCTTAAAATTCAAACCATCAATTCCACTGCAGTGTCAGCTATACACGTTATTGCTTTTTGTAATCATAGGAATGTAATGTGAATATGCTGAATTGCCATTTTGTTAGATTAGAATACTGAAATGAACATACTCAGGAAACAAAGGCCACACATATTTGCAACATGTAAGAGAGCTAGCAATTGGAAATTTGCATTATCCATTGCTCCAACTGAAGGCTTTTATAAAAAAATAATTTAAAGGTCACATTGACTTTCAACAGAGGGTTATCAACTCCAATACAGTAGTCTAAGGAGAAAGAGAATGAAAGAGAAACTATTCTACCATTAATGGCAAAAGAACAGAAGGAACACAAGCTATTTTTTCTTTTTTGGGTTTATTTGATTTTGTTAGTGAATAGAGATTTTATCTCCAAAGTGCTTTTGAAATTTCTGGCGAAGACATACCATTTTCTGGCCATTTACCACCACATTCAAGACCTGATGTACCAATGTCACTGTTCATTATTACTTCAGACCTAGTTATGTGGGAGGTGTTTAACTGTTGCTTTAAAATATATATAATATATGCATTAAAATCGTTCAATCAACAGTTACATAAATGGAACTGATTTGTGATTTCTGAGCTGACCTTTATGCATAAAAAGTAAAAGAATATACAGTTGTATGCAAAATATTGTTGTAAAAATCTAGAAATGAACTTATTAGGGGTTTAAGTGGCTAATTTGGACAATTAATTGTCATTGAGAATAACAATTCCAGAGTGTATTCAGTTTTCTCATTTTTTAAACTTCATGGAAGAGTCATCAGAAGCGAACCTTAAATGCCACATCACAAAAGTACCTTCCTGATGTAGGCAAATTAATAGTATAGATAAGCTAGAGGCATTTAGCAAACAACTGTTTTGGACTGCATGAAACTAAAACTAGAAACTTTTTGCAAGAAAGAGTTTGCAAGATTTCCTGAAACAAGAAGTAAAAAATAAAGGGGCCCCATTAAAAAAAACATTTGCAAGATGTTCTTTCTGCCAAAGGGCATGTTTCCAAGTTTGCAACATGTGGTTAGTATGATAATTTTTATGGTTTGGTAGGGACTCTTTTTTGGTGTTCTTATCAGTTCAGTTATAAAGTAACTGTGAATTATCATTGGCAGAAGT
>NC_139575.1:20783950-20938950 GCF_946808225.1 Silurus aristotelis | reverse complement strand
ATAAATCATTGATATTCTCATATATATATATATATATATATATATATATATATATATATATATATATATATATATATATAGGCACTGCTATGATGAGACATGAACTCTGAACTTGCGCTGTGATATCTGGTGCCAAGAAAAGCCAGATATTTTGTCCAGTACAACCCACAGATGCTTCATTGGATTAAAATCTGGGGTATTTGGAGGCCAAGTCAACACCTTCAACTCTTTGTCAGGTTCATTAAACCATTTGTGAACAATGTTTGCAGTTTGCCAGATAATTTTTGCGAAACAGGTCACTGCAATTAGGGAATACCATTGCAATGAAAGGGTGTAATTGGTGTGCAGCAATGTTTAGGTAGGTGGTACATGTTAATGCTACAAGAATGCCAGGACCCAAGGTTTCCTAACGAAAGATTTCACAGAACGTCAAACTGACTCTTGGGTTGCCATCTTTTTTTTTTGTCCTTTTATTGTGTCCTTTTATTTTAATGTGTGCTTTGACTGGACAATCTGTGCTTACTTACTATTGGTGTCACTTCTAAAGGCATTTTGGAAAATAAAGTACTAAAAATAGGATAAACATTTGACATGGGTGTCAATTCTAACAACTAAGGCTGTGGGAATCTGATCTCTAAAAATGATCCCCAACCTATAAAACACCTGAATGCTAAAACCCTTATTACCTGTAAATTACACTGTAAATATATATAACCCTATATCAGTGGCAAGCTATGCATTTCACACTTATGCCTTTGTCGGATCTCAGATTCCCCTCTGAGACCAAACACCTCAGGAGTGCTCCAAGTTTCCTTTCTTAGTTACCAATTCCCACCACAGTGGTGTCCTACATGGATTAATCCAATGATGCCACGGCTATAAAAAAGAAATCAATATTATACAGAAACGCTGTATAACAGAGCTCTGTATCGCAGACAGGAATCTCATGCAGTGAGAATGAATGGCATTACTAAAGCAAGAAACCCAATTAACACAATTCAACAAGTCTTCTTTTACTGCATCCACAGTTGTGCTCTATACGTTATCTTTAGCAGAAACATCATTATTAACCTTTTAAAATGACACCAGGTTTTCCATGAATTGCATTGTTTTCTGTGTATTACAGTTTCCTGTTTTTAAGTATTTTGGCTGATTTTTCCATCTTGTACATCTTGAAAATTGCCTTGTAATTATATTTGTGACAAAATCAATTTCTTCTCCTCTGTCAGCAATTGTGAAATGAAAAACAGCTATAAAATCCACATGAATATATTTAAGCTTGTGCAGTGTGCTACATATACGGTTTACAAACAGTGACTAGCACGCTCTCTGACAATCGGATCAAAGGACGTAAAAATGCCGACGTTATTGCACAACGGCTAGATTACCTCAGTGCCACCAGCTCGCAATCTGATTGGTCAAAGCAACAGCCTCAAGCAACATGTACATTACACTGCATGCGTCTGCAATGTTCATTCTGAAAGCCTCACGGCAGATTTCCTTGCTGCTGGCAACTCGTAATGTGACAGCTGAAATATGATTTGATAGAAGCTCCAACATAAACAGACATTCGGATATGCTGCTTTAAGGAAAAAAGCTTTGGAATAATTTAATACACATTTATGCATCTATAGTTCACATAAAGGGGGGGATCGTTCATCTAAAGTGACTTACAAACTAAACTGTCAGATGACATTCATGACATAGCTCAAAGAACCCCAGAGTAACATATTGGATGTACCGTTTCAAATTCATGACTTTCTGCTCATTTGACTCTTCAATGACCAGGAGTATCCTGCTTCTCCTGCTTCAAACAAAACTTTCAAGTACAGCAGCACAAAGGTGCAGCAAGCAGAGTTGCAGCCTCACAGATCCAAGATCCAGGTTCAATCTTGAGTTTGGGTTGCTGTCTATGGAGAGTGTGCTATGTGTCTGTGTGGATTTCCTTGAGGCTCTTACTTTTCTTCCACATGACAAAGACAAGCCACTGTCTATTCTCATTTGCCACAAGGTATGAATTAGTGTGCTGCAGGGTGTGTCTGCTTCATTCTCAGTATCCACGACAAGGATAAAGCAGTTTTCTGAAAATCAATTGATGAATACTAACAGCTGTCATACATATTCCAACTGAACAGTGATCAGCGATCAAGTGAACTGATCGCTGATAAAGTCCTGCATGGGAGTAACTAATACGTCCTGCTGTAGCATACACTGGGCGTTCTTCTCTACACTATCGAGCAGACATTTGCAATCAGCAGGCAGGTCAATGACCATTTGTATTTAATTTATTTGGCTGATTTGTTTATCCACAGCAACTTTCATGTGAGAGGGAGGAAAGAACAGAGCATTTTCTCAACAATGTGAAGCTGTTTAAGTTATTAATTCAAGTCAATGTGTCCTTACTGCCATTCCACTATATAGCTAATATACAGTCATTTTTCCAGCTCTCACACACAACATTATGTAGACAAGACTTTTTAATGTGCAAATACACACATTACCTAATAGATTAAATACACAGAATACAGAACATTGTGTGGGATGCAGAAGCAGCCTTTGTCACATATAAATTACAGCACAGTAAATTCCTTTTCTTCACATATGGATGCTTGTTAGAAAGCTCAGATCACAGGGTCAGTCATGGTACAGCAGCTCTGAAGCAGAGGGCATTAAGGATCTTGTTAAAGAGCCCAGCAGTGGCAGATTGGCATTGCTTGGGGCTTGAACCCATGACTGTCTGATCAGTAACCGAGAACCTTATCTATTGAGCCTCTGCCTGAGGCAAGGGTGCTTGGTGAAGCATAGCACTTGCCCGGGAGAGGCCACTTTGCTCTGCCTTAATAGAGTAATTGCAACAATGGGGCATTAAAGCTACTGAGTAGTGTAGCAAGAATCAAAGAAATGCACCAATCGAATGTTTACACACTTCATTCTCCAGTCAGTAACTCAGAGTTACTCTACTCACTATCACTAAAGCAACAAATAACATCGTAGTAAAGCCTTAAGTAGATACACTGTGAAGAGGAGAGTGTTAAGTGTATATTAAAAAGAACGACGGCCATTTTTAAGTTTAGTCCACGCTTCCTTGTCTCAAACATCCCAGACACGACGCTGTGAGAATGAGCCACAGGATGGCGCCATGATGCCGCACGCAAAGACCTGAAGCGCCGCGTTCGTTCCTCCCCGGAGTTTCTCGCGCGCGCCTCAACCGCGCACACCGCTTCAGAGGCGAGAAGTCGAGCCGCATCCCCCCCTCGTCTTGTTCCGGACGGAACTCCGGCTTCCCCGGCGCATCGCTTCCGTAAACTGAACCGGATGAAAGGACCAAAATGGATAGAGGGATGTTTTCTCTCTCTCTCTCTCTCTCTCTCTCTCTCTCTCTCTCTCTCTCTCTCTCTCTCTCTCTTTACACTTGATGCCCGCTGCGTAATTGAGACTGAAAACAGCTCTGCGTAATTGGCCAGCGGAAGTTTGGGAGCCAGCGCGCGCAATCCAAGCAACTTTGCCAAGGCTCAGATGCGGGAGTTTGGCGGAGTGCTGGAGGTCTATTTTTAGACACGTTTAGGGCTTGTTTTTTTATTCATTTCATCTTTATAGTGAAATCCCAGTAGGGGAAAAAAAGTAATTAAGACGTACGTACCCAACATTTATCATGTAGGTGATGCTTTTTCATGGGAACGTTTTAAGCGCAAAGCGAAAGGTCCGCCTTGGACGCTGGGGGTTTTAATCCCGTCAATGGAGAGCAAATGAGACGGTTATTTCCTCTGCTTGATTGACAGCCCGACGAAAGGTAAGCAAAGTCACCGATTTATTAAATTTTCAATGCATCGTTTCAAAAGAAATATGCAAAACACAAACACGCGTGTATATTTGCGCGCACCGTTGCGTGCATTCTTTTGCAAACACGCATATTTATGCGTTTTAAAGCAATTGAATAAACCACATTATTGTCTGTCTTGCACAGAAAAAAAAGAAGTGAGTGCAGTTTATCAGAAGAGCAGGCAGCACGGAGTTTCGATTCAGAAAACCACTGAATGGAGGTTTAATACCACACAGCAGGTGCAAAGGAACAAATGATTAATTCAGCTGCGTTAAAACTGTGTGGAACAATGAGCACAGTGGATGAGACGGTGGTGAAGGTGAAGGTGGTGCTGATGGGAGGATGTTCATAGTGTTCACTGTGGAGTGCAAGGCTCCAATGATGAAAGCATTGTATGGTACAGGAGGAGTGGATGATGTATCTGTCTGGCCATGCCCCATGAACTGAGCCCCATTAACTAACCTCCATTAACTAACCAATTTTCATTTTAGGTACACAGCTAAACCCCATCTTCTGGTTATGTTCAATTATAAACATGGTTTAGCCAATGCAATGACTGTCACCCTGGTCATTCATTGTAATCATAATATGGTATAAAGTTTGTGAAAGGGCAATTGGTGCCTTGCATTATGTATTTGACTTGTTATATGTGTTAAAATGGTGAATTAATTGAACACTGGGATATTGTCGTATATTTCTATTTCATCTCTATATAGGTGTTACTGGGCAAAAAAAAGAGCAAAACAAATCTGATCCATGGTACAAGAAAAAAAAATGCATTGAAGAGAAAAATGAGAAGAAAATAGCTCTCTGGGAGGATGGATCAACTATGCTCAATCTTGTTAGAGGGTTTAGTCATGGTTTCACCTTGGTATTTCATGCTCCTTCTCTTCTTTCGGCACCCCTTTCTCTGTGTGTGTTCTTGCACGCTTTCCTTCTGCCCTCCCTTTCCAGATTTTGTCGTGGCCACTCAGCTCTAGTCTGCAATTAGCACCATCATGGTGCTCCATCCGGCTTCACTAATAAAACCTTCCTTGGCTCTTGTTGCACGCCGTGATTAATCGCCATCCTGAGAGGAGCCGTACATCTTCCCTTTCACACACCCTGGTGACATGCAGTGTTGCGGTGTTTTATAGATCACCGTCAGCAGCACTGAAACCTGCCGGTGGGCCCTCCGGCTGATCAGCTTCATTGTGCACTGTGTTATTTGTGGCAGTTGCCAGGGTAGGGCAGAGTCCTGCCATAGCGTTTGGCTTTGCTTTCAAAGAAGCACGTAATTTGGACGTTCCAAAGCAAAGTTCTGTAGTTTTGTTTTGTAGACACAGTCATGCTTTGAATAATGGCTCAGGTTAGGGAATGAGCATGATAATAATCAGCCTGTGTAGTGTGTTTATTGCATGTTCTGCATAATAACAATGGGTTATAGGGTGCAATTTGTGTTATGCATTTCAATACATTTCATTGAATGATACATAAATATAAACACAAGGATAGCCCCCTCACAGCTCCAGTGTCTTCAATTTGAACTATATGTCTGTGTGGATTTTTTCCCCACTGTCTTTCCAACTTCTCCTCACAAATCCAGCAGGCAAACATTTTCCCCATGTGTGTGCTCGCTGCCCTGCGATGGACATGTGTATTGGCAAAGGGTATAATTCCACCTCATGTCCAGTTTTCCAGATCTACCTTGCCAAGGCTGTCGTTGTTTTTATTAACCTAAGAATGAATGTCACCAATATATTAGTAATTCAGGCGGCGTCCGTCTTCTCGGCTGTCAAATTCAAATTCGAGCTTCAAATATTCATCGAATTTGAGATCAAAAGCAAAACCTGTACGTTTGAATTTGAGGTGTGTGTCAAGCACTAGCACTGATTTTAATTTGAAAAAGCCGTCGAAAAAATGATAGGCAGGATACAAATATGCAATAGAGTCTGTACATGCTAAATGTTAACATTTTCTTATTAATGTTTTTTTTCACACTATCATTTGTTTTATAAACATTTAGTTATATACTGTCTGAATATTCTCAAGATTTGATTGCTTTTTAAAATGGTGTAAATATATTATTATAAGATGATATTTTCACTGATTAAAAAAGTGGAAAATGAATTCAAAATGGTAATGATATTGTTTGTTGCAATTATTTTGGGGAAAATATATTGTTAAAAAAAACAGAATAAGCAGGATGAAGGTTAGATATATGGCTGTGTAATATGTGGGAGGAACCCTTCTGTCAGCTTGCCAAGACAGGTCATTAACGATAATGAGAGGAGAAGTGATTTTTACAGCCATTTACACTGGTAATGATACAAGACTTAGCGTTTTGCTTTTTAAGTTCAGCGCATCCTGCAAAGACAAGGCAATAGTGTATCTGCAGATGGAGTGTTTCCACGCATTTGACTCTGTGTGTGTGTGTGTGTGTGTGTGTGTGTGTGTGTGTGCATGTGTTTGTGTGTGTGTTTTGGACCATATGACTCACAACTGGCATTACAGAACGACAAGAGGAACAGAGCAGGTGTTGATAGAGTTTGTTGCCTAGTTGCTTAGCCGTTGTTCTGTTTCTCTCATAAAAGTCTTGCGTGTGCTTTCATTGGCCAGGTAAAAATCTCGGATCAAAGCTCAAGGCAACTTTAGCTTGCAGCTAGTGTCGTCTAGAATTACTTTACATGCATGAGATGGCAGATGATTTATTGCAGAGGTGAGAGGAGATGAAGCCAAGGTGCTAGAGCCTTGTTTTTGTTGCCAGCGAAACAGCCCGGCATAGCTGTCCTTAGCCTCTAGACCGCTATTGAATTTGAGAGGCAGTAATTCGGGAATATTGCTCAGCATGCTTGTTTCAGTAGGCGCGACCAAAACTAGATGGGTTTGCCATTATCTTTGAACCTCAACACTATAGCTCAGCTGTTTTCAATTTGAGCCAGTGCGGTGTCAAATTTAAATCAGAACAGTTTGTGCATAAAAAGACAGAAATAAAAGTAACTGCATCAGACTACCTGTGTTGAAAGGTGCACAGAGGTGGGAAGTAGTACTGTAGATTCTTCTGTAGATTTTTCTGATATCAGTAGTTCACTATTTATTTTTTGGATTAAATTTTTACTTTCATGCATTACTTTTTTACACAAAAATCTGTACTTTTTACTTCTTACATTTTCAAACCATGCTCGATACTTTAGTTTTAATCTATTTGGTGACATGATCAAAACAATTTCTTGTCTTTGCGTGGCTTTTTCAATCTTCCACTAGTGCATAAATTCCTGGCTATCACGCACCAGTGACGTAGGCTAGTTTACGAAGCTAACAATTAGCAGAAGCCAACAAGAAGTATGGGGTTAACGTGGATCAGACAGAGGGAGTCAGCGATGTTAACATGTCTGAGCACAGAGACATTTCTGATCACCTGATCACCATTATCTTTACTCTGCTTGTGTTCTATATGGTGAAAATCTTTTATATTAATATATTAATAGGATGTAAGGTCCAGTTACCAGCGTGACACTAAACGCATAGGAGTAATGGCAAATCTTTAATTAAGTACATGTCAGTGCCCATACTTCTTTACTTTAACTTGAGTGAAAAATTATAGTCAGTACTGCAACTTTGACCAAAGTCTTTTAAATCATAAGTATCTTTATTTCAAGTTGACTGAAGTATGTGTTTATTTTTGCCATCTTTGGATGTACACACACCAGCACATAGTAAAGGTAACTCCTAAATAATGATATGGGATAATTTTTCATAAGATTTCATACAAACTCAAAACATTTTGTTGTTCAAGTATCAGGATAAAAACATCTAACATAAGACTTTATAATACAGCAGTATATAGTGTATAATGGTTTATTAATTGCTAGTATAATGACAATACCATGTAACTCAGCATTTAGAAATATGTAAATAACATCCATGTTGTTGAGCTACACTTAGAAAAGGAAATATAACACCATAAATAATGTGCCCGGACCTACCGGCTGTAGCGGCTTCCAATTGCACGAGCCGTGACAGCTCATAAGAGTGGAGGCTTATCCTTTTCTCAGTGTGGAACAAACAACAACAGCGGCTCTCCCACATCACAATATGATGTTGAATACAGCAGCATGAGCCATCTGGATGAGAGCAGTGGAGTGCAGCGACAAGCTAGCTCACGAGTTTCAGACAGATGAAGGTATCTGTGTCATTTTTTTTTAATTGCTGATAGAGGATGACCGCCACATCAATCTGAGAATGCATTATAATGGTTTTAAATGAATGTTAATGATAAGGGAATCATTTCTATGGTATATTTAGGACTCACCGTTTTGTCTTGTGAGACAGGGCGATGTCATTATGCAGTTATGCAGAAATTCACTTTTTACCAGGATCTCTAAAGGGGAAAGGGATGATGACTAATCATGGGTAATTTTAGCCCTTGTCAAAGCAGATCTTGTAAATATAAGAACTATCTTGGGAATATTTGTCATAGTGGTGGGATTTACTGCGTGTTGTATTAGACTGCAATTACTGCGATGAGAAATATTTATGCAGGGTGTCTCTTTAGGTACAGAAAATGTATTAACTTGCCAGACGTCTCAAGGTGTTGTTACATTTACCCTCTCTTATGTAATTCAATTAGTTGAACACTGGATAATATATAAGTTGCTCTAATAATGTGGCACACAATACACTAGAGCCTGTTGTGAGCTACCTGCTGTTGAGCTGTTGTACAAAGTGACATAATAGGAAATGAATTTAAAATGGCTTTATATGTGTATGCTTTTTTAAAGATGAGTTTGTTTATTTGCTATATCATAACTGCACCTATGGTTTAAAATTACTTTGGAAATGTCCAAAAGAAGTATTAAATTTAACCCAACGATAATGCCGGACATGCTGCTCGCAGCATTCTTTTAAAATTGTTATTTGACAGGAACAGTGGCTGTGCTATCAGTGTGCATAGGTCTTGTATATTTTACACTCTTATACACCAGCTGATATAATAGTTGAAAAGATTGTCTCCTGTAAAGAAGCTGCATTCAACAGAAAAGTTTTATTTTATTGTGTACAAATATAGTAAAAAACTTTAGAAATTAAAATTATTGTAAGACTGAATTTCTTAGCAAAATGCCACTGTTAGTGAGAGGATCATGAGTAGAAGCTTCATCACATAATACCAAAAATAAATGTGGAGAGAGGGAGAGAAAGAGCAAAAGACAGAGGCACCATGTTTTATAAGTGTCATTTAGGTAAGAGTGCCTGAGTGGAAGGAATCTGCAATGAACTGTAACCGCAACAAAATTTGAAGACAATAAACAAGCAAATCGGTTGTTTGGGAGCCTTCAATAAACACCATCTTTCTCTCGTGGGAGCAAGAGAACACAGTGTAATGTGCATCTCATGCTTCTGTCAAATGTTCCTCTTTTTCTTTCATGCTTGTGCAGGTATTCAAGTTCTATACTTCCACGTTACACTTTTGCCATGACACTGTTGTCCACCACACTGCCCTTGCTGCTCTTCTACTAGCCACACAATGCCTCCGAGCCCATCACACTAAGACTTTGAGGCACTGTTGTGAATCGCTTTGCAAACACACAGTGAAATTCCTTAGGGGTGGATATCTCTTGCTACTCAATTTCGTTCCTGCTGGACCTATTTTCAGCGTGCCACTCAAAAGAGACAGCTATATTACAATGCACCTTCTTCATTCAGCGTGGCTATGCAGGAATTGATTGCTTTCACTCTATCCACCTATCCTCCAGCTTTCATATTTCATACAAAGATGCTATTTGAGCCAACCGGAGTGATAGAGATGTTTTTTAACACGGCTAAATCCCCAGCTTTGAATGAGCTCTTCCTGTGTTCGTGTCCAGATGGACTTATACAAATGCATTCAGCAGTGGGCTGTTTGCTGTGCAGAATTAGAACACCTATTATTCACCAATACAGTGTCTCCCACAGCTCGAAAGGAAACATGGAAGGAGGACAGTGTGTAATGATTGAGCAGGGGACTTATGTTTTTTTAAATGATAATGGGAAAGTTAGAGGTGGTTGTGGGTATTTTAGTGAGATTTACCATTCATTCAATTTTGAACTTAGGATGGAACCTTGGTTCTGGAGTTAACAGTGTTACTGGCTTTGCTGCTGCATGATCTAGTTATTTTTTTATAACCACTAGCCATTGACCAAACTCAAAAGGAATTTAACATCAGCCCATTACCACTGAAGAATGAGCCCCGGGTCCATATGGGTCATTTCTTAACTCTCGGGTTCTGTTCCATTAAACAGCTCTGCTCCCTGCACTGCAATCACCCTTATTTCTCCCTCCGTCAACTCTGAGCTTGTGCTTCACAACCAAAATGCAAAACATTTTGGAATTGCACCAAATACACTTTCATACTCACAAACATACTCAGTGGACTCAATGTGTAACTTATGTTACCTGGGTAATATGACCTAGATAACAAAGCATGACATAACGTGAAATAACATACCATAGTATACCATTTTAGCATACATTAAGATGACAACGTAGTATGACCTGAGATCACATCAGGTAGTATAGCATAACATGGCATAACAGGGCATAATGTATTTGTAACGTAACATAACATTACGTTATGTTACGTTACGTTAAAGTAAATGTAAAACATTATTTAGGCAACGAGTTGTAAAAGCCATTATGCAGGCACTATTGTAGCTGTTGGAAGAAGCTACTGTGTAATGATAGAAAATTATACAAATTTACTATTTGTAATATGTTTTAAAATGTAACAGAAGCAATACACATTTAATTTGCTTATTCCAAATAAAATGTTTAGCTCGGTCACGATTCTTAGTGGAATTATGTCTACATGTTTAAAACAAAAACAACCAGAAAAAAAACTTTGATCACATTCTAAGCTTTGAGCTGGGTGCTTGGTTGCATGGCAAAAATCTTTGTATTAACCATCTTTTATTCTGTCGTTAAGACAGTCTAATAGCAAAGATTAGGTACTTAATGTAGCTCACTGAAGTGTGCAATTCCAGATTTTCAATTTAGAGAAGCATATAATGGACTATTCACTGAGAAAATTCATGTGCAAAATTAATCCTCCTTTTAAACCCACATAAATTACCTAAAAAACCTTTTTTGACAGAGACAAAGTGGTGTCAGAGCTAAGAGAGCAAAAAAAACCACATCACTTCTTCACCTCCGAATGTCAGAAAGTATGGGCTTTTGCTGCTCCTTGTAATCAGTCTCAGGTATTAAAGAAAGCAGTGGAGCTACTTTTAGGCACCATTTATTGTAGCATGCTGCCATTTTGTTTAGCTGCTGTTGAATGCGAGTGAAGTTCTGCTCTTATTAGCACAGATCTTTCTTTCTCAGTCACTATTTCCTGTGAGGCTAAAGGCTGTACAAATTTCTAAAGGCTTTCTTTCCATACTAATCACACTCTACACTACAAAAGAGTGGCCTTTATGCTCTTTCTAAATGTGTATGTCACTTGTTCAGTGACTGAAAAAGGATAGCAGTATTGCAGTGTTATTTCTCCATGCCCTCATCTTTTTTTGCATCTTATTTATTCCCTCATTTTATTCTTTTCTTTCTCTTTTTGGCATTGTTTCAACATCCCATTCATCCTTGTCATGCTCCGCCTTCGCGCAATCACAGGGCCACAATTTCAGGCTGAAAATTACAATTACAGGCTGCGCTAGTATTTTTCTTTTGCTGCCTGTTATTGTTCATGAGCAGGGCATGGCTACAGGTCGCCTTTGCTCTGATTGTAATTAGGGGACTAAAAGGCAATAACATGCACAATTGCACTAAAGGTTCCATATCCGTGTTTGACAGCAGGTCCTGTGTGGGAATAGGGAAAGTAAAAAAAAATAAAATAAAGATAAAAAAAAGTGCCCGTGGCAATTTTTGACCCTCTCATGTCTAATAAATATCCTGGCAGAGGAAAAGGCATGAGGCCCTTCACCACTATTCCACATGCTAGGGCTCTTTTTCTGACCTAACAGAAAAAAGTCTTCAGCTTGCTCGTTGTGAGATGATTCTTTGAAAGAGCTGCAAGCACTTCAAAGCGAGCATGTCATCAAAAGAAGCGAGGCCCTGTGCATCGATAAATTCATTGTACAGAGACTCTTCTAATCCCTAGATCTACGCTTCAGAACCGGAATATGAAGCGGATGTGAAGATACATTCTTTCGATATATATGCGCTGCATTAGAGACTGGCTACAGGCCAACTTTACGCACTTCGCTGTTTGATCTAGCCTGTCTTTTATTCTAGTTAGGCATAAAGATAAGAGTACATGTACTGTAGATGAAGCATAATCATCAGGCAGAATCCTCAATATGGAGAAAGCGTAAAAAACTAGAATTGACAAATTGAAGAATAGACAAACCAACTGTTGCTTGAAGGATACAAATGTGATTTAGTTCCCAAATCCAATCAGTTACATCAGACGACCGCATTCATTTATCTTTAGCTACGTTTGCTCTGTACTGAACCATCATGCATAGACTGAAATACAAAAGCAGCCTTGAAACTTTATATACCATCTGCCAGCTCTTCACCTTTTTTTTCCTCCACCCCATCATGACAAACAGAAACGTGAAAATCAGTTTGAAGACTACATAGACAGCATATGCACAGTGTAAACCATCTTTAACCCCTTAAATGGCCAGACATCATAATTCTGAGCACAAAAATTCTATATATTTTTTGTCTAAACCACAGGGGTGGCTGCTTTCAGAGGCACCATCAATTCTCTGAGCCTGTGTAGAATCATAAGTCAGGAGGGAGAAGGGGGCACGGCATCGTATTCAAGTCTCTGCATAAGTGGAAGGGACTAATTTCTCCTGGGCTTTGGTCGTACGCTGAGGGTGTGAGAGGAAAAATGGACGAGAGGAAATGACAAGAAGACAGAGAGAGGGAGAGATGAGCTTTGCTGAAATTCTCCTAGGAATGGTGGAAGCTGTCCACATCACTAAAACTTACAATTCTCTATTCTCTCCTCCCTCTCTCTCTCTCTTTCTTTCTCTCTCTCCCTGTGGCCTGCTGTCTGGCAGGTTGATCTGTGTTTACTTCTTCGCTTCAGGAAGTACTGACAAATCATAAACGCCTACAAATGTGTCCACCTCTTTGCCCTTTCTCTCTCTCTCTCTCTCTCTCTCTCTCTCTCTCTCTCTCTCTCTCTCTCTCTCTCTCTCTCTCTCTGTGTGTTTGTGTGTATGTGTGTCTTCCCCCTTCCCCACCACATACTCAGTAAGAAAGTCTACCCTTATGCTTTCTCTTTCTCCCGTGTTTCCACTTTCAGTTATGTGTCAAGGGGCCAGAAAAGACCTGCCAATCACCCCCAGAGCTCACACGTCCACACGCGTCTAGCTACGCATCTACACACTAGATATTCAACTGTCACTGATCGCCCATGTCTGCAGACAGGCAATTGGCAGGAGTGGTTGAGCTGGTCATTTCAGATTGATTGCAAAAAGCTTTACAGGCCTGTCTCATAGACTGTGACTTTTTTGGGGGCCAAAACTGCATTCAGCTTGCACTTTAGCTTACAATCATGCTTAATCTGGCACGCAAAGCTGCCACTTTATTCGGATACACTCCTTTCTAGACTAATTCCTAATCAGTTTTCTTCACAGCAGCAGAAGAATTGATTCAGATGAACGTGATGAAGAGCCGCACGCCTTCCCGACATCTTGCTCTGAAATGCTGTTTGGAGCTGTTTCTGGCATATTAAATAGGCACTTAAGTAATGTTAATGAGTGGACAATTTTCTTCTGCAGGATTGAATCTTTTATTTCACAGGGTCCTTGAGTGCAAAACGCTTAGTTCTATTCACAAGTTTATTCCTGACACAATGACCACATTTTCTCCCTGGATATCTTCAAACACCTTTTAACTTCCTTCTCTTCCTTTCTTTCTGTATCTCACTGGTCCACACATGCTATTCTTTATTGATATAATATTAATAATAAAAAACATAATTCCTTAGTGTAGTCCTTAGAATGTAATACAGGCATTAGGTGATGACAGCAAGAGAGTGTGTGTGGACAGACAGCCTGCTTTCGGCCTCTCATTAACTGTAGCCGGAGTGCACACGAATGCAACAATGCACTCTCTTACCTTGTTCTCTTTCCTCCAAATGCCTTGACTTCCCCTCCATGACAGGAAAACCCTGGCTCTCAGCTAAGGCATGATGTCTAACTGATGATTTCTTTTTTGTTTTCTTGAGTCTGTCTCTAAAATCCTCTCTTGTTTGGATCCAGAACAGCAGTAAGCTTGGGAGGGGGGGAAAAGGTTAAATGTGTAGAGCACAAAGTAAACAGATGAATGGCTGAAATGACTACTCTTTGCGATTCATTTTCCTCTTACCTTCCTCCACTTTATGATTTTCTTCTTTTACTTCTCTTCTTTTAAGCAGCTTTTTCCGCAGCTGTCCTGGTTTCTATTTCTCGAGAGTCAGGGCCTATATTCAGTCTCCCTCTCTCTTTTTCTCACTCGGCTTAATCACTGGCCAGCAGGGTGGCGAAACAGCAGCAAGCTGATTAATTGGGACAGAAGGAGGAATTCACAATACACCCTTAATGCCCAGACGCACAAAGTTGACCAGTTGGAACTTAGGGAGGGTTTGTTTCTGTAAAGTGTGGATGTCTTGAGTTCTACCAAAAACATGCACAAGACCTCATGGCAGTATTTATGCTCCCCAAGCTGTATTATTTCCCAAATTGCATGATTATTAAGGTAAAAATGAAAGAAGTGTCATAAAAGGTAACTTATTGAATTTCCATATAAAAAAGCCTATGATTGTAAAAATGTGTCTGTCTAGCCTGAAATGCAGCGAACACAAGTAGACCTACAGTAGGTACATGTATTTCAAATCATGATAACTGGTTTAAGTGTAGATGTAGACCCTAAAATGCTGGCTAAGGTTGTGGAGAGGGGGAATGTTAGGGGGTGGGCATTTTAATACTGTAATTCAAGTTGTTCATGGAGGATGAGTATGAACACAGAAACAATAAATAATGCAGTGCAAGATCCACACATAGCCTGTGAAGTGTTTCATTGATTTAAGCCAGTGGCCACCAATTCCCAGTGAATCAATGTGAAAGTGCTCACAAAATTAATATAAACAAGCATTTATTAAATGTGTTTGCACACTAAACACACCCAGTAATAAGACTCAGAATTAGCCGAGCTTTTTCTGCAGCCCCATTGCACGGAGACACGAAAACAAAGGACAACTGACTCTGCAGTGAGTACTGTATTAGATGTGCACACCAAAATCAATTTGAAAAATATAGAGGCAATTATTTAGTCCTCAACACAGTCTGACAAAATAACTGTCGAGTGAAGATAGGAGGAGAAATAAATAATGAAAGCGACAGAATAAGAGAAAGCAGCGTCCAGGATCGAGTAGGAAATAGAGAAACCCACATTCACACAAATACATACATAAATACACGATGGCAAATGCATTGCAGATGAAAACAACCACACACACACACACACACACACACACACACACACACACACACACACACACACACACACACACACAACCTATACACCCCAAAAATGCACACACACACACACACACACACACACACACACACACACACACACACACACACACACACACACACACACACACACAACCTATACACCCCAAAAATGCACACACACACACACACACACACACACACACACACACACACACACACACACACACACACACACACACACACACACACACACACACACACACACACCACAGTTATTAAACCCGTACCATTTTGTTCTCATACATAATGCAGATAGGATAGCCTTAATCGACCAGCCACTGTGTGGGGATCAGCAGATGTCAACTGTACATTATTCCATAATTAAATTTGTTGTATTGCTAAAGCTTGATCAGGTGTGTGTGGTTGTTTGTATGTGTGTGTGTGTGTGTGTGTGTGTGTGTGTGTGTGTGTGTGTGTGTTGTGTGAGTTTGTGTGTGTGTGTGTGTGTGTGTGTGTGTGTGTGTGTGTGTGTGTGTGTGTGTGTGTGAGTGAGAGAGAGAGAGAGAGAGAGAGAGAGAGAGAGAGAGAGAGAGAGAGAGAGAGAGCATCTGTACTGGAGTGAGTTGGAGTGATTCTATCTGTGTTTCGAAAGATTTTCTTTTTCAGTAGCCTTATTTATATTTCAGTTCTACATCAGCCGAAAGTAAAAGTGCTTTATTCATTCATCCTCCTTTACAAACTGCATTATTCTAGATGGGGTCACAGTGACTACAGAACTCGATATCGTGTAAAAAAGAAACCAAAAAAGAGAAAGAGAAAGCACAAAAACTCTGACCTGATATTAACAGGCACTCAAGAGCAAACACTAGAAATGTGAGGAACTATCTCTACATGATGTATTTACCTCATTTGCAAACTAATACAAGCAAGAGAACAGCCATTGAAAGTACCAGCATATTCGGTAAATTCTAACTAGCTAGCTCACTTTAAGTTTTACATTCCATTTAAATGTGCTTCCAGGGAAATTGCAATCTTTTTCTCTCCATTTGATGAGCTTTTAAGGAAGTATTGCATGCCATGTCCACTGATGATATACCCAACGCAGCAAAATAGAAAGTGGAATTTTTATGTGAACACAGTGAAATGACCCACTAAGGTTATATTAAATATAAGTACTCTTTGGAATGCCATTGGACTGGAACTAACATCTGAGATTAAAGAGAAAAAAATAGTCTTAGTAAGCAACCGTGCCCTCATAAGCCAATAGAACAGCTTCAGTGCACCATGGCAGATTCGACAAGTTTATACAACAGTGGAAGGATTATCAGCATTCTTCCCTAAAGATATTGCCTCATTTGGTGTTTTGATGATGTGTTAGAGTGCTGTTTCAGATTTGGAAACTATGAACGTGTATATTGATGTACCGATGTATATTGACTGTACAACAAGTGGCATCTAAAGAGTTTATATATCAGGATCATATATGTACTGAATTCTTCCACTTTACACCTCAGGCTACCCCTTATAAGCCCCCACTATGTAGGGTATCTCTGAAAATCACCACTTAGGATGACCTTGGGGTTGAATCTGTATTTTCTGCCCAAGATCATCTCACCCCATTTTTTAAATCAATCTGTTGACCTGACTTTCATGGAAGGCAAATCTGCAGAGTGTTTCTTGTTGTGCCGGATGTGTGCTCTATGACTATTTGAAGTCATAGCAGAGGCTAGACCACACACGCAAGTGACTCCTCCTAATGGTCATTATTTACTGGTGTTATGACCCTGAATCAGTGTCCTGAGCTTGCACACGTTTGGACAAGTCTGCCACCACTTATGTGTGTACAATGTAATTAGGCCTGCATGTTCTGTTGTTCCCATGGGAACACTTTTGTGTCTCATGACACTATCCAGACCTCCTTGTTCTGTCTCTACAATTGTCCATTCAAACAATAAAGGGATAAAACAATGCAGAGTTTTACTGTTTAACTGTTTCCAGAATTAACCTGTAATCCCGCAGAACAGAACCTACATTAAAATTCGTGGTAATTGTTTATTTGAGAGTAATTTCACTAACTTTACAGTACATATCACAGCAAAACTGTATGTAAGGGTTGAGAGAAAAGGATTGCCCTTTTCAGCAGCTATCAGCTTATACAGGTGGTAGACTGTGTAGGCTTCAGTACTCTCTTTGTGATTAAAAAGTCAGTGGATATTTTTTAATAGCTAGATGTTGCCATGGTTAGTGAACCTTTGCAAATCTAACGTGATTCCACACTAGCTAACAGCAGGCACTTAGAGCAGTGAATTCTAGTTATGTAAAGATTTGAATATTCACATTCAATTACCTAAAAGACACATATTAACTCGGCTATGTGTGACTGTTTATAAACACTTTATAGACACCTGAATATCATGCCTTCCTTCGAAAACCTCTTAAAAGCTAAAATTACGTAATTGTATAGGATGTCTTTGTTTGATAAAGCTAAGCTAATTCTTATCTGTAAATTAGATTAATCAGATATGAGGAAATGAAAGAATATAGACTGTATATATAGATTTTTTAAATGACAATGAATCTGCATACCAGTGGTGGTCCATATATGATTCATGCATCTATTCCTGTTCTGTTTTTATTCAGGATGTTTGATTTTCCCAACCTATACACCCCAAAAATGCACACACACACACACACACACACACACACACACACACACACACACACACACACACACACACACACACACACACACACACACACATTCAAACACATATTCCCACACATCATTCGAAAGAACAGATAGGCTTTAGCTACTTTAATGAACTTGTGCCCCGCAGTGGGTGATGAATGAACACAATGCGTGACTTAAATAAAGGATCTGCTGCCCAAGACAGTCCTGTTTGCAAGGTCTCTTTCTTACGCCCCCCTTCATTCTGTCTCTCACTTTCTCCTGGATAAGCTGATGTAACCACACGACAGAATCGTGCAAATCGAAAAAAGGAGCTCAACTGGATGGAGCGAAGAATCAGTCAGAGGAAGAGTGGGCGGCTGGTGGAACCAGCAGACAGCTTGTGGGAAGGTCACTATTTCACGTGTAAGGGGGCAGATCATGAAGGGACTAATCTCCTGTGCCGATTAGACTCATGCCTGATACAGCTTTCTTGTTGTGGATAAGCATATTAGCATGCAGGATGTGACCGGTGGTCAGATATGGGGCAGCATTTCAATCCCCCTTTCAGACAGGTGCAATGACTGTGCCGTTAAGGCGCATATACTTTCGAGTGGGAAAGTGGACGTTCTGATGAGGTGTGCTATTTTGTTTGAGAGGCAATGTGCTTTGGAATGCTCATGTTTAGTGTAATGACAGGTTGGATAGGTGGAGAGAGAGCATGTGCATCCTTGTGACAGTTGACACAAGGGGAAAAAAAATCAGGAAAAGAAATCAGATGTGTTGTATTTTTTTTATTTAAACAGAAAAGCATGGCTATTTTAACAATTGTGAAGTGTAGAATATTTTTGTGTGCCTTGAAAAATCTGCTGTAGTCGAGTGAACTGACAAGATGTAACAGTGCATGTGGCATGTGTGTCTATTTGCATAAACATGTGTGCACTTCCTGCATGTGAGTGTGCTGAGTCCATCTGTGTGTGTGTGTGTGTGTGTGTGTGTGTGTGTGTGTGTGTGTGTGTGTGTGTGTGCTGCAAAGAGAAATAGACCCTCTGTGTTTTGGGGAACTCTGCTTTGGCTGTCTCAGGAAGGTACCATTTGGAGAACAATGATGAACTGTGAGAGTAGAACCTCATACACAATTTAATGTAATGAATGTCTTCCTTCAATAATCAGTATCTACTGTAATCTGCCCCAACCTTACTTTTTTTTCCTTTTCACTTAAAAAAAAATTCTTGTTGCTCAGGTTTAAGGGCAGAAAACATGTGCATGACTCAGTTTATTCATGGCTGAGATTCACATTGATAAAATAACCATATGGAAACATAATATTCAGAGTTGAGTTTGGCATACAGCTCTAGAATTTTGTGCTAGGTGTAAAGAGATCAGGCGTTAATTAATTTACAATCCAAGCCTTGAAGTTTTAGCGCATTGTTGTTGCATGATGTTCACTCTAACGATGAGCGATGAAGTCCAGTACTGTATTTTTTTAAACAATATTAAACTCTATGTCGTGATGTAAAATACTGCAATTGAAAGTCATTTTAAATTCACTTATATGGCATTTGAAATAAATATGTGTACTACAGGTTGGATTGATGGATTTTATATTGCCATTATGTGTACAACTTACTCACCAATCGAGCATTTCCTGTCTGCAAAACAGCTGTGCATTACTAATTAATATGAACTGACATATTTTCTGATTCATGCTGTAAATGTGTTATGATGACTCATACAAACACAGATCTTGAACATGAACACAATACAAAGAAAAAGGGGGCTTATTTATTTAATTACATTCGTTTAAAATTGTACTTTGTATCATCATATAGCAATTAACAGCACCCCATACACCCCAATAATTTAACTTATGATACATTTTGGTTCTAAAAGAGGATGTCTAGATGCAATTAAAACACTTGTGACTACTACATAAGAAAAAGCTGGCAACCTTAAAGTGGAGGTTTCAATAATATGAATGGCTGAATCTCTAGAAATGACTTACAGGTGAGGCCAAACATTTACATACACATAGACTAAAGATATTTAGTCTTATTTTTACATAATTCAACACATTTCATGTCATGTTTTGGCAAATCAATGAGAGCAGCTACTTTGATTCTATCGGAGATAACATCAAAATAATCGATTAGAACTGATTATTTAAGCTTTTATTTAGATTTCTAATGGGCCTGTTGTTTATAGACACTAGAAATGGTCTTTTTACACAGTCTGGTGCAGGTAGGAAATAAATGTTATGAATTTTAGAAGGCTAATGATTTGACTGGCTAATGGCATATGTTGCAGTTAATTAGGAGTGCATTGTTGGCTATAAAGGGTCTACTTTTAGAGCCAATGCTTTTTTAACTTTACAATTTTAGAAAAAACAACGATGGGCCTTCACAAGTCTGATTCCTTAAAAACAACTGGAGGTACCACGAGTATCTGTACAAACAACTGAATGCAAATTAAAAATCTTTGCAACACAGAATCATTTACTACATATGCAAAATATAAATCATTCTTCTAAGTGAAGACCTGCTGAAGTCCTGCTAAAGAAGGCATCAGGTACCAAATGTTATTAATCCACTAAAGAGAGTACAAAATCTCCATGGCCACAGCAAGGATGCGATGCAAAGAAGAATATACCCCTTCTATTTTAAAATAGGCATAATAAGGCTAAAATAATGTTTGCAGTTAATCAGCAGGCTTTTGAGGAATGTTCTCTGATCAGATGAAAGACAAATTGAACAATTTGGTCATAATGAGCAGTGCTATGTGTAGAGAATCCAGGGTGAGTCTTTTTTATCCCAAGAATAATATGGTATTATTAGTGTTTTCTAGAAATACTGATTCAAAACCTTAAATAATCAGAAACAAAATGACAAAGAAAACAAAGCAAAAAGTATTGAAGAGAAGTCCTGACCTGAATGTCCATTCTATGGACACTTTACACCACATCATACAGCACACAGACACTTTATAGACAATCTAAACCACCTTAAATTGTCTATTGTTTACTGTTTCACTGTTTACTGCCATAAGCATTTTTTGTTTATACATCCTTTTCTTTCATATATATATATATATATATATATATATATATATATATATATATATATATATATATATATATATATATATATATATATATATATATCGCTTTATATCTTTATATATTCTTATATTTTATTTTATATAGTTTATAGTTATAAAAGTCTTTTTCTTTGTATTATTTTTCTCCCCATCCTATTCCCTAATGCCGGACCGTCATAATAAGCATTTCACTGCATGTCGTACCCTGTATGTATGTGTATGTGACAAATAAAATTTGATTTGATTTGAATCCCAAAGAAAATTTCAGGATTGAGATAAGAAGGTGTGTCTGAACACGCAGACCCACAAACCTGACTGAATTACAGCAGTTCTGTCAGGAGGATTGAGCAAAAATTCAATCGAAGATTATTAGGCTTTATTGTACCCTAAATGATACTACACTATTAAATTCAGTCATGTGTTAGAACAGAGGCACAAAGCCAGCTGCTTATTTAAGCCTTTTAATCTTAGATAACCTTGCTGATGCTTCCCCCCATCATAGTTCCATTCTTTATGGGTGACTTTTTTTTTCTTTTTCTTTTGAAGGACAGCATTTGAGAGGCTGGCCAGTAAACAATGCTAAAAATAATGACTTATATGCAGGGCTTAAGTTGACTGGCCCTTTCCACTTTCTCCTAGGAATTAATCTGTAAACATTTTTTTACTTTTATTTTCTCCTCTTTGTCCTTCTGCTGAGACATCTAAACGCAAAAAGAAATATATGAGCAAAAAATAAATGCTTTTATTCTGGAATGTACACACAGTAAAATGAAATGTAGATGACATATTCGTAGATATGTGCATGTGTATGCACTTTATTATCAGTCATATGTATGGTAAAAAGATTACACATTATTATTTTCGAATTATAAAAATAAGACAGTAACTCTGTAGAATTATGCAAAAACCAAGAGAAAGATAGATAGATAGATAGATAGATAGATAGATAGATAGATAGATAGATAGATAGATAGATAGATAGATAGATAGATAGATGTAAATATATGCACAGCAAATACTGTAGATAAAAAAAATGTAGCAGTGAAAAGTGCACCGACAGTGTTGAGAATGTACAACAAGTAAATAGATACTAGGCTACGGCACTAAACAACGTGCAGACATTGTTGAAAAAGTACAAATAAATAGCAGTAAAAAATGTGCAGACACTGTTGAGAAAGTACAACAAGTAAATTAGATATAAAAGATATGTTCATGTTGCTGGCTTTGTGCACAGGGGCATTGTCATGCTGGAGGTTTGGGTTTCCTGGTTCAAATGATGTGAAACTGTAATGCCAAAGCACCAAAGACATCCGATATAAACGTTTGCATCTAACTTGGTAACAGTGTGGGTGCGAACCACAAATGGCTGGAAAAGTCAGTGTCCCAATACATTTGTTCATATAGTGTGTATGAATATTCTCATTTCTGAGAAAATAAATAGTGTGATGAATTAGCCCTGAGACCATTATTAACAAATAATAAATACTAATAAAACTATTACTAAGTAATTACACTGCACATTCTTGAAGCTAATCTTATTGTCTGTGCTACCAACAGCACAGCATACATTTTTTTTTTTTTCATAGTGAATGTACCGTGTAATAGACCACACTCTGGAGGAACCTTCAATTTCTTTTGAGTGTATAGTTTTACTATTTCATGTTTTAAATGCTCTTCCCCCCCCTATCTTTCCGATCTTCTCTCATCCTATGTTCCTTCACGATCACTCCGGTCTTCAAATTCTGAACTTTTATGGGTTCCTAGATACCGTCTATCCTCTGCGGGTGGCAGATCCTTTTCTGTCATTGCTCCAATACTATGGAACTCCCTACCAATTGCACTCAGAACCATCACCACTCTGTCTGAATTTAAATCAAGGCTTAAGACCCACCTTTTCAACCTCCACTATCTGTCAATGCATATGTGTTAGGAGTCCTTAATTTTTCTGAAATGTGGTGTATGTTTCATGTACTATGTAGTGTTCTATCTCTTGTCCTGTATGTTTTTGTGTCTGTATTGTCTCTGCTATTAACTCATGCAGCTGCATGTGTTCCTTCGTCCTGGGCAAATGTCCGACGAATATGTTTATGTTTATGTATGTTCATTATATTTCATCTATCTTGAAATATTGAAATATTGTACCTTGTAAAGCGTCCTTGAGCTTGGGAAATGCGCTATATAAATTAAACTTATTATTATTATTATTATTATTATTATTATTATTATTTAATATTATTATTATTATTATTATTATTATTAAGGCAGCAATGTTTTCAATGAATAAGCAGCTTTGGGAAATAATGTCATATCTACATGCCACATGAGCACACTCCTCAAGAGATACTCTACAGGCACTGTACTCTTCAGGAACGACACACGCTTGCAGTATTCAGTGTAAAAAGTTCTTCTTGTGATGTAAAATACGAAGCAGGAACCTGGCGTCCTGTTAAACCTTCACCTTAGACGATGATACAAAACTGCTTGCTCTTTCCCCTAAACCTATAATAAAGTAGATCAAGCTTCTCTCTCTCCACTCGTATCTATCTCTCCCTATATGCGCCAGGCCGTCTGATAGCTTCAACCCTAGACTCTACTCGACAGAAAAGGAGTTTTGGTCTGCGTGGTGGTGCCGAGTATAAATGCATCACTCAGTTGTGTGAATACAGATCACAGTGTGAGCCACACTCCATTTTCTGCTTTTCTGCACATGCATCTGGAGTGTCTCCTGATATAATGAATAGCCTTTAGGCAATTATAAACATAGTGTTTGATGATGAATAAATAAAAGAGAAGAAAAACAAAAGGGAGAACAGGGGTCTACTGGATTAGAGAACAGATGCTTGGGGGGTTATCATGCTGAACGACACGTCCCCCATGCTTGGCAGAGGATCGAGGAAGATCAGCCAAACATTTTGTGCTGTCATTTGGCAGATCCGTTGTTTAGTTCTTGTTGTTGTTGTTGGGGTTTTTCACTTTCAGATGATGTGTGAAAGAAGGAAGCATGACATCACAGCCTGCAGCATGGCCATCAGGAATTTCCAACCTGATAACTTCATTTCAACTTTTTGAAACACTGAATGTGATTTTAGCGGGTTCAGGGCAAGATTTATTTTAATTACTGAAATTTACCTCAGTAATTTTACACACATTCCACACCTTCTTAGAAGAGTATCCTCTTGTTTTTTTTTTTCTGCTGTGGTGTCTTGCAGTACTTGGAATCGATTAGTTAAGTTCTCAGTTTCGCTGCCCTTGTCCTTCACGCCAGGTTGCTCAGAACTTATAGACATGCATGAAAACTGTCACTTCAGTCTGTATCCTGACCAGCTATGACCTAACACAGAATTATTGATTGTTTCCCTTTCAAGGTCTGCACAATGCACCTAAACATCTTTTTGCCAAGGCAATGAGACTTGCTGTGGGGGTTCTTACTGTGCAGCAATGTGCCTCAAGATGGCTTTTCTGAAGATGCTGACACCCCATTGCCAGTGGTGTGAGCTCTGATGAGCTGCTGCGGTTGACATGCTTACCATAAGGTCTAAAATATGACCTGTGCCTGGGGACAACACATTTTTGTGCCTGTAGAGCCTGAGGAGCTAACTCTGTGCTTGGATCAAACTAACGCTGACATTATATTCGCTTTATAACCCCTACACTTCTTTTCACAGATACAGTAGTTTATTTGGCTTTGAGCATTTCAACCATCGATTGGTTGAAGTATTGGGAGAAAGAGAGTGAGAGAGAGAGAGAGAGAGAGAGAGAGAGAGAGAGAGAGAGAGAAAGAGAAAGAGTAAAACTTTTCATACAGTCAGCATTTTGTAGTGACCCTGAGGCTAAGTGCCAAAGCAGAGTCAAGTATATTTTTTCCTGTGCTCAGATATATGACTCTGGATTTCGAAGGAATAAACTAACAGTTCATCTGTTCAACTAACAGTTATTCTGTACACAAAGTGTTTTGTTATAACAAAGTCAGGCCCATTCTGATCATGTAGTAAGTGAAATCTAAAAGTCAACCCGGCTTTGTCCTAAAATACATGCACTTCAGTTACATTTTCACTGTTTAAGGCATTGTAAGAGATAAAGAAAAAAAAAATCTGTGTTAAAAAAAAAAATCAGTTGTTGTCAAAGCAAATTCTTCTGAAAACAAACCTCTCACGCTGAAACTGTGCACAGCAGGAGCATGCTAAATTTGCTTCTGTCTTCTTCTCTTTATTTATTCCTGCACCTTCCCCTGTTGCTTCCAGATGCACTTGCAATATATATATATATATATATATATATATATATATATATATATATATATATAAAAACCATCAGCTTTCAGAAACAGGACCATAATTTTGCTGCATAAAATAGATACACAACATTCTGTTTCGGCTTTGTTCCCCTGGAGCCCGATGGCACGTTTGATCCATGCTAATGCTGCTATGCTAATATGTTTTTTTTTTTTTTAAGCAGTCAGAAAATGGAAAAGGTCAGACACAGCAAACTGGTTCCTCGTGCATTATCTCTGCGCTACAATGCAGTAATGAAAACGGCCGCCTGCTCCTTTCAGAGCCCTGTTTCTGGTTACGATAAGGTAGATGTGGTTGCAGCGTAAAAGACTAATGGATAAAGATGTCCAACAGGTTTATTCTGTCAGAGCCTGAATTCAATCATGGCGCCATAAATCCACAGGTAAGAGTCGAAGCTACAAAAGTGTCATATGGCATTAAGGGAAAACTCTGCTTATTTAATAGAGATTTGACTTGAGACTAAATCTGGGTTCATGTTCTTTATTGAAATAAATTACTGTTCAATTGGCAATAGTATGTTGATTTTACTTAAATTATGGAGAGTAAATGCATAAAATTAGCTTTTTCTTAGAGAACATCAGTGCAATTTCGGTGTTTTATAAATGTGTAACTGCTGCACAGTGCACCCTGTTACCTGTACACCACATGCTGCTGATGTGGAGCCCATTATAATGAAGGCACACTCCAGATACACAGATACTCATGCAAATTGAACCTTCATGGATTTTTACACAGCAGATATGAGAAATAGAGTAAGAGAGAGAACGAGAGAGAGAGAAAGAGAGAGAGAGAGAGAGAGAGAGAGAGAGAGAGAGAGAGAGAGAGAGAGAGATAAAAGATGCTTTCTGGCTTTTTTTTTTTTTTTTATTAATCAACCTTGCGTTATTGCTGAGTTGTGCAAGAAAAAACCTGGATTGTGTAAATTTTTGCCAATTATTTAAACTAATAGTCTTCTTAAGTAATATTATTAATTACCTGCAATTAGATAGTTTAGCTCTATAGGAATTCTGATAGAAAATGAAAGATTGAGGTCTGTTAAAGCAATTTCCGAGCTAATGAGGCTCCCAGTACTTTTCTCATTACTTCAAATTTCTCTGTAAGCATTACTTCCACGCTGGTGAATCAGCTCTCATGGGTCATTTAGAGAACATGACTCTTGCCTCGTCACTGTTGTATCATTCTCACTGTGACTTATTGGGTCACATCTAGCAGATGTCACACACTGCTCAGTTTAGCACTGAAAGCATCTTCAACTTTTCCCACGAAAGCTTACTTTTTAACTAGACAGTTTTACATTAACACTCTATACACTATAATTCTATACACTAAGTGGACACCTGACCTGTATGAGGGCACCTGACTTTAAGGGCATATGTACTTCTTACCCAAAATGTTAGCACAAATTCAGAGACGCACAATTGAATAGGTTGCCTTTGTATGCAGTATGCACATTTTTTTCCTTTACTTAAACTTGGAGACCAAAACCTGTCTCTGACCTCTGCCTATTCGAACACCTTTGAGTTGAAGTGGACTGTTGACTGCACCCCAGGCCTCCTCACCTTCCATCAGTCTCTGGCTTTACTATGCACTTGTGGCTGAATAAGGACAAATCCTCACAACTTCACTCAGAAATATTGTGAAACATCTTCCTAGAAGAGTGGAAGTTATTGCAACAGCAAATTGATACTTGAAGTGGAATGGGTTCCTCGGAAAGCACATAGGAATCATATGGTTAGGTATTCACAAATATTTGTCCATTTATTGTTGCTGTGGATCTGAAACAAAAACAACAAAAACAACAAAAAGAAAGCAAAAACCAAAACTGCAATTCTTGTTCTGTGTAGTGATGGATAATTGCAGAGAAAAATATCTTCCTAAACCCCAGAGATTTATGCTGTATATATACTGAAGCTCAAACTGGTTTATCTGATGTGCATTTCTTCTGGTCATAGGACACAAGCCGAACCCTGTAATAAGCCTCGGTTGGCTGGGCAATGCAGCCAGACTAATGGAGCATAGGATAGATATGACCGGCTGGTCTTATTAACTGTGGTCCCGGCAGACACTAACACTGGACATTACATCAAATAGTCGTGACCTGAAAACATGAGCAGGGATCACTATAGGCTTACATAGGTCAAAGGAAATAACTTCAGCCACCAGCTTCTTTTTATAAAGCATCTCTGAGCAAAACATTTACAGCAACCTAAAAAAATCTTCCACTGAGCTCCTTGAAAATACCTATCATCAGGGTTTTGATTGATTTGAAGACGGCTCTGCAAATAAACATTTAAATATATGTGTATGACAGCTGAAGTAGTGAGAGTTAAGAACCTAGACAGATAATCTATTACACGCCTTTTGCTTTATTGGTTACCATTTAAACAACAGAATGCATGATTAGGAACCCAATGGACAGCACTGATACATGCATCCTGAAAAAAATACATTGGAGATCAGACCTGTCAGGTGGCAAGGCTTTTTTTTTTTTTCTTTCATTTATGTGCAAATAGAGATGGATCGATTTGTGGCAATTTTCTTATAGACAAAGTGAATCCCAGTGAGCTTTATGTCAATACAAGTGTAGAGGAAAACCAATTGCTCTTGTTGCTGCTGTTCATTCATGCTTACTCCCAGTTTTGTTCAGATTGTAATTTATTTGGTCAGATTGGCAGTTTGGAAAATATATTGGCAGCTTTGAAAAATTTCAGTAATATGGACCATATAATAAATGTATTTTTTTCTGAAATAAAGATTTCATCAATTCAATAATTTTAAGAAGAAGAAGAGGACACTTTTATTTGTCACAAATATATATAGTAAAATTCTTAGGAAGTTAAAGTCAGAGCACATGGTAAATACGCAGCATAGAAGGTTATGGTCCTTGCTTAAGGTTACAGCTGTGGCACCTCAGCTGTGCTAGGGTTTGAACTCTTGACTAATAACCAAAATTCTTAACCAGTAAGCCATCATTTCCACTGTATTCTGGGCAGGGTTGTGCTGGATCCATTGTTTTTTTTGGGAATACCAGATATGAAGTCAGTCCACTCTGGGTAAAATACACAATAATGTAATGTAAGCAAATCCACCTACTGGCATGGTTTAGGTAGGTAGGTAATCTCACAAGGCCACGCATCATTTTTTAAATGAACACATTTTTGGATACAGTCTATGAAAAACTTGGCAGTGAATTGCAGTGAAAAAGAGCAAGAGCAAGGTTACACCCACAGGCTTTCCCTTTAATCCTGCCTAGTCTGCTGTAGTCCTGCTCTTTTAACATCCAGAGAAGTAACAGTTTTGAAGGAGTTATATCTTCATAATGGATGTTGAACTGCCTGTGTACAAATCCTTGTTCAAATTGTCTATCAATCCTGGCTATCAGTATCTCTTTTGCTACCATATAGTGGTACACTTCCAAGAGATGTTGAATTGGTCAAGAAATGCAAAACTGGCTCTCAAGCAGGCAACAGAAAAGATGTACCCTATTGTCCTAAGATGCAAGTTTGAATAATGGGAGTATAAAGTAGGAGGAAGCCAGAATACTAGAAAGAAAAACTGCAGACATAGACATGAGAACATATCCCTACTCCACCACAGAAATCATTCCAAAAATAATGATTTCTTCTTAAGACATTTAACCAATTGCTGTTGTCATAAGCACCTTTATAACATCACTGATGTGAGTTCGCATAGGTGAAATATGGATGTCCTTTTTGATAAGAATACAGCCTTCTGCCTTTTTGTGCTCTTAGTACAGTACCTACTTGCTCAACATAATCTTTATTAAAAAAGATTATGTGAGAGTGCCCCAAGCTTAGAGACAGGGCTTTTAAAGGTGAAAAAAAGAAGGAGTGTAGAATGAAATAAATAGAAATATCCAGTATATCTGCATAGCTTCTGGCTCATCCCTCTGAACTTGTTACTGTATATCAAATACAGAGGCGCATAACAATTATTTCTGTTTAATGTAATATCAGGAGCATCAGTTCCTCCTGATAACACCACTGGGTTGTTTTCCTCACTTCAGCAACTCCCACACAACCAGTCACAGGCGTATGCAGATGGCATGACAATGAGAGAATTTTTCATTGAGTTAGATGTTTTTTCTCTAAAATCTAAAAAGGGCTCAGTGTGGGGGTATTTGTGCCTACATCAGTGATTATAGATCTCAGCCTACTGCTGGATTTTGACGTGAACAAGCAAAAAGGGGACTTATTGTTTTTGTTGGTCTTTAAATGCTTCATCACTTACAGTATATACTTTAACACATTAAGCTCATCTGAATTATAGGTTATCTGCAGCTTTGTACTCAGATTTAAGGGTGTGATTCTTTTGTATTTATTGTTTTAACAATTATTCCAACTCCATCTAATGAATATCTAAATAAGCTTATGATCTTCAGCTGAACTTACATGCCTATAAAACAACTGTGGGGGGGAAATAAATGCTTTTTTGCACAGAAAAACCAAAAAAGGTTAAAAGTGGTGGAATCCTAAAAACCCTTTATTGCCCTAAATGAGCTGGAGGCAATATGCTGAGACAAACTGTGAGTGCACAAACAACGACAGAGTCTTTGTGAATACACAAGAGAGTCCCACGCAACAGGATC
Source organism: Silurus aristotelis (assembly GCF_946808225.1). Lineage (NCBI taxonomy): Eukaryota > Metazoa > Chordata > Actinopteri > Siluriformes > Siluridae > Silurus > Silurus aristotelis. The sequence goes on along the minus strand of NC_139575.1, from coordinate 20,908,993 downwards.
TTTTGAAGGGACTTTAAAAAAAAAGTGAATTAAGCGGGGCTGTCAGAAATTTGAAAAGGCTTTTGAATAGAGAAATGATTCTTTCAGCTTCTATCCATCTTTTCTTCTTTTTTTTGTCTGGCTCCTCTCCACCACTTTTATACTCTTTTTTTGATCTCTTTCTTTCTTCCTTCTCCATCTCTGTTTTTCCCTCTGATAGTGTATGCAGAGGCTTCCAGGTCTTTTTTTTTTATATTGAAACCTTACACCAATAGCAGCACTACTGTCTGGATATGTTTAAATCTGTCATGTGTGTATTAAAAAAGCTCATGTTAAGATAATATAATTTATGGCAGTCATTTGCTGTCACACAGTTTTTAAGCTCATTGCCTCTGTCATGATAACAGTTCCAAACCTTTTGAAAAATTTAGTAAGCACACTGCAATTGTGTACACTTTAAAGTTAAACAAAGAGGACCAGAACTGGGGGCAGGCATTATTCCTCTCCCACAAAAGCATTTTTCGAATTAAGAGTCTAACTGGTTGGAGCGTTGCTATAAATAGACACAAGTAAACAGTTTTGTCCTAGTACTTACTCATTCCTGACACTTTGGGCACCTTCCTTCCTTTAGTTGTTTATTTGAACATCTGGATCATGCAGATGCTGAGACTGTGTGGCTTTTACCATCCTACAAACTGCCAGCATGCCAATTAACTGACAGTACCGTTTTCTATATTTTCTGTCATTTTATTGCTTTATTCACCACTAGAAGCTAGAAAATAACAGAAAGTCTGTAGCTACTGTATATACCGACTACCATTTTGCCTGTTAGATTACACAGTGGCTGTTAATTGAAACCATTTAGGCCATAAATAGGCCTAGTTAAGCATAATGAAAGCATGCTTAATAGTTCAAGAGAATTTCATTAAAAAAATATAGCCCTTTTTATTCTTCCCAGCTTGATTGTCTGTGTGAAAAACAAGAGACCCCGGCCCTGCACAGTTTAAAATTTTATCTACTGTTTCCACAACTTATTCACTTGAACAGCTAATTATAAACCCCTTAATGAGGTGGGCCAGGTGTGATGTGGGTATAAAAGAATTTAAACCAAGTGGATCTTGAGGATAAAAATGGACAATAATCATAGCCAATATAATACAGTATCACAGCACAGGTCTGCTAACAAGCAATATGCGGCTGTTGGTGAGCCATTAATCGGAGAACCAGGTTGTGAATGCGGTAGATATTTTGACTTTGATCTTTGCTAGCGCCTAACACCCTGCTATCTAACGGACTTGCACGTGAGCTACGTTTCTGCAAATCTGCCCCTGCGTTTTATATCGGGCAGAAGAGTCGGCTAAATTACATGGCAACTATTCAAAATCCTGTGAAGCGTTTATTAGCCTTAATAAGTAATGAATGTTTTGAAGCTCAGTTGGTAGGAGCAATTCCATTACTTCAGTATCCAAAAATTCCAATTACTGGAGAGGATTAAGTTCCAGCGAAGGTGGAGGGAATGAGGAACTAAGAAAAAGTGAATCATTCTTCTTTTTTTTTATCCATTTCTGTTGCATGTTGATTTTTCCACAGTTCAACAATCAGTGCAAAAATCAGAATGAATAATGAGCACATGTAGTTCACTCGTTGAGTGCTAGTTGCAGCCTGTAACCAGTTAATCAAATTGTTTTCTTTGTCCTCACATTAAAAGAAATGTATAATAAAAATAGGCTAAACCTCATTCCCATTAAAATGTGAATCTATGGAGTGGTTCTTGCTCTTGTCTATTTTATAGCACTCTCATTAGGCATCAGACACGGCAAAGCCAAACCAATGGTATAATATTGAATATGTAGAATACTATTAGATGCCTCCATGGTGAAATAGGGTTATGGCTTGGAATGTGGATTCGACAATGCCATTGTAGCATATGTAGTGAGCACACAGTATATTGCAGATGGAAGCTATTTGACCAGTTTGGTATGGATTTTACTCTAAAAAATGTCATGCTTAGTGAAATATCAGCAACAGTATCAGCATTACTAAAGGTAAAGTACATACATAAATCAAGAACAACTTTGTGATGATGGTGCTGATCACTTTAAGAGTGTGACAAAGCTTTCACCCAGTAGTTAAGAAGTGTGTGTTTATAAATGCATAGCATAATACTAATGCAAGAGTTTACTATGTGCAGATGTGTAATATCTAATGACTACATAGCTTGTACCTTGAAAGGTTCCTGTTAAGAGTCCATTTAAATATTAAATAATTGATCATCAGCTTGTTACAGGTATATTTCATTTGATTCTGAGCTTTGGCTAATGTCTGTGTGGAGCTTTGCATTTTGTAGATTTATTTATCCTCCTACCCCAAAACTGTGATTGTGTGTCTGTGTATTGTGCCGTTCTATGCACTAAGCACCCTAACATCAGGATGAAGTGATTACTGACAATGAAATATCACTTATTTTAATATATATTTTTTATTTTGTACTTCCCTACCCAGTTAATTAAAATTCCCACAACTAGCTACTAAATACTGGCATTTTATTCTGATTTATTATTTATTAATTTTAGCAGGGCTCTAGTTACAATAACTGCAACCATTTTTTTAATTAGTGAAAAAAGCACAAATAAGCCAGAATATCGCATGCTAGATGTAGTGTTATGGTGTAAACTACATTATATCTTTGATTAAAAAATGTATTGTAGTCATACTAATGTGCACGGTTTTGCAGTAATATTTTGTTTGGTTGCTGTTCTGTTTTTCTTTTTTTCCGACTTTCTTTTGTACAAGTAAAAAGGGTGAAAATGCACATTCACTTAAATGGTAGATTAATTAGCAATTTTTTTTGGCTGTGTGCCTCTGCTTGACTTACGGTTTGGTAATTTGGGGTGTGTGTTTCTGCGAGCTGTAAGTGGATTAGTGTTTGTAGTTGAACTTCAGAAGCACCCACAGACTCATGTGCTAAAAGGAGGCTTTCCACTTTGGAATTTAGGATTCAGAAATTTTAATGACTGAAATTAAGGCCCAAAATTGCTTGGAAAATTATCTTGTCCAAACATGCAGAGAAACTCAATTACATATCCAATTAATGTTGGCCGCATCTCACCAGGGCAAGAACTGTAACAATTTTCATTAGTCGACCTCCGAAGGAATATTATGTTTGAATAATCAGCATGATTGGCCAGGCATGGAGTGCAGACAATGTTCCATGGGAAGACTTTCTAAACAGGTGAAATGCATCTTCTCCACCCTGGTTTTGGTGCACTACAGATTTCTGTTTTTCATGTGATCGATGCAAACAGGGCTAGATTAGTTGACATAATGACAATCGCATTTGTAGACAAGCAGCTCCACAAAGTTTGCGTGTCTGCAGGCTCACAGCCTAATCCTAAAGCTGTAAAAGGAAAACAAGCGAAAAGTCATAAAAAAAATTCCTCCTGCAGTGAGTCGCGCATATGTGCGCAGAGACTTGCTGATCCAAGTAGTCCAATCATTTCTAGTGGCAGTTTGCCCAAATGTTGTGGCTATGGTAACCATTTTTACACCCCCCACCCCCCACCCCAACCCATATGCTTATTCATCATTTGGCATTTTTACTTTGGTTGGCAGGTATAGAACAGTGCCAGTTGAAACACACTGCACCCATTAAACTCTTTAATTTTTTTGGCTGGCTGGAAGATTAAGAGCACTTAGTCCATGCCCCACTGTCTTTTTCCTTTTCTTTCTTTCACAATAACCCCCCCTCCCTCTCCCCATGAGGTGCTGCTGGTCAATAATGGATGAGAGCATGCTCACTGCCCCCTGACAGCAGGGCAGCAAACGGAGCAGGGAACCCTGCCTGCCTATACTGTGAATAATGCAGAAGGCCAAGGGCCGTGCTCACTACCAAGTGATGTTCGAAGTGCAGGTTAGCTCTTTAATGCTTGCTCATGAGGACTACAACACACAGATGGAATCCTGACCAGCATTCCGGTTCAGGGACACATGCTCCATACAGGGCTCTTCAAGGCATTACATCATGAACAGAATGTTGCCGATATAAAGAACGAAGGCTATGTGATGTATGTAGGAACAAGCTAGATGGTCATTGAGATGCTGGCAAGATCAGGTTTCCGACGAATGCAGTGCCATTAGGACTCATGCTGATATCATGAATGCAGGTTGGAAACGTTTGTGCTGTGTTCTGATGTGTGCACTGTTTCTATTTCTCCATTCTTGTGCTGTTCAGTCAGATTTTTATAAGGGCCAGATATTGAAAAATAATGTGTAGAAAGAAGGATGAGTCTTCAAGGGGGGGTTGATTGTGTTTCAGACCGTAGCTCTGGTCTGTGTCAGCAGTTTTAAAGATCTGTGACAGGCTTCTATTAATTAAAAAATATGCAACAATTGTGAGGCATTTCAAAGCTGTAATTACTATTATTACTCAGTATCATTAGAAGGCACTTTGTCTCACACAATACCAAAAGTCTTAACTGAACTGTGGAACCAAGCAGATCGGCTGCGTAATAAATGACATATCGGTGTTAAAAAAGAAGAAGAAAAACAAGAAAAAGAAGCAATGCCATCCTTAGCTCCCAGTAAAAGTATGTCCTTGGGGACTGTCAGCCACTGACAGTGCATGGCACAGCTGGAGCTAAACTCTTAAGGGATTCCATAAGGGTTTGACAGCCAGACTGCAGAAGTTAATTTAATGCCAACAATAACTGTAAAAAAAGCCTTTGTATTTAAATATTATGAGCTTTTTTTTATGTGTCCACTAAGGTATATGCAGAACAAACATAAAAGAGAAAGAAAAAGATAAAGTAAAAAGAGCAAGCAGTGTTGCTTTATTACTAAGCCCTAGGTGGATTTGTGGTTAATGTATTAGCTGTTCTACTTTTAAGTTTCCACACTGGAGACAATACTATTTTGGTTTGATCGAATGAGTCTTTTAGCTCATGGAAAGCTCAATTAATCACTAAAGACTGTTTCTCCACAACCTCTCTCAATGCATATAGTAGGCCTGGGCTCGGAGCAGCTGACACATTTGTAAAGGTGGAACAGCGTGCATGTTCTCAGGTGATACTATTTTCTCAGCTCTGTTAGTTTACACACCTCTAACTATAGTAAAAATTCAACAAAGTGCTTTAGAAGGACATAAGCCTTATTTTGTTTCTGGCATTAGCACACAAGCAGATTGGAGTGCAAGCAATCGTCTGGCTCACCTATAAAGCATTTAGCATAAAAAAAGTGACTCTGAGTGACAGCCAACCATTTCGGTGCTGTGAACAACTCTTCCCTGTTGCTCCTACTGTATGATCGCAAAAAAAAACCTGGAGTAGAAGTAACTTTGGCTGCTTGAGGCTTCTGTTGCATCTGTTTTTGAAGTGAGGGAAGACATTCATCTGGTTTAAAAGGAACTGGTTAGAAGCAATGTTGAAGGTTATTCTTTCATGATTTGATGTGGGAATATATTGTGCCTGTGCTCCTTGGATGTAGAAATACAGTATGTAAGGCAATTTGACATAGGACTATTATTTTCTAAAATCTACAGTATTATGCTATAATTAAGATTACTATTATACTATTATAACTCTTAATGAGCCTTTCAGAACCTTTTCAGAATTACTTTATTTTAGAGTATTGAATATTTACCTGATTGTTATTGAAGCTACTGGTACTATTATTTAGTTAAAATCATTTAATTATATTTTTGATTCTTAGTCAGCCGATGACTGTATGCATGTGCATTTTTTTTTTTTTTTTTTTTTACATTTCAGTAGATAGAATCTAAACATGTGTGGAAATACAATTCAAGAATCATTCTAATTTATCATCTGTAGTGACCTTCTCATGATAAACAATGTAGTTAGTGCTATAGCATTCCAAATGCATAGAAACCAATAACTGAGTTATTAATAAATCAAATTACTGCAGTGTTGCTTGAGGATAAGCATCTCTGGTCTTACCTCAGTAAGATCTTTCAGTATGATAGAGGAAGCAAATACACATATAGAATGAAAAGTACTCTATGCTGTATGAACAAAAGTTTGTGGACAACCGAAGATAAGATTTTATGTACTTTTTAAACATCTCGAACCACATTTGCTGCATCACATTGCTTATTTGCTAAAAACCTCCACTCTTCTGGGAAGATGTCCACTAGAATTTGGAGTGTGGTTGTGGTCATTTTTGCTCATTCAGACACAAAAGCAGTACTGATGTAGGGTGAGGAGACCTGGGGTGCAGTAGTCAGTGTTTTAATCATTTTTTTTATATGATTAATACTGTGGATCTGAGGTCAGCCATCGGATTTGGATCTCCTAGGTAATTAAAGTGAAATTTGAATGCTATCACATTCAGAGACATCCGCTAAAAATGTGTTTAAGTGGAATGTGGGAAAAGTCAGGTGTACCAATATTTTAGTCCACATAGTGTCTTCATGGCCTTCCTAGAAGGATTGTACATGTTAAGATATGCTTTGCATATTTAAGAGCATTAACTGGATATTTAAAACTGGCCTATTTTTCTTTGCTAATGTTAGTTATAACTAGCTTTGATTCCACTATGTAATTGTGTAGGTAGCAAGTAGGTAGGTAGCAAGTCACATTCTCATTGGTTATTTGCAGGATATTTACCTGGATATTTTAGATCTGATGAATTGATCGGACAATGTACTTATAGTTAGTTACCAATACACTACATACAGAGATAGAATGATATTTTTACATATTTCACATATTCACACACATTTTTTACAAATAATTTGGTTTGTTTATTTTTTAATTAACTTCGTTTTAATACTTTACTATTAAAGTAAAGGTAGATTAAAAAAAAAATTGTTCTGCTATAGATTCTTTTACTTTCAAGTTAAACTCAGTAAGACTTTGCTTCATTACATTTACCTTCTTCTGAGTAATGTTTTTTCTTATAATTTAAACTATTTAGTTTTTTAGAAATATAATATATATATATATATATATATATATATATATATATATATATATATATATATATATATATATATATATATATATATATAAAATACATATAAAATGGAAATCTCACTATATACTTTACAAAGTGGTATTAAAATGTTTTGAGACTAATGGTTCTAACTGGTTCTATTCTGACCCCGTGTGTTACCACATCTGTGATTTAATCATGGACAGCAAGTTAGAACAAGGAGCATGTTTGATGCCATGCTGTAATAAGATATTTGAGGTGTCTAACCCTAACCCTCACCCTAACCCTACCCTAACCTTCAACGAGCTCAACCCACTGAAAATGTTGAAACCAGCTCAAGATGAAGATCCAGCTTACAGGTCATCGTTTTTGACATGATTTCAGAGATCCAGCTGAAAAGACTTCCAGGACATACTCCAGAAGTGGCATGAACGCTGTATTGCCATGCAAGGGGACTATTTTGAAGGCGATAGTGTGTATACATATATAAAGTACTTTCTTGTTAACAGAACTAGTTTCAAAACTTTTTGATACAACCTCATACTATATATTTTATACTACTGTATATATTTTAGTTACTTCCAGTCCACTAATTTGATTGGTAGCGTAATGTTTCAAGAAGGAATATTCACTTTGTGAATCGCGCTGTTTGCTTGTAATCACCAAGCGAACTTCCACCTCGTCGTTTAAAACCAGTTCTCCAGTACAACAATAAAACTTATCTGGAATAGAAGACTTGATATATATAAATGCTTGTCAGATGAAGAAAAAGGGGCTACCAATTTTCCTGGAACACCTTTAACAGGAATGCACAAATAAGTGTGAGCAGGGTAGGCAGCATCCTAGCATACTATAAAGAGAGTGTTATTTTATTCGGCACGTAATTCTGCAAAAGAATATTTGACCATATTGTGTCTAAAATGTCCCTTACTCAAAATTAATTTCTTGTTTGAAGAACTGTTATATAAAAGCAATATTTCACTCTTAGTCATGTGGTTACTCCTAATATCAGCATTTCTTGCCCTGTGGGTTCGTGCCTACAGCTAAATCACAGCCGTTCCTGTATTCACTATAACCTTAGCTTTACTTGTGAAATATTGCTTAACAATACTGGTATACAATATAAAGTATAACTGTTACCTCAACCAGAACAATTGGAAGGAAAATGGAAAAAAAAGAAAGAAATAAAAGGTATAGAAACATATTTGAACTGTCTTTCTGTTCAATTATTTACTTTTTTCAGGCCCAAGAAAAAAATGTCATCTTGTAAAAATAATACATCACAACAAATAACAGTGTTCCACTAGGAAACAGATTGTGTCATTTGTTTTGGATTGCCACAGATGTTATCAGTCTGTAAAACGGTTTTGGACAGAATAGTTGATCGTGCGGTAGAGCTTTGCCTGATCAGAGCTTTAGATCAATCTAGACTTGATTTAGCCAATCCATTTATATTGATTCCTCTAAGTTACACATTTTAGCGTGAGCCGTTCAACATTACGAGAGGGCGTATTTCTAAAAAGAACAAAAAAACAGCTGCATACATTTTTGGGATAGGCCAGGCACTGCAAAGCAAAAGTAAGGCTTGAAGATCCACTTAGGGTGGCTTTGATTATATTAAAGCATCCTGAGCACTCTCATCCTTTCAATTTAAGTCAGACTTTCTGCTCGTTCCTCAGTGTATTCATCTAATCGAGTGAAATCTCAGGGCCCAGAATGGCTTTACAGATGAGCTATTGTGCTGCTGAGAATAAAAGAAATGGTGCTGTATTGAACACCAATCATACATTTTTTAAGAACAAATGATGGGTAGTATTTTTTATAGAGCATGTGCTGTGTACCGAAGACCTTTCAAACGACTTGCCATTTCTTTTTTATTTTTTTTGAGAGTGCACAGAAAATTGAGCTAAATTCCAAGTAGAGTTTAGAAGTGCGCTGATTTATGTCTGGATCAGTGTCTTCACTTTTATCCCATACTTGTATCATTGTTTAAACATGGTTTCTGATTATATTGTGTTGTAGACAAGTAAACTCAAATTAAAATTTTTTTTTACAGACATTTTATTAGTCCGGACAAACTGCACTCTTTTAACTGTGGTTATGTTGGAACCCAAACCACTGCTCAAGCTTTGTCCCTCTAGAAAAACACTGATAGAAAATATTGAGTCTGCATAATATACACACCTGGAGAGAACGAAGGGAGGCATGAAGCTGTGTGCGTGTGTGAGTCTGTGTGCACTGTGTGTAGGTGGTGTGTGATGAGTTCGGATGAGATGTGCTCTGACAGGTTCGGCTGTGTAATTTGGGTTCATGCTGATGAGTTGGCAAAACCAGAGTCTGTTTCGAGTTACTTCCAGCTTCTTACAGACACACGAACCGATAACTCTGGATGTGTTGCTGCAAAGGGTTCCTAAGGTTCATCTCAAAGTTTAATCTGCATTTAGAGAAAATGAAATCCACTTCCAACTGTCTTTAGAAAAAGATAATGAATTAAACCAGCAATTTTCTTATTGATGTTAGACAGTATTTTTTTTATTGCAGACCTTGTCTAGATTCCCTGCAGTTTCCTCGTTTCTATCGCAGGTAAACCTACTAAAAGTAATCTTTAAGCGCAATGATTTAAAGCTTTCTGCTTTGCATATTGTGCCACTGGCAACCAAATGCAATCTTGCAGAATTCAAATGAGCACTCAGTGAAGCTGTCACTTGAGTTATTTTTGTAACAGTTATTCTCTCATTGCAAATGCTGAACGTAACATATGTCTGCCACCAAAGAAAGCAAGTGCAAATGTGGCTTTATGAGTCCAGATACTGAGCACAAATAAAACATTTACTGCTTTACGGACACTAGACAAGGAACTGGTGAAAAGTCCTCAAGTGGTCAAAAAACATAGCACTCAAAATTCATTTACTGTGATATTAGATGGTGTTGGACAAAATGGACAAATGTTTTCTTTAAAGTGTTTGACCCTGTCAGTGTCACAAAGACAGGTCTTTTGTTAGTCTGACAGGCTGACCATATGCTGCATTATTGATTTCTTGAAAGCCCTGGAGTTCTTATGTTCTGTTCAGGATGACGTTATGGAGTGACAGATTTGTGTAGCTCCATGTAAGTTGGATATAAAAGTCCGATTGCTTAATTTTTGAAAGCATGAGCCCAAAGACAAAATTTCTTTGTATTTAAAAATGCCAAGCCTGTCGTGCATAAATGCTATGAAGTCTGTGTATAAAAGAGCTAGCTGAAAAAAAAAATCTCTTTTCTTCTACTCCAAGCTTTTGCTTGTCAATGTCAATCAACACTCATGCTGTGGACTTTAAGGTCTACCTCAGGCATGCATGTGTTTGAATGGCTTCTGTTCTTCTTCTGTCACACCATTTATCCATCCTCCTTCACCCCACTGTCTATACATCCATCTCTTGCACTTTTTTGCCTTTCATTTTTATAATTTTTTTTTCTTTATTCTTCTTTTCCACCCTCAAGCTTTATTCTCTACTTTATGGAACAGATGTCTGGATCTGAATTTGCACTGGCACACTTGTATGTCCGGTTTCTCCGAGAGACTGAGGGAGGCAACTCTTCATACACCTTTTTTCTTCTACTTCACCCACTCAAACACATACACAGAAATCAAACGGATCAAGCGCCAGACAGCCTCTGTAAGGCTACATCATTGAGACTGAAAGCACCAGAGAGCTGTATCCATTCTCAAGGGCAGTGAAAGAGAAAGAGAGAAAGAGAAAGCGAGAGTGAGGGTGAAAGTGAAAAGGGAAGAGAGAGGTTTGATGAGAGGAACAGAAATAAATATGTCAGACATCTTGCCATCTGTACTAGGGGCACTCCAATGGGACTAATTAGGCGGCTGAGGCAGGTTGAGGAGCTCGTTTGAAAATGGTGCACTCTTCCGGGGAAACCGGGAGGTGCAAAAGGAGTCTCCACTCAACACTGACTCACTCCAACATGTTTAGGCGGATTGACTCCCCTTTTGCTCCAAACGCCTGTTGTCGGCTGTGAAGCCTCTCGGTTTGGTATTTTTGTCGAAGGCAGATAGATCCGATATGCTTTTTATTCCTGCTGGTTTAAGTTAATCCCTCATACTGAAACACAAACAGATTCAGCACAAGTTTATATCTGTCTTTCTTGAAGTCTAGAGACATAAAATAGAGTGTGCAAAAAGGACATAATCTTAATTTATTTTTGTAAGTATTAAAACAGTTCATTCTTGTCTCACCATAATTTGAGCTGATTTCACATCAGAAATTCAGCCAAAGTACAGAATGAATTAATTACCATTTAGGCACATTTCAGCTAGAGTTGTGAGATGCCTACTGAAACATCTAAATGTCCCGAATGCCCAAACTCCTCTTGTTATTTTCTATTATTCGGTGCCAGGTTGCTTGAGGCGATTTTATATGAGTGAAAAGAAAGTACTGGAATGCAGTTTCAGGCAATTTCGATAAAAATCAACATTATTAGCCACAACACGGGGTGTACTTGAAATGTCTCTATTGACCCCTTTTTGTATACAGCATTGCCTTTCATAAGCTGGTCCACTCACTGCAGCAATTTAGACGAGTGAAAGCACAGTAGAGCTGCATGGCTTGGCCTCAGGGATATGTCAAATGCTACATAAAGCGCAGCTTAACAAGGAAACACTAAAACATCATGACTGCCCTTAAACAAAAATATGGCAATAATGATGCTGTGAGTTATTCCTTGGACTGCCTGAAAATGGCATTCAAGTTTACTTACAACACCGTTAATTAATAGATGCAAGTTGTTTGAATACTGGCTGGACTACGATATGTCTTCTGGTAGATTCACTGACTGTTGAATTGGGAAAAAAGGAAGGGATATAACAAAGAATACATATTTACATGATTGTATATCACTTCCCAGCTTTTATGCATTTTGCATAGGATTTCTGCATTTTAACATCAGAATGTAAAATTATGCCTAAAGACCAGTCTTTTTTTATTTCAGAAAAAAAATTAAAGAAAGTGATCAGGCGAGCCAGTAGACTTGAATGGTTAACACGATTGACAGTTGAGTATGTGACTTCATTGCTTAGTATTAATGCATTGTAAGTTTGACTTACCATTAAAAAATGTATAGGACATATAAGCTATGTATGTTTATTTGGAGATGCCACTAAAGAGACAGCTCTGATATTAGACAACTCTGTCATTTCTGGGCCAAAAGAAGGAAGAGGCTGGCTGCAAATGACAGATTAAATACATTGACAATGACTTGTCAACTCTAACATTATTTTTTTTTGCTTTTGACTGCCCTATACAGGTGAGCCTCAGTTTATACAAATTAACAGTGTAACCATTCATGGTTTTTCCTAGTGACATTAGACAGGTTTTGTGGAAGAATTTTATCGTGTTAAATGTATTGTGTTATACTTAACACTTAACTTACACTTACATTTAAGCATTTGGCTTCTCCCCCAATTTGGCCACCTATCATTTCCCACCCACCATTATAAGACATTTACCAAAAAGGAAACATGAGACATGAGCCAAGCACTAAAAGCAGGAGGGTTTTTAGCTCAGGGTGACGGAATAGATAGCGTTATAATGTTATACTTGGAGTTTTTCTCTCAGACAGCAGAGGGCACTACAAATTTACAAGCTGGTCCTTTAATGTTATTGCTATTAAAGAGCTTAAATAAAATAGCAGATTTCTCCTTTAAAACTAAAATTAAAGCACTGTTTTATGCAAAATCAGGAAAATGTTGTGGACAATTAATAACTGACGACCACCGGTTATCAAATGAAAATTAAAAATATTTCAGCGGACCAAAACTAGTCTTTTCTAACTGTTTATTATATGCTTATTTTGAATTAAATCAAATTATATCGAATTTTATTGTGTCACACTCAGAGGAAAAATTATATCTGCCTTTTCCTAAATATATCTTCTTCTTCTTTTTCTTTCGGTTGTTCTCATTAGGGTTTGCCACAGCGGATCATCCGTCTTCATACCCCACTGTCCTCTACATCTGCCTCTTTCAAACCAACTACCTGCATGTCTTCCCTCACCACATCCATAAACCTCCTTCTTAGTCTTCCTCTTTTCCTCCTTCCTGGTGGCTCCATCCTCAGTATTTTCCTACCGATATACCAAGCGTGCCTCTTCTGCACATGTCCAAACCATCTCAATCTCACCACCCTCACCTAGTCTCCAAAACGTCCTACATGCGCTGTCTCTCTAATAAATTAGTTTCTAATCCTGTCCATCCTCCTCACTCCCAATAAAAACTTCAACATCTTCAGATCTGCTACCTCCAGCTCCACCTCCTGTCTTTTACTCAATGCCACTGTCTTTAAACCATACAACATTGCAGGTCTCACCACAGTCCTATAAACTTTCCCATTCACTCTTACAGATACTCTTCTATCACAAATCACTCCTGCCACTCTTCTCCACCCACTCCACCCTGCCTGCACTCTTTTCTTCACTTCTCTAACATACTCTCTATTACTGACCCCAGGTACCTGAACTCCTCCACCTTCTCCACTTCTTCTTCCTGCAACCGCACCACTCCAATGCCCTCCCACTTATTCACACACATGTACTCAGTCTTACTCCTACTGACTTTCATAATATATAAATATATTATATACATTTACAGATGCCTGTGATTGGCTAATATCATTGCAGAATACAGAAGACATTCCATGGGTAGACCCTGCCATTCCCTGTAGAGAGTATGACCCATTTTGCTACAGGAAAGAGTTGTGCTATTAAACTTGCATTTAAACTTGCATCTCCTAACTGTACGGTAAATGCTTTTCTGATGTGCCACTTGAGAGCCTTGGCCATGATTGTGTCAGTAAGGTTTTAGGTTTTTATGCAATGATAGTAACCTTTAAATAAGCATTGACAAGCGTGTGGCAGATATTTTATTGCATCATTGTTTTATTAGGACATATAATCTTTTCTCTCTTCCTGTATCACATTATGGTCTTTAAGAAAAAATGTGTGTTTCTCAATTCATTATATTACTTGCACTGTGGGCAGTGGTGGCTCAACTGTAAAGGCTTTTGGTTACTGATTGGAAGGATGGTGTTGAAACCCTAGCACTGCCTAACTGTTGGGCCCTTAAGCAAGGCCCTTGCACTTCTTTGCTCCAGTTATGCTGTATCATTGCCGTCTCTGCCTCCAATTTCCTGACAAGCTGGGATGTGCAAATAACAATCTTCATTGTGCTTTAATGTACATGAACAAATAAAGGCTCTTTCTTTAAACCCAGAGTTAGTTTTCAATCATTGCAGTCTTACTTTGAAAGGAACTTTATGAATTAATTCAGTTTTCCATAATTATTGAGTATTCCAAGGTTTTGTCAGGTGCTGGAAGTAACACAAATGTAATAAGATGAGAATCAAATGATATTGTAAATTGAGTAATAAAATGAAAAGTGATTTACTTTAATCCAGAGACCATTTGATTAAAGCAGGCTGAACTAAATTGAACACTCTATCACACAACGCTCTGTTTATTGATTTTTTTTTTAGACTTGCTATTCGTCTCATGAATTTATAATTATATTTCAGACGCAAAACTTAATATCATTTGATTCACATTAATCCACAGATGGAAAAATCAATTAGATGATGTCATATAGTAGATTATATTACTGGAAAATAAATACTAGAATACTAGAAAACTGAGGTCATGACATAAAGTGTATTGGCCATATTGCTGTAAATACATGTAAATTTTAGAAATCTTATATAGGATCAAAATCAAATGGATGTATTGGTAAGAATAAAGTTTGTTAATCAAAAAATAGTGAATACACTATTTGGTTGAAAGATTATGATCCTTAAAATATATTGACTCTGATGTGAGAGGAAACAATCTCTAATTTGTGCGACATTTTGTGGGCATATGCAGAAAGGGAAAAAGATGGAAAAAGATGAAGAGCAAAATGGTAGTCCTGACCTGGTTTCAATTCTGGCTATTATAGACATCATCATCATCATCATCATCATCATCATCATCATCATCATCATCATCATTATTATGACCACCATCATCATATTACACCTCTATCCTCACTGACCTTCAAAATTCTTTACATTTGAGAGCTTGAAAGATTAGAGCTGCATTGGTGAAACACATAATGGCTGCAGTCTAGCAAAGGCAGCCTTTAGACACTACATGAACACAGCTTCAAGCCTGTTCCACACCTGAGGTGGTTGGATCATATTAGTTTAGAATTAAAAAGATTTCCAATTGTGATGAATGAGAATCTGTTTTATTGTATGCGACTCGCATGAAGGCTGGTAAAACTAGAGAGCAGAATTTATTGTCCTTACACTGACATTATATTACAGAAAGGTTTGCTTTATCGAATGCTGTTCTTTTATGAACTGCAACACTGAGAAAGAGAGCAGAGTGCAGAGAACAAATTCCATAAACAAATAATTGCATTCTGTTCAGTTTTTGTTGAAAGTGGGAAGAGGATTCTGTGTTATACCATGAGAAGCAGGTGAAAAAAAGTGTATACATACTGCTTTAGAGTTTTTATGAGTAAGAATTTGGTTGAGGATGAACGTTTTACTAATAGAGACTAACGGTGGAAGGTCTACTTTGAGGTTTATTGAAACGTTTATTGAAACGATTGCAGAAGTACATGTGAATGTCCACCAAATATTATTGAATATTCCAGCAAAATGGAGGCTATAAAAGTGAATATCAATTACTAAATATTTATTATATTTTAAATTCAATATATTTTATGTTAAAAATGTTTCCTTTGTAATTACACAAGTCTAGTGAGATGACTCTTTCTGATTTAAAATAATAATTATAATAATAGTAATAATAATAATAATAATAATACTTCAAAATAGTGAATTACACTGTTAGAAAACTAAATATAAGTTACATTTGCTGAAAGAAAACTATAAAAACCTAAATTTTTCTATCTCGAATTACATTTTTTAAAGAGAATCAGTTATTTGTTTAGTAGAAAATAATTCTAAAACAATTCAGCAATCAATGCATTTTACTATTGCCAGCTTGCTCAAATTTTTCTAAGATTGTGGAACTTTTTTTTTTAAACTGAAGTTGTATCATTTTCTTTCATTGGGGTGAAGAGACTCATTCATTCATTCATACATTTTCTCCCGCTTATCCGTAATTCGGGTCGCGGGGGCAGCAGTCTAAGCAGGCATACCCCGCCTTTGACTGCTGCCCAATCCTCACAGCACCGTCCCTTACGGTCCCTCCTGCAGGTGGTGAGCCCACGGGAAGAATTTCCAAAATATATTAATCTGAAAAGTAAGAGTTTGGAAATTTGCCATCTACAGTAGCAATGGTATATGTATTAAAGCAGTTTGTTCATGTGTTGTGCTGCATCTTTCTGTACTATTGTTCTGTTTTCTGTAAGTATACACGATTAATGAGAACTCCAAGCTGTGCTCTGCACAACACTTTATGCTATTGATTCACTTGTTCTTCTCTATTTACCTTAAATTTTAAATGTAAAAAATATTCATCACTCATTAAACGCATGAATAAATTAAATGAATTCAATATATATTGCTTCCTCCTAAATGAAAAAAAAAATAAAAGAAATTTTTTTTTTCCATGTTTAGTGAGTATAAAATGATAATTCTATCATGCTTCAATCTATTTTCCACTTTTAGAGTAATATCGGACTCTTTCACTCGCTCAATCCTGTTGGTCTTGTTTTCTTTGTATGTCTCCTGATTGGCTCCAACTCCTTCTGGTTACAGTGTAGCCAGACTTCTTTCATCTGAGGTGTGATGTATTGTGATGTGTGATTTGATATATCTGAGCTGCCGTATGACGTATGCATACAAATTTCCCACCAATTCTGACTCGACAGCCCTGACACAGCGCTGACTTTGAATCATTGTCAGGATGCAATGCAGCATTTCTTCTTCCCTGACTCAACAATCATAAACATTTTATTTGTTCATTTAAAAAATATAAAAAAATAGGTCCCATGAACCGTAGGTTTACTACCAGCTAAAATATTCCATATAAGAAAAAAAAAATCCTCGCTGCAGAAATCTCTTAATATACTCAACACCCTTTATTGTCCTGTCTTGCAAACAAACAGCTACCGCGAGGCCGGGCTCTTATTAAAAGAACAACATAGCTGGTTCAGTGGATCAGGGAGTTCTTAATCACAACCTTTTATTGCTTTAATTATTTAGACACCAAACCCTCCATAGACAAGAGCCAGTGAAAACTTCAGAGCCCGCCTTACCGCTAAGCATATGCAGAAAACCTTTACAGGTCTCTGCCAAGAGAGGAAGCAGCGAGCTCTGGAGCATAAAACTTATCTAGGCACTAATTTGATAAGATACGCTAACAAATTGCCTGAAAAGATGGCTGTGATTTTCTGATTATATTTTCCCCTTATGGCTTGGAACACAGTTTTGGCCAGGTGGTGAGATGAGCCTCTGATTGTTTCTGTGTGTGTTGAGTCTCTCTGCTCCTGTCACAAAGATGAAATTGCTGTCCAATGGTGTCTGATATCGTATCAAGACCAGTGTGTTTGCCAGCTGAAAAGAGTCCATCAAAACAGGAAGGGATTGTGTCACTGACTAAAACAGCGAAGAATGGCTCACTGGGAGGGTGATATTTGAGAACATACAATAAATGATTGATGGAATCCTGACAACACTGAACCAAATAATATGCTGTATTTTTTAGCATTATCCATGCATACATATTTATGTATTTGACGAATAATTTGCAATAAACCATCTGTGTGTTTTTCTGCAACAGATTTAACTATGTTTCTATATGTTTGTGTGTGTAGGATGCAGGAGAGGGAGCTGCAGTGTGTGGGTTGGAGAGTGCTACTGCTTGGTGTCTGCCTGCTGTCTTTGTGGGGGCAGTTGAGCCTGGCCTCCTCACACCGCAGCCACATTGGTGAGTCACACAATACTGATCATTCTCAATAACAGAAACACCACTTATTATCTCCAAGCTAAGTGATGAACCCCTGAGCTGAAGCTGAAGTGATACTGCTTCTGGACCTAGTCATCATGTACTTGGAATGTCTTTTTACTTTTACAAGCTTACTCATTTAACCCCAACTTAACCTCTGTTTGCTATCAGACCTATAAAGAATGAACAAAAGTGTTCACATTCTAGCATGCTGAGTCAGCTACAGAGGGATACAATGCTGCCAAATGCTAGCTAAAGTCACATCAGTAAACATTAGACAAACACTATAAATGTGAAGAAAGGTCATTTAAACTTAGGTACTAAATTTTGAATGACAATGACTCCAACCTCATAATCAGTCAAATTTAGAAATGAGTATCTGCCAAAGGTTTCTTACCAAAGTAAAGGTAATTTGTTTCTGTACCTAAGTAGCTTTTGCGCATATCTGTGATTTTTTTTCAAGTATTTCCGTTTCGGGAGACTTTAACTTTAACTTCACTACATGTCAAAGTCTAATTTCTTTCTTTTCACTCAACTACAAATAATAGTAGTAATATTTTACTTATCTCTACTTTTACTCAAGTACATGGTTTGTGTACTTGGCCACCACTGGTTTATTATAACATTAAAAAAAAAAGTTTTTTAATAATTGTCTTGAATTTGGCATATTTCAAGGTTATTATATGAGGAGAAATAATCTCCTTAATAAAAGGATTCCAAAAACAGTTTGAGGGCTAATTTACAAAACGATGTGCTGCTCTCTGTGGTCCTGTGAAGACTGAAGAAATTGACATATTGAACCTAACTGTAGACGTTTTGTCTGCTGGAAGATCTGGTCCCAGGGAGAGAATAAGGAGAGGAGGGTAAAGAGGGAGACCCTGGGCAAAAGTTGGATGCTATGACTTCACAATAATGAGCTCCATTCTTGAAGGGCAAAGTGTGGCAGTGCAGAACCCTGGAGTGGGAAAAATATGAGGAATTCAACCAAGGGCAACAAAGACTCAGTGACAGCTTAACAATATACACAAATCCTTCATTGATTGGCTACATGAATTTTTGTGAGGACATGTTTTGTGATCACATGCCAGGAGCCTTTACAAAGAGCCATTGGGGACAATGTGAAGAGGCAGCAGCAATTAATCTTGCCTACCCGAGCCAAAGGGCAGCTCTAAATAAAATCACACAGCATTTCAGGAGCCGTGACAAAGATAGCAACAAGTTTAAGGCACCCCATCTTTCTCCCAGCACTGCTCTATGTGTGGTGTTGGCAATAAAGTCAGTGATTGATTATGGCCAGGGCGCCCAATCACTCAGCCCTCAGTGGGCAGAAAGAGCTGCTTTCCAAGCTGCCAAAGCTCCAGTGCTCCTGGCTAACATTGAGCTAATCACATATTTAGTCCCAGTAGTGTTTTGAGGTCAGGCCAAGGTGTGGCAGTAAGCAGTAAACAGACCTCTTTAGCCTCACTGCCTAAGAGATTTTGGGACCTGCTGCCACTTGGGCACTTCATACACTCCCTGCAAACTTAAGAGATCACAGATCAACCTATGAACACAGCAACAGTGCCAGAACTTGTTATCCAGCCATGACAGCAACAAGGAGCTATAGAGGGATGTTTAATTAAGAAGCAGTTGGCCATTAATCCATGGCCATAGGGGTAAAATGAGAGTGACACAAAGTTTCATACATGAATACATACATACATGCATACATACGTACATACATAAATACATACATACATATCTATTGGACAGTTTAATAGGCACACCTACACCCCTGCTCATTTATGCAGGCACAGATCAAGTGCTTCAGGTAATGTTCAAATCAACCATCAGAATGGTTCACACACAACAGCCTCTGAAGTAACAAAAAATAAAAAACATCCAGTCAGCGGCAATTCTGATGGCAGAAAAGCCTTGTTGATGGGATAGATTAGAGGAGAATGACCAGACTAGTTCAAGCTGACCGTCAGGCTACAGCGGTGATTGAAAAAAAAGCATCTTAGAATGCAAACACATCAAACCTGTAAACCATCAAAAAGAATAGGACTATTGCAGGCATTACAATCAATTTAACTGCTCTTTTATGCATGTATATTTTGGTAAAACTATTACTAAAGTATTACTATAATGGTGCAAATATAAGCCCTGTTATTTTTCAGTTAGTATATATTTATTTGTGATTGCATTAATTACATTTGCATTACATTGCTACTGGAGTGTACGGCATGCCTTAGTTGCTATAATTTGTATCCTCTAGAAGAAATGCACAGTTAAAGAAAAGAAAAAGGAAAAGAAAGAATACACCATGAAGAAACCTCAGCATTTGAGCCTTGCTATTCCTTGAAATATCGAGCTCTATGTGCTTCTGCAGTAGCTGGTGCATGACATGTGGAGAACAGGTGGATAAGAAAATGGTGGACAGAGAAAATTGCAGAAATGACTGCCATTTTCTATTTTATTTTTTCACTTTGGTGTCCTTACTTTTACTGCATCTTACGCACCAAGTGGTGGAGAATAAAACTGAATGTGTAAAAACGTAGTTTGAAAATTGTAAAATGTTATAATCTCTGACCGAGTCTGATTGAAGTAATATGTGTCATTGACACAGAATATATGGCGTATTAAATTAAAAAAAATGACGTGTGAAAGATACAATGTACAATCAGGTTTAACACTGTAATTTCTAATAGCCCAAAAAACAGTGTTATTCATTGGAGGAAGATGAACATATAGCCTGTTCAATTCTTCACTTTTCAAGTAATAATCAAAATAACTGCGAAATGTGAGAGGTACTTTAAATATAGTTTGCAGCAGCAGCTGCAGTGCAGTAATTATCAGTTCTTTATTTCGAGTATCAGCCTTCCTCGTTCTCGTTTTTAATCACAGTGCTATCTCTGCACACAGCTCTTGTCTGGCTAACTCATGACCTGCATGCAGTCTAATCACTCATCTGACCTACGGCTTTTCCTCATTAGTAACCTCTCATTATCACCTATTGAGAAGTGTGGCTGGATGGCCTGTAACTCAAAGCAGCATGGTATTTTCAGTTTTGGGTGAGAATTAATGGGGAACTGAATGATTTTACTGATGAAATCTTCAGGCATAAAAAAGGTTTTGGCCGCTACTGAGAAGAGCATACCAATGTGCCTTTAGCAAACATTTACAGTGCATTATGAGGGCTCAAATAAATGTGGTCAAGGGCACAATGCTTATGCTAAACCAATTCTTTATATTGTATTTTCTTATAATGGTATTATTGTACTGAAAGAGTATTCAAAGTAATAACATTAGATGCCTTTATATGAAAAAGCTATTGAAGGTGGCATGTAAAATGGCTATTAATTTAGCATTCGCGGACCATGTTTAATATTTAAAACAAGCTATAATTGTACCTAGGTTGGATTAACAGAGGGACATTAATTCTCTCCTGGAGAGTACCTTACAGTGTTTGATTAATAATTCTGGCTTAGTATATATAAATATATTTGTTGTGGCTGTTAATGCAATGCTATATAATATATTGCCTAAACATTTCTAGCCATAAAAGAATACTAAAGGCTTAGTGCTGTGTCCTTCCTTCTCTCCTTTTTTTCCTTTCTGGTTTAATGTGATGGTGAGATGCTCCTAGCTAGTCGTTTGAGCTTTAGTGAAACAGAATGTTCTTGAAGTAGAGTGAAATAGAATGCACTAAAATGAGGTCCACTAAAATGAGGTCTATCAATCGTCTGCATAGTCAATTTATTACATTTGGTTGCTGTGTTCCTCAGTCTGATTCACTGCAGGAATTAACTGCTTAACACGGTATCCTGAACACGCCTTGAAAAAAGAGCCAAGCATGGTCGAGCCATCTTGGCTGAGTTTTCAGCTACACAAACGGGGCATGAAATAGAACAGTATTGAAACTGCTCATCTGCTGTCCACATTCCCCAAAATAGAGTGTTGCTGCCCAACATGGAGGAACTGTTTTTGAAACGCATACCATATCCGGTAGCCCAAAATGACAGATGGCGAAATTGCTGTGGAATAATTTAGGAAAAAGGAAATGGTCCATGCTTGAAAGCAGTACAGTGCTAACTGTGAGTGTGAAGTGATTAAAACAATTAGAGAGGCAGCAGTATGTTAATGACTCTTGAACTGGGCTTAGTTAATGTCATTTAAGCGTTTAAAATTCACATTTGAATTTAGAATACTTTACCTTTTACAAAAGGTCCTTTCTCAGTGATCAGTGCAACACTGAAAATTACAGTCAGAAAAAAAGGAAGTACCTCCCCTTCAGTTCTGTTTTTGTATATATTTATCAAGGTCTAATTAACAACTGTGTGGTCCTCAGTAAAATTTTTTAAAGTGATAATAACAACAAAAAAACAAAATCGATTTCATTATGCTTTAATCTTTCCAACCAAAGTAAACAACTATTTAGAGAAAAATAAGTACACCCTATAATTCATTAACATGTAAAACTACATTTGGCACCTTTAAAGTATTTTTATTTTTTTTTATGTTGGAGCTCATCAGTCTCCCCATTGCTTTGGAGAAATGTCTGCCTTATTCACGTCTTTGCTTAGTTAATTGGCTTTT
Source organism: Silurus aristotelis (assembly GCF_946808225.1). Lineage (NCBI taxonomy): Eukaryota > Metazoa > Chordata > Actinopteri > Siluriformes > Siluridae > Silurus > Silurus aristotelis. Next base: position 20,886,547 of record NC_139575.1, on the reverse strand, counting down.
AAGAGCATTTGTTTATGCATTTAGCGTTCTTGAAATCTCACCACAGCATCTCAGTGAGAGTGAGCTATTTGACTTAGCCGTTTCAACACCTTGATTGCGTTCTTCTTTATCCAGATTTTCTGGTGTACTTGGTAGCATTGTAAATGACCCAATTTCAGCCCAGCTAAATCTCCTTGAATGATGGCCTTAAATTTGTTTAAAAAATATTTGGGTATAAGTTGTTTAACCTTGTTTTAATGACCGCTTGTTTTGTGGCTGCAAAACGAGTTAATGCTTCACAGTGGGTACAAGGTGATTGAGGTGATACATGGTGCAGTGTTTGGTTTTAGCCAAACATGTTGCTGTGCTTGATGGCCAAATGTATCCACCTTGTTTTCAACAGTTTGAAGTATAATGTTGAACAACCATTTTTGTTTGTGGTTTGTTCAGATGCAATTGTTTTAATCTTAAGATGTCATACACTTTTTGGAGAGGAGGGACTTTTTTTTGAGCCGCTCTTCCATGAAAACCACATTTGTTGTCTTTAAAAATAAAAAAATAAAAAGGATTGTGCTTATAGTCCCTTGTAGGTCACGTGATATATATTCATACATACAGTGCAACCTTGATACTCACGGGAGTTACGTTCTATGACCCTTTATGAGTAACAAAACTAAAAAAAAAAGTTTTGACTCTCTCCTTTTGATGGTTTCTTTTTCAAGGGGAACTGTACATGTACTGTACTGTACTGTAAACTCAACAAAAATTTTTAATTACTTGTCATACATGTTTTATTTAATACTTTAAATAAATACAATAATAAATAGTTTTTCCAACATTTTTATGTAATTTATTAATACAATTTTAGTGTTCTTTTGAGCCACTTGCGTCTTCTCGCAGATTTTTCGCGAGTTACTCTTAGCCCGGTTCCAAATGAAAAGTCGTGAACTATTGAGGTTACACTGTATATATACAGTTTATCTTTGAGCATTAAACAGTTTGACTATCAGTTAAATTTGATACAACACCATATGACATTGTCTAAAAGACTCTTTAAACAGTTCTTACTGCTGATAAGTAAATTCAAGATTTTCATAGATAGATAAACAGCAACATTTGCTTCTCTAACATCATGTCTGGTGCAAACTTATACCTGAAAGCTCCAGAAAAGTAAAATGCTAAATATTCTGCTTTTACAGACGTGGACATGCTTCTAGATGATGCGTTTTATTTTTAACACTTGGCCACTAAGTACATGCTTAATGATTCTGGAAGTAGAAACACTGTACTTTTGAATATTTACTACTATTACTATTTATTATTATTATTATTATTATTATTATTTTTATTATTATTATTATTATTATTATTATTATTTAAAAAAATATATATTTTGTATTCAAATCTGTTGTATTGATTTCTTTGAAAAAGGTTATTTGTATGGGGGAAATTTCTTTGTAGAAACTGTTGATAAACATCTTGATAAATTAAACTTGAATGCATATATAAAAACCTAGAATTTAATAAAATACTAATTTGTAGGAATCATTTCTTCCACTAATTTTCTGGGGGTTTGTTAAATGGCAAGGCATGACTTTTATTTTTATTACTTATCAGCTAATATTTAATCCTGAGCTTGACTTATTGCCTGTGTGGATGTTCAGTTTCCTCCCATGACCAAAAAACATTGTAGTGTGTGAAATGACTATGCTAAACTGCCTCATCAAGGGCATATTTCTACTTTTTGGTATAATTTTCACATAGGCTTCAGATTCACCATGACCCTGAGCAGGATAAAGTGGTAAATGAAGAATGAGAGCTCTATTGCGGGGGCTACTCAAATGTTACCATTAATAAATAAAATATATCAGGGCACAGGTGCCATCAGAAATTTTTTAACAGCTTGGCTTAATTAAGTTCCTGATTGTTAAACCTCGATCAGAATCCTGTGGTGCTTTTTTCTTTTTAACCTTTTGACTCCTCGACTCATCGCCCAGTGCACCATTTCCTATAAGATCATATGACCTGATTATCACACCACCCACATTTGAGTTGAGATGTCACTGGCATGTGAAGCATAAGACAGCATGAGAAACTGATGGATGTTGTTATTTTACCTACTTAGTATGCCTGATGACATCTCAGCTGTCAGTCATGCTCAGAAGGCTTGGAGTACTGAGTGTGTATGTGTGTGTATGAGAGATGTAAAACACTACTGACACTTCGAGGGTGGGAACGCATGCTATTTAGAGCAAACATGATTGCCATCTCAACTCAGGCAGCGTGCATATGTGTGAGGGGTGGTAGCGTGCAATCGGAGTGAAGCACTAGCTTTACTACATAATTGTGAACATTTACCTAAACAGATGTTTATTAACTGACAGCTGAAATAAATAAAGAATAAGTGCTAGAAGCCATGCAAGAAACATTTACATGTATTACTGTGTTGTACTTGATGACACATTTCTATCTGTTCTTCAGAAGCATCATCAAGAATGGCTAGAATAAGCTCTGATCTACTTGCCCTACTGTTGGATATAATTTTGACACTATTGATCATGCTAATTTAATAGACAAACTTGATAGAATGGCCAATTTAGAAAGATAGGACTTTGCCTAATTATGATCATACTTGACTAAATTACTGTTTAAGGGTCAGTGAAGATTATTCAGAGCTAATAAGAGTGCGAAATGGTGCACTGTAATTTAACCCCTGTTGCCGACTTGATATAGAGCCACTAAGACATGTAATTTAAAACCACAGTATTGGCTTTTAGTAACAGCAGTTAGGTCAGATTTAGCAATAAAACACAGCAGATACAGAAAAGACACAGAGCTTGGATGAACAGAAATATTTATCTCTTGAAGTAATGATGTTGGATACAATGTCAAAATACCTCAATACTGTTTGTAGAAATCAGCACAGAAAAATCTTTTAGGACCTTTGTGTTGCCCATGATGCCTCTGATCTATCATTTGACTTTCATCATGTCTATTTTACTATAAATCTTTAAAGTTACTTATTATTAGTAGAAATAACATACATATCTGGCCTTAGTTTCATCAATAAAACACTGGTCAGGAAATTACCAAAAAATAAAAAAGCAACTTAATATGTGATATATTTTTCCTTTGATTTCTGTAAAATGCTTTTTAAAACCTTTGTCAGATTTGTTCATTTGTTTAATTCCAATTTCCTGGCCAAAGATTTGTTGTGAAGGGCCATTAAAAGCTTCAGATTTTTGCAATTATTTATATTTATTCCATTATCAGCAGGTAGTTGTCAGGCGAGAACGGAGGCAGAAGCCGAAGTGAAAGCAAAACAGTGTTTAATAACACAAACAGGCAGTGCCAACACAAATGCCTGCGTGAGCAGGGATAATCCAGAAAACCAGAGTCCGAGTCGAACGGCACGTAGCGGGGTTGCGCAGCCGCGAACACACCGGCACACACGCGGACGGGCATGAACATGCAATAACGGACCGCGAGTGTGTGAGAGTGAGCGGTTTATATGGAAGCCGGGAGTGATTGCGTGATGCGCTTTAGCTGTGCATGATTTGCGCTGCGAGCTTGGGAGCACGCAGCGGCAATGACAGTCTCTGACGGAGGTGTGGCAGATGGATTCCTGACACCAGTGTATACTAACCCTAAATGATGTTGATAACACAGTACACACTTTAATGATTTACTGTATAGTTTGGACCAATGTAACATGCTAGTAACTACTCTGTGTTTTTACAGAAGCTAGTTCTTGATGATCTACTGAAGCAGTCTGGCATACTTCAGACACTTCACTCATCTGTAGACAGTAGTCAGACTGTAGGCTAGAGGCAGGCTGCAGACCACTCAAACTCAATTAACTGAAGCTTATTTTATTATGTTGCCCCTAAACCTTGGAATTCATTTTAGAACACATAAGGAACACAATGTCTATAATACAGATTAGAAATGTATGCATTTAATCAGGTTTTATCAAATAATTCCAATTCATCAACAAATAGCTATCATTTATCAGTTATTATCTCCAATATTATTGTTAGTTTTAATAGAATTACACTTAATTTAATAAGCGTGTTTTTTTTCCTATTAATATTTTCTTTTAATCCTTTACTTGTGTTCTCACACAATTGCTAGTGAAGAATCTAGATGCCATGCTAGATTAAATAAGGCTTTTCGAGATCAGATCAGTGTTATTTGAGGTAAGCCTGAAGTTATTATCTTCAGCTTCACATCCTTTTATCAATTGCAAGGCATGTTAGCTGGGCAGTGATCAAATACAGTTGTTTTCTCCATTAGTTTCAGGGTTGCTGCTTTTTTTTTTTTTTTTCCTGGAAGTTAAATGTAATAACATTCAGAGACAATTGGCATAACATTTGGAGATGGTAGTGTGATTCTTCAAGGAAGGACCATTGATCAGAAGTAACCTCTAACAGTGCATTGTTGCAACGAATGGTGCAGGAGTTTGCTGGTATTTTGAAGTATTTCAGCTTTTGTTGTTTCACTTCTGCTTTTCATTTTAATCTCTGCTAATTTAATTTTAACTCCCAGCATGCCCAGCTTCAACCTCAAAAGTGTCAAAGCAACAAGAAGCTGACAGCATGTGTCATGCCTGCCATAGAAATGCTGCCTTCAAACGTGTTTCTCTATCATTTATTCATGCTAGCTTCTTTTGTGTGCCCTTTTGTTGTGTTAATTTCTTTTTTTTTGCGTAGTTTGGAACTCAGACTTGATTGTAAGCACTGACTGGACTTCACATTAGCTGCCCAACCATAGTCTGTTGAGTTGGTGGAGCCTTAACCCTTATACGTAACTCACTGGCAAAGGATTCCACTTCAAGGCTTCATTCCTTAGTGGGATAGAAGACAAGGACAGAGCCCAATAAATTGTATTTCATGTAACATCTTTTCATCTGAATTTTTTTATTTTTTATTTTTGAACCAGGCTTAGTGACTGCTCTTCATCCTCTTCCTCATCCCCTTTGGTCTAATTGTGTAACTGGAGCTGCAAAAAGCCCGGCTGTTTGATCTCCCTTTTCCATGTACCACAGATGGCCAACTCCTTCATTGCTTCATAACAATTTCATAAGTGACTTGCTGTAAATTGTCACGCCAATGCCTGTGGTAATTGGGTTGCCACTCTGCTCCTCTCACTCGCACACTTTGCTAGGAAAAAAAAGTAGGAGAAAAAAGAAAAGAGCTTTTTCTTGTTTGCTGCCATCACACTGAGTAATAAGTTTTAGGAGAGATCTAGGGAAAGCGAGTTTAATCACAGATATTTTGATGTGCTTGAGCATCACTGTCCATGCCTTCCATAACCATTTCATATTTTTTATCACTAATGGACTTTGAAATGAATGAGAAGCTAATTTGTTACAGCTTACAACAATTCAGCTTGTCATAAGTTAACCAACCAACCAACCAACCAACCAACCAACCAACTAACTAACTAACTGGTTTAACTGCAACTGCCAGCTATGTAAGCAAAGTAAGGCAATCATAATAAGCAGTGCCAAACAAATGCCACTGCACAGCTGTGCCATTTGTTTAAAAAACACAACATGCACTGTGATTGTCTGATATAGTCAGCAAAGTGTCTATGAATACTTCATGATGTTACTTTACTTGCTGAAGACAAAATCAATACAATCCATCCTCCTTTATTGAGCCTTGCATATGAGGAGAACGCATAGTGCTGCAGAGAACGTTTATCTAGTACATATACTGCTAAGCAAAAAAAGAAATCTTAATAGCAAAATCTAATCAACTAGTCATTGATAAGAGAATTTACAAGAATGAAACAAAAAGATAAAGTAACTTAAATAGAATAGCTTTTTTCATTTGGTTTCTTTAAAGTCTTTTGGGTAAAGTTGCAAAGAGCTTTTTGCAAGAAAGAAAAACAAGTCAAATTTGTTCAGTTCAATTGGTGGCATCACACAGTTCATGAAAAGTTGAAAAACATTAAAGCCAGATGTGTTGAATTTTAAATCCAACATTTGAACCTTTTTAATTTTGTGTACAAGAAGACGATTTTCCTGTTTCTAGCTTTTTCCCCCAAACACATTTTACAAAAAAAAAAACTCATTATTCAGGAAATTAGCAAGAATTAAACAAATGCATTTCTGAGAGCCCCCATTTGTTTGTGATTTCACCACAGTGAATTCACAAACAAATGGGGGCTCTCAGAAATGCATTTGTTAAATTCTTGCTAATTTCCTGAATAATGAGTTGTTTTTTTGTTAAATCTATAAAAGCAATGGTGGGCGGTCAGGGCTAGCAAGGCCTACTCTGCTGGCCTAAACACTATCAGAATCACTGACCTACATTTATAACCTAAATTCTAATATTTGTTTCATGAAGTTGTATTCATTTATTCGCAAACAGTTTATTCTCTTCATTTTGTAGCGTTTCTCTTGGCTGCACTGCTTCCAGTACGTGTATGTGGTTGTTAGATTTTTTGTCCAATCAGATTTTAGCCTCTTTGTGCTGCCATGTCAATCTCATCTTCCCAGGGCTTTTAAAATCTGTATTGCTGGAATTTTAACCATAGTCTCCTTAAGAAATAGCTATGCTTCTTTAACCAATCAGATTTCAAATTCGCCTCACAGGGACAGCTACCTGGCCCAGAATAGCGTCAGCTTTTTTTCGTCCTCTGATGGTTGGTCGGAGGGAAACTGTTACAACCAAGTTTGACTAGCAAAACACGTCTTTAGTGCTCTGCACACATTGATACATCTGAGTTAGACTTTTTTTATGCCTATGGCGGAAGAGAAATTGATTTGGTCCCAGACATACTTAAAAATCTATTTTAAAGAAAAGCTAGACATTGTGAGAAGAGGTCAGCCAACCCTGAAGCTAGCTAGCGTGTCTCAGCCCAGGAAATGGGTTTGTTTGGCACTTTCAGAACAGTGAATACGAGCGGTACCACTGGCTTACAGCTTCTGAGGAGTGGTGCAAATTATAAGTATTCACCTCTGGTGGGTAGGTTGTATTTTATTTACATTTTTATGTTTTTGTCATGTTGTTAGACAAATATTGATTCTGAACTGCTCCAGATGATGTAGGTGGCACAGTTGAATTGGTAGTGTAGATGTTTGGAGTTGTCTTAACAGGGTTTCATGCTTTAGTAAAATGGTATTCACCTTTCATATGTGAAATTCCTCTCTCCCTGTAATGCCATGAATTGTTATATTGCGTTTTTGTAGTATTGATGGTTTCTATAAGTGTGATGTGATAGTGGTGGTATTAAGAGGTGGATTAAGTCAGGTAACTTCCCACTGAAGGCCCAGGTACCAAATGCACGGCCCGCCACTGATTAAAAGCTTAATATTATTAATTATTAATTATTAATAATTTTAACATTAAGGGTTTGGGACATTGTTATTTATTTATTTCTAAGGAGTATTGGTAAACCAGTTTAGATTATCTTGCCACAATAATTGCTATTTTGTGAATGCTGTGTGTCATTCTGAGCATTTATGTGTTCTTTCTAATACGATGCTGGGCAAACAATACACTCTTCACAGCACTTTTGGAAACACAAAGTCTTTGGTCCTTCTTCTGCTGCAGTCAAAGGCAAAAAGGGGCTGTGTTATGATAATTTGATATGAGCACAGGAGGTGGTTTTAGATTTTCTGTTCCGATGTTTCCACTATTTGTACAGTATGTGCACTGTTTAGGCATAAGCAACCACTCAACATTTCAAAAGGTCTACTCTTACCTGCCTGACAGGCCACAAAAGGAGCATGAAAAGGAAAGAAAAGCCTGTATGATCTGTATGATCAGTCAGTCGAATGCAATATATTCTCAGTTTTATGTGTAAGTAGCCTTTACCCTTGTAATGTCACATAACTCAGTGTTAGATGCTTTACATCAAATCACATTCATGGGAATCTGTGTGGAGAGACAGGGTTGGCGACGTCTGCTGAAAAATGTCAGAACTATTTTATGATACTGATGAATATCTGTATGCTTGGAATTGTCAGACAAAATATATATCTTGGGTGGTTATAAAAATACCCACACAACATTTATATGCACCGCACAGGAATCTTGCAAGTTTTGAGGTTATATTGCCACTGTTGTTTACTTAAGTATTTCTGCAGCATTTAATTTGCTTTATTTTAGGGAAATTATTTTGAATGTTTTCTTTTCTGTTACATATATTCACTTAACACTTTATTAGCACCTGTACACCTACTCATTCATACAATTATCTAATCAGCTAATTGTGGTTTAAAGTCACAATTTATCCAATTTACAATGAGATCAGTGCCCCTCAGTGGATTTTCCAGTCACTGGATTTGAATCCAATTAAACGCTTTTGGGATGTGGTAGAACTGAAAATCTGCAGGAATTACGTGATGCTATCATGTTAACATGGATCAGAATCTCAAAAGAATCTATGTCATGAAAATGTGTTGGTGTTTTGACAGCAAATACCCAGTATTAGTATAGTGTTCCAAATACACTATAGATAACTGTAATGCAGCCTATTTGTAAATACTTATAAACTGGGGAAAACATATACAGTAGCTGTTGATGCTGGAAGTACACCTTTATTGCAAAAAAAGAAGTGTATATCTATTTTGAGGCCGCACAGTCTGTTTCCCACACCATCTGTCCACACACAAGTCTGAATGAGAACGCTACTCCATTTTCACCACATTCTGATATTCCGTTTTGCGTCCTGTTGTGAAAAAAAAAATTAAGCAACTAATTAATGCCAGTTTCCTATCTTGGATCTATTTGTTTATATCTTAACATATTTAGCCAGTATGGTTTGTGCCAGATTAGAATTTATACAATGTATAATCTCTAATATATATTTATCTATATAATCTATAATATATATACTATGTTTTTGGTGTTTTAAAGCCAGATTTTAGCTCTTGTCTCTTTTTATGTGTCACACTGAATCAGAGCATGTCAAGCTCTGCCCTTCACTTGTTAACCGACTCTTGTCCACGTGCCCGCTGCCACATACATATATATTGGATTGTTTATTACGGTACTGTACATTTTGCTAAATGTTTAACAAATTACAGTAAACTACCCCATACTATTCACCATTCTTTAAGCCCCCCTGGGTATGCTAGTCCATATATAAACGATATTTTCAAGTTATAATGGGTCATCGGAACGTATCTTTATCGTAAATTGGAGACAACCTGTATATGTATGTTTTATTGGACCACCTTTTGATTTGATTATGGCATGGATTCGTTGTAGCATCATTTTGATAAGCTTATGCAATGTCACAACATTTTTTTCATTTCAAAATTGCATTCATTTCTTGTCAAGATCTTGTATTAATGATGGAAGAGTTGGTCTTCTAGTACATCAAAAAGATTCTCAGGTTTAAGGGGTTAAGATCTGGGAAAAAAATCTGTGTGATGTTTCACCACTATCCTTCCTGGTTTTAATAATGGACCGGTCTTAACCCAATTTTAGTAGTGTTAGCAACCTCTAGTTGTTGTTATTTTCTGCTTGATGCAGGCCAATAATTTAACCCTTCTTGAACAAAATCATCTATTCCACAACCACAGGATATGTCTTCCAGCATGGTTGTTTAAATTTCTTTTTAATCTACTCAATGCAGATAGGGTTAAATAACTTGTTGCCAGCTAAACATTAATCATGGCAGTAATTTTCCAATGGAAGCAAATATTCTTACCATCTTTCTTATTTAATTCCTTATCTTTTTTTAACAATGTATATTCTAAAACAAAGAAACAAATAAAATTAAATACTCATTTGTTAAAATAAAACCCAGCCCTTAGGGTTGCATAAGCCAGTGCCGGTCCCAAGCCCGGATGAAAGGGGAAGGGTTGCGTTAGGAAGGGCATCCAGCGTAAAACGTGGCAAATTAAATATGTGGATTACAAATCAGAAATTCTTTTTTAAAACAGGGTTTTAAACTGTTCTATCATGGTGTGGATGGAAAGAGAAATAGTTTAGGAGGAATCCTGAAGGAAGAGCTTTGTAAGAGTGTAGTTGAGGTGAAGAGAGTTTCTGATAGGGTGATGAACGTGAGGCTGAAAGTTGAAGGGGTGATGATAAATGTCATCAGTGACTATGCTCCACAAGTGGGTTGTGAGATGGAGAAGAAGGAAAAATTCTAGAGTGAGTTAGATGAAGTGTTGCAGAGTGTACTTAGGAATGAATGATTGGTGATTGGAGCAGACTTCAATAGGCATGTAGGTGAAGGGAACAGAGGTGATGGGTAGGTATGGCCATAAGGAGAGGAATGTGGAAGGGCAGATGGTGGTAGATTTTGCTTAAATCATGGAAATGGCAGTGGTAAATGCTTATTTTAAGAAGGAAGAGGATCATAGGGTGACGTATAAGAGTGGAGGAAGGTGCACACAGGTGGACTATGTTCTATGCAGGAGATGCAACCTGAAGGATAATGGCGACTGTAAGGTGATGGCAGGGGACAGTGTAGCTACACAGCATTGGATTATGATCTGTAGGATGGCTTTGGAAGTGAAGAATAAGAGGAGGACAGTGAGGACTAGGATAAGTAAGGAGAAAGTAATAGCAGCTATTTAGAGGATGAAGAGTGAAAATTTTTTAACCAGTAAGTAAGATTTTTTTAACCAGGTTGTTCAACAAAATTTTTAAAGGTGAGAGGATGCCTGAGGAATGGAGAAGGATTGTGCTGGTACCAAGTTTTAAGAATAAGGGAGATGTGCAGACCTGCAGTAACTACAGGGGAATAAAGTTGATCAGTAACACCATGATGTAGTGGAAGCCAGGCTGAGGGAAGAGGAACCATCTGTGAGCAACAGTATGGTTTTATGCCAAGAAAGAGCTTGACAGATGCAATATTTGCTTTCAGAATGTTGATGGAGCTGTATAGAGAAGGTCAGAAGGAGTTGCAGTGTGTGTTTGTGGATTTTAAAAAAAGCCTACGACAGGGTGCCGAGAGAGGAGTGGTGGTATTGTATAAGGAAGTCAGGTGTGTCAGAGAAGTATGTGAGGGTGGTGCAGGACATGTATGAGGACCGAGTGACAGCAGTGACGTGTGCAGTAGGAACGACAGACTGGTTCAAGGTGGAGGTTGGACTGCATCAAGCCCTGCTCTAAGCCCTTTTCTGTTTGCAGTGGTGATGGACAGGTTGACAGACAAGCTCAGACCGTAGTCTCCGTGGACTATGATGTTTGCAAATCATATTGTTATTTGTGGTGAGAGTAGGGAGCAGGTTGAGAAGAGCCTGGAGAGGTTCATGCTGGAGAGAAGGGAAATAAAAGTCAGTAGGAGTAAGACAGAGTACATGTATGTAAATGAGAGGGAGGGGCAGTGGAGTGGTGCAGTTGAAGGAAGAAGAGGTTGTGAAGGTGGATGAGTTTAGATACCTGGGGTCAAATGTGCGAAGTAATGGAGAGTGTGTTGAAGATATGAAGAAAATAGTGCAGGCAGGGTGGAGCAGGAAGTGGCATAGCTGAAGATGCTGAGATTTTCATTGGGAGTGATGAGGATGGACAGGATTATAAATGAGTTTATTAGAGGGACATTGCATATAGGACATTTTGGAGACAAAGTGAGAGAGGTGTGATTGAGATGGCTGGATGGATGGAGATGTATATGTGCACAGGAGGGACATGGGGTATATCGGTAGGAGAATGCTGAGGATGAAGCCACCAGGCAGGAGGAAAAGAGGAACGCCAAGGAAAAGGTTTATGGATGTGGTGAGGGCAAGACATGCAGGTAGTCGGTTTGAAAGTGGCAGATGTAGAGGACAGAATAGTGTGGAGACGGATGATCCGCTGTTGCGACCCCTAATGGGAGCAGCCAAAAGAAGAAGACACATTTGTGAAAATGGAAATATAAAGAATTTCCAAAGCATGTCTACTTAAAACCCTTCATCAAATAGCAAAAAAAAGAAGAAGCATAAAGTAATAGCAATAACTGCCAGTGGTACTAACTATTACTATTCTTATATATTAAGCACCAATATATACATAATTAAATAAATCTAAATACTTTCTGATTATTTGCAGAGAATCATGAATAACTAATTGGAACTAGCAGGCAGCAATTCACAATGATACAAAGCACCTCAAAGTGGTTCTCTGGGGTTTAAGACCTACTTCAGTGCTTCATATACTATAATCAATTTATTGATTAAGAATTCTGGCCATGTAGGCTATTATTATTGAACAAGATTCAGGAGTTTATTGCCATATGTACAGGAAACACCATACAATACAAATTTTTACTCTATGTATTATGGACATAAAAAAAGGATAAATTACAATATTACAAATTAAGATTTAAATATGTAATATAGTTAAACCTGTGGCATTTATTCAGACCTGCTCAATCATTCCAGATAGTGACAAATATATTTGAGGGTGATATTGCCTGCCAGCCTTTTCCATTAGCCTTCAGTAATGATAAATCACTTATCAATCAAGAATCAGTGGATTTAAATGAAGAAGACTGACATCCTGCAGGTCTGTAGCCCAGTGCCAGTCTATATTACTGTTAGCCCCTAGCGGCTAACCTGATTCCTGCACCCTTATTTGCTAGTTGATGACCAGCCTGGGTGCTTTAAGTGAAATCTATTGATTGTAGGTGCTGCATGGCATAGAAATGTTACACAAATGTCAGGGTGAAGACACAAAACCCTCTTAGCAAAGATCATGAAGCAATGGGATGGTGTCATCAAGCATGGATTCTCATTGCTCCTGTGAGAGAAAAGTTCATGCTGGGTTTCTGTAATGCTTTTTCTTTTCTTCACACAGGGTCAGGGGATCAGATTTGGTGGATAGATCATATTGTTTTCACCTCTATTAGAAAATCCAAACCATGGTAGAATTGACACGAATGCGTGGCCTATAGTTAAGTGAGACATCTCCCTAGGTATCTTGAGCCTACAATTTTGATTAGGAGTGAAATCATTTTATTATTTTTAACAGCCTAGGATAATTTGTAATCTGCTATGCAGACAATTGTTATTTAAGGGTTCATCGATCGAAAACAAAAGGAGCCTGCCCCTCAGTTCACCCAATGTTCATCAACCTAAGCAAACTTAGAATATTCACTCTAACTTTTTAAACTCTCTAAATTATGTGTCACACTACGTGTGCCTTGGATTGCAAAATAATCATGCGAAAAACTAGCTCAGACCTTCACCCATACACGCCCACAAACAAATCTGTTTTCTTTCTCCAGCGAGCGATTGGCCCTCCACATGATAGGCCCTTTTGTGTGTCTCCGCATGGCTTCTTATTGATTGGAGACAAAATGTTTTTAATGTTGTTGATGAGATTTTCAGATTGGCCCACTAATGGGAAGATGGAGGCCCCTTTTTCAATCAATTTTTAGCTCAAGCTGTAAATTGAAAATCTTTACCAATGTAATTAAGGCTGATTTGAAAAGAACACTAAAACATTGAGAAAAATTTTTTTTTTTTCTTTTTCTACTAGAATAAGTAAAGTGCGATTTTTTTTGTTTGTTTTTGTTTCGCCATACATGCTTTTTAGCCTCTTTGGAAAACCCTAACTATCCTCAAAATGTGTGTGTGTATATATACAAGTAACCAAATACAGAAAATCTTCCAATAACCCTCAGACATATAACACTGCCATATCCTAACATGTTTGTTTTTGTGTTAAATAAAGTGACCCCCTTTGCCATTGCAATATTACTTTTCCTGCTGCCAAGAACCAGAGGTGAAAGAAAACATAAAATTGCAGACTTTAATGCCTGCAGGATCATAGTTTAAACAGCTGTCCAGTTTTAATGGCTTCGTGTCCATGTTTCGTTTTCTTGCAGTACATGTCAAGGCAGGAACCTGTGAGGTCATAGCAGCACACCGTTGTTGTAACAAGAACAAAATAGAAGAGCGCTCTCAAACTGTCAAGTGCTCCTGCTTTCCTGGACAAGTCGCTGGCACCACCAGAGCAGCTCCCTCCTGTGTGGATGGTAGGATTTGCTTTTCTCATCTTGCCTTGGCTTTGATTTCATGTGAAATATTACTGTCATCTGAGGACCTGGGATGAATACTGATAGTATCTATCTTTCTTTTTTTTTTTTTTAACCTGCCAAATTTTTTTTTTATATTCCACTACACACCTACCATCATACAAGAGCAAATAGTTTTATGTAAATAGAGTAATGTTTTTGTATAAAGTGACATTTTGTTAGAGACTACCCTATTACAGGCAAAATGTAAACACATGTACTGATGTAAACTCTTCATTTGATATAGTGGTCAGAATTGAATTGTCTGGGTAATGTAAAATCATGTAATCGATAAAACGTGCCCCAAAAATCTTTCTGCCCATCAAACTAGAGCTACACATCTCTATTGCGGTCTCATCATTCAGACCTGTCACTACAGATTCGAGAGCCATTTCAGCATGACACCATCATCCTCCTGCACACTGGAGCACGGCAGAGCCTGCTTGTCTAATAACATGTCGACAGGCTCTTTCTCTCTGGACAGGTCAATCGATCCTGATCTTCTTTTCTGCTCTGTAATATACTGCCAAATTCTGCCTGCCCTTCTGCCTCCTCCAGAGTTCTGAGTTTCTTATGGTGCCCTATTACAAGATCAGAACCTATTGAACACAAGTGCATTTTAGTAAGACATACAACTATGCTATTACCATGAAGGGATGCACTTGGTTTGCAATAATTTTTAGGTAAGTAGTATGTGCTAAAGTAAAAGCCACCTGAATGCCAGGCCCCAGGGATTCTTAGTAGAACATTGAGCAGAGCATCACACTGCCTTCAAATAGGCTTTCTTGAATTCTACCCATAGTACATCTTAGTGCCATCTCAGCATGGGAACTCCCCAACATAGCAAGCTGTGATGTATCTTGTTGTGGCATTGGACCACATGGGCTAACCTTTGCTCCTCATGCACATCAATGAGCCTTAGGCACCAATGATGTTGCTTGAACAGCTTGCCTTACAGTTAAGATTCTCTGGCTCACTAATCTAGACATCTTTATATGGCCATTGTCAGAGGTGGGATGTAATGATGTACAAATACTTTTTTTGTATTATCATTTTTCTGGTATCAGTACTTTACTTCACCATTTATTTTTTGGACATTTTTTCACTTTCACTAATTAAATCTTTTACACAAATATCTGTACTTTCTACTTCTTACATTTTCAAACCAGACTCGTTACTTTAGTTTTAATCTATTGGTGAAATGTCAATATTTATTTTCTTCATTGTGCGCCTTTTTCAGTCCATTAATTTATTTCTTGCCTTTGCACTGGTCATCACCAAAATCTGCCATGATGCACACAATTAACCCTCTGTGATCGACAAACCTGCCGGCGCATTTTGTGGCCTCATTTCCTAATTTTTTCTTTTTTGATCGAACAGATAAGAGCAATACATTATTAGAATCTGTATACACTTATAATAACAACAAAACTTATAACAAACCACTGTGCTTTTGTAAAAATAACGAAAACAGACAGTGGGCACTCTCTGCTATCTCTGTCATCTCTCTTCACAGACACAAATAAAACAACCTGCTTCTCAGTAAATACTTGCCTCACAGACATAAATATCTAAATAGAAAGCTCAAAATGTCTCATTTAAAATAAACCCAACAAAAACAAATATTCTCTGATTATGTAAGTTTCTTCAGTATCACCTCATTAACCGTCCGTGTGGAAACATAACAAGTGTTCCATTTGGTGTCTTGATGATTTTTGATGACGTAATTTAAAGCACAAAAATACTTTTACAAGAATATTTTTTGTTCATGCTCTATGCTAAGTTTAGTTTCACTAATAATAAACTTACATTTAAAAAGCATCCATATTTGTCCATGCCCATGTTGATCAGAGTATTTCAAACTTAAAAAGTATTGATTTATGGTACGTTAACTACAGATAGAAATGTGCAATTCATTTTTAATCGTGATTAAATATTTTAATCAATTGACAGCCCTATTATTTATATGATGTAAGGCCCAGACCGGCGTGACACTAAAACAGGTAGTAGTAATGGCTACTCTTTACTTAAGTACATTTCAGAGCCCAAACTTCTTTACTTTACCTTGAGTAAAAAAGTGTAGTCAGTACTTCGACTTTTACCAGAGTATTTTAAAACATGATTATTTGTACTTCTACTTAAGTAAAGGATGTGTGTACTTTTGCCACGTCTGCCCCTTGTCAAAGTTGCTCAGATGTTTACACGTTCCAGTTATCCCCTCCAGCAAATGCTGTAGAGGGCACAGTGTCGCAAACTGGATAGTTTTGATTTGAAAAAGAAATAATATCTCAAATTTTGATTTGAAATATAAAAAATACTGTTATTTGCGCTACCATGCACTCTCACACTTCAGGTACATTACTGATCTGTCATTTAAGAGTCACTAACAGCCGGAACAAATACCTTGTGTGTGTCAACACACTTGGCCGATAAACCTGATTCTGATTCTGAAATACATTGCCTGGATTCATAAATCTTGGTTTCTGCTGATTTGAGAATAATCATTATATGGACAGCATATGTGGTTCTTCCCCAAACTGTTATCACAAAGTTGGATATAATTGTGTAGCGTGTGTATAGCGTGTGTATATTGTGTCTTTGGATGCAGTAGAATTTAAGTTTCCCTTCACTTGAACTAGGAGACCCAAATCTGTTCCAGCATGACAATGTCCCTGTACACAAAGCCAGCTCAATAAAGAGATTTACATGGGTTGGAGTGAAAGATTATGAGTGGCCTGCTATTGAACACCTACTAAACACTCTTTGTGATAAAGTGGAACACTGACTGTACCCCCAGGTCTCCTCAACCTATTTTAGTATCTGCGTTTACTAAAGCCCTGGTGGCTGAGTGGGCACAAATATACACATCTACTCTCCAAAATTCAGTGGAACATTTTCCCAGAGAAGTAGAGGTAATTATAACAGCAAATGGTGACTAAATGTTAAATTGAATGTTAAAAAAGCACTTAATAATCTCAAGGTCAGGGGTCCACAAACATTTGTCCATATATTGTATGTACTTTTATGCTATTTGGCAGATCCCCTTATCCAGAGCAACTTACAAAGTGTTTTGATGTTTCCATCAATAAATACTTTCTAATACTTGTTTATTAGGACACAGATTAAGAATATAGTAAGTTTTCATATAAATTTAGTTTGAAGAAAAATATTTAAGAAGCAAGATTTTATGTTTTTTTTAATCCAAAAAACGCAAATTTAAGGACCTCCGGAAGTGGTAGGTCTTAAGATGTCATTTGAAGACTGCTAGTGACTCAGCTGTTTGGAGCTGTCCGGTTTCCAGGCCCTTGACCCTATTGTCTAATATTTCTCCACTCCTCGTTTGGTGTTTTGGCTTTAGCCCTGTGTTTGGCCTTAACCCTCTTAGCCTTTACCGCTGTTATCATTTCTCACCATGGTTCACTTTATTTTCATGCTTCTTGACATCATAACCTTTTTCCTTATTTCTTGAGAGCAGCAGCACTCTAGTGATGTATTTCACGCAGCAACTGTTGAAACACGTCCAGCCTGAGAGAGGAAGTTAAAAAACAAGATAGATTAAAATAATTATAGAAAAAAGTTTTTTCATACTGGTTCACCCTTGGAAATATTAGATATTAGGTTACTGTTGTATGTGTGTTTGAGTGAGGTTTTTACTTTTTTTCTCTCTAAATGTGATTGCAGTTTCTACAGCTATAAGGAATGAGTGATCCAGTGTGAGAGAGAAAGTTATTATCTTTATTTCTCTCTGTCTTCATAGCATCTATAGTAGCACAGAAGTGGTGGTGCCAGATGCAGCCTTGTATGGATGGTGAGGAATGTAAGGTGTTGCCAGATCTTAAAGGATGGAGCTGCAGCACCGGGAACAAAGTCAAGACAACCAGGGTGAGAAAAGACACAGCTGGAACTTTTTCCTTCAGAAGTCATTAAACTTGCAAAGTGTTTTGACAATCGTTTTGTTTCACCAACAACTCAATCATGTATCATCAGTTACAGTTGCTGTAACCTTCAGATATTCATGGCATTAGATAGCATTCAAAATGCCTCATCAAGCTGCTAAACATTTGGTGGAATAGATTTTAAAGAGCAAAAGAGTAAAAGCAAATCAAATTTATTTGCTGCTCAACAAGAATTGGAGGATAAAATCATGCTAAGCTTAGCCATAAAAAGAATATTTAAATAAAATCTAATTTATATTTTTATAAATATCGAAATAACAATCTTGTAGGACATGCATTACTTTCTGTGGAATCATCTATCCCATTCCAATAGATAAAGAAGAAAGCCTCTTTTTCAGGATCTGAGGATGAGCTTCAAATCACTGTTTATAACCCTCGCTTTCTATTCAGACCCCCAGTGTGAATACGTCACATTGCTATTTGACCCAGATGAAATTTCCTTTCAAAGTGAAATAAAGTGAACTAAAATTTAGTACTGCAACTTGTGAAAAAATATTTTCGACATGAGCTTTCTGGGTAAATATTTCAACAATCCATATTTTTGCACTCTGCGTGTGAGCCTGTGTGTGTGTGGGTGGGTGTGTGTGTGTGTGTGTGTGTGTGTGTGTATTTTGTGAGTTTCTAGGTACATGCCTGTATGTGTCAGTATGCACATCTTAACACTGACACACTGGGCTTGTAGCCATCCGTTAGCCCAAGGAGTTTCACTAACCAAACACCTTCTTCAGCCAGTTCCTAAATTATTCATTTGACAGAGGAAGGGGGGGGGGGGGGGGGTACGTGAGGAAGCCCTTTTTCACTTTAGCTGCCTTAAATAATGCATGCTAGAACACTCCCCATCACTGCAGTGGCAAGCCTGCACCTCTCAAACCTGGCTGCATTTGATTTTTGAAGCTCTTCAGGCCGCCCTCACACATGTCTAGAATACAGCGAGTGTGGAATCCCAAATGTGTCACCATGGCGACACGATTGGAGCTCCTGATTGGTCAGATTTTGGCTATATTTTCAGGGCCGTGATGATTGTAAACTATCAGTTGGCCTTGCCCTGTCATGCTTTTGTTTTACATCCATCATAAAGCATTGTAGTCCTGCAAGGCCACTGATAAACAGATTTGCTCTATGTCAGACAATTACCTGAAGTAGAGAGAGATATGACAATTTTTCCTAGAGCGTATTGACTAGAGAGGCTTTTGTTATTGTCAGCGATTTAACTACCATAAAGTGTTAAGAACCCAATCTGTAAATCATGCACCAAATGCTGTAAACGTAAATGATATAAATTACAACAGCTGGAATTTCAGGCAGGACCAATTACATCGTGCAATCTGACCAGCATCAACACGTTAGCAGAAGACTGCATGTGATGCACTGGGGAGTGCACAAGTAGGAAGTGACCTAAACACCTCCCATCTCGTCAGCGCTCCTGCCAGCTCCCTGCTGTCTCTGATTTGAAGGTGTAGATTACTCTGGGATTCCCTGCACAGCCAAGTAGCACAGCCTCGTCCTCAGATACAGAGACATAACCTAACCTCAGCTTGCTGCGCCCTCCACCCTGCCAGTGTATGTGTGTGTGTGTGTGTGTGTCACTGAGCAGGAGCAAGACCAGACCGGCATGCTAAAGGCTTCCAGGCCCGACAGAGCTCTCACCTCCCATCCCAGCACACTCCAGAACGGTATTTTGGGTCGTGGCCACTGAGTTGGAAGAGCTGGCGAAGTTAATGAGCCTGATAGGTGCTGTAGCAGGGAGGGGTGTGAGCATGAGTTAACCACAGTGCTAACACCTCATTTGTAGGAAAGAAGATTTAACAGGAGCAGTTATGGCTTAGATAACGAGGAGAGCTCAGGCGAGAAGGACATGAAGTCTATAACAGATGTTCCTTTTGCAGACTGATCTAAGGCTGATAAACTTACATGGATTCTAATGAACAAGATTAATCGCATTAGATTGCAAATTTAGACATAAATGAAATGCTGGGGGCTCTAAAAACCATACTCTAGCCTTTTTTTTATTATTACTTTTTTATACAAGTTTTACATTTCTTCTTCTTCTTCTTCTTCTTCTTCTTCTTCTTCTTCTTCTTCCTCTTTCGGCTGCTCCCATTAGGGGTCGCCACAGCGGATTATCCGTCTCCATACCACCCTGTCCTCTACATCTGCCTCTTTCACACCAACTACCTGCATGTCTTCCCTCACCACATCCATGAACCTCCTCCTTGGCCTTCCTCTTTTCCTCCTACCTGGTGGCTCCATCTTCAGCATTTTTCTACCAATATAATTCATGTCCCTTCTCTGCACATGTCCAAACCATCTCAATCTCGCCTCCCTCACCTTGTCACCAAAACATCCTACATGTGCTGTCCCTCTAATAAACTCATTTCTAATCTTGTCCATCCTCGTCACTCCCAACGAAAACCTTAACATCTTCAGCTCTGCTACCTTCAGCTCCATCTCCTGTCTTTTACTCAATGCCACTGTCTCTAATCCATACAACATCGCAGGTCTCACCACAGTCCTATAAACTTTCCCTTTCATTCTTGCAGATACCCTACTATCACAAATCACTCCTGTCACTCTTCTCCACCCACTCCACCCTGCCTGCACTCTTTTCTTTACTTCTCTAACACACTCTCCATTACTTTGCACTGTTGACCCCAGGTACCTGAACTCCTCCACCTTCTCCACCTCTTCTCCCTGCAACCGCATCACTCCACTGCCCTCCCTCTCATTCACACACATGTACTCTGTCTTACTCCTACTGACTTTTATTCCCCTTCTCTCAAGCGCATATCTCCACCTCTCCAGGCTCTTTTCAATCTGCTCTCTACTCTTACCACAAATTACAATATCATCTGCAAACATCATAGTCCAGGGAGACTCCTGTCTGACCTCGTCCGTCAACCTGTCCATCACCACTGCAAACAGGAAAGGGCTCAGGGCCGATCCTTGATGCAGTCCAACCTTCACCCTGAACCAGTCTGTCGTACCTACTGCACACTTCACTGCCGTCACACTGCCCTCATACATGTCCTGCACCACCCTCACATACTTCTCTGACACACCTGACTTCCTCATACAATACCACAACTCCTTCTCGGCACTCTGTCGTATGCTCTCTCTAAATCCACAAATACAAAATGCAATTCCTTCTGTCCTTCTCTATACTTCTCCATCAACATCCTCAAAGCAAATAAGGCATCTGTGGTGCTCTTCCTCGGCATGAAACCATACTGTTGCTCACAGATGGTCACCTCTTCTCTCAGCCTGGCTTCCACTACTCTTTCCCATAACTTCATGGTGTGACTGATCAACTTAATTCCCCTGTAGTTACTGCAGGTCTGCACATCTCCCTTATGTTTAAATATCGGTACCAGCACACTCCTTCTCCATTCCTCAGGCATCCTCTCCCCTTCCAGAATCCTGTTAAACAATCTGGTTAAAAACTCCACTGCCATCTCTCCTAAACATCTCCACGCTTCTACCGGTATGTCATCTGGTCCAACCGACTTTCCATTCTTCATCCTCTTAATCTCTGCTCTCACTTCCTCCTGACTAATCCTATCTACATCCTGCTTCACCAACTCCACATCCTCCAACCTTCTCACTCTCTGATTTCCCTAATTCATCAGCTGCTCAAAATACTCCCTCCACCTTCTCAACACACTCTCCTCACTAGTCAACACATTTCCCTCTCCATCCTTTATTGCTCTAACTTGCAGTACATCCTTCCCAGCTCGGTCCCTCTGCCTGGCCAATCGGTACAAATCCTTTTCTCACAAGTTTTACATTTAATTTACAATATACAATGATTACAATTATTTTTATTATTAATAAGAAAGTGTATGACAAAATAACTAATTTACTAGAAACAAATAATGCTAAAATATACAATTTAGAAATTCTCTTTTCTCATTATCATTTCAAGTTTTTTTGTATTTTTATTATCAATGTATAACAAAAAATCTATATATTTTTCTATTAATTTTTAAATAACAAAACTTTTACCAGCCTGCATTTTTTGTGATGACGTTTTTTTTCTTAATAAATCTAAATAAACATTACTCACACTAAACCTGTACAAACCTTAGACACTGAAACTCAATACTCAGGCAAGTGAGAGGACATACAGTGGATCTCAGCCCACCATTAGCACAATGGAGTGTTGGCAAAACCGCAGTAACTATAACTTGTCAGTGTAGATACTGTAGCTTGTAGTAAAAATTTGATAAGGGTAAAATTGATGTGGAGGTTCACAACTGGAGAAGACACACACACACATACACACACACACACACACACACACACACACACACACACACCCACACACACACACACACACACAAATAAAAAATAAAAAAATATTTTAAATATTTGCCAAAACATTGTCTTAAAGCAGTCTCACAGAAAGTAATAGATTACAATGTAAATTTCACATTTATAAATAAGTCTTTATCTTAAGTTTAACCATAATAAGCAAGGTGCTGCTCATTTCCGGTTCCTGTTGGAAAAAGAGAAGCCGACAGGAAGTGGAAAATACAGTAAATGAAGATGATAACGCAAGCTTATTTATGGAAAAGAAATAGAAAACTGTAAAGTTTAAACACTGACACAAACAATAAAATCACAGCAAAAGATTCGAAAACAGTAAACTGAATATTGCAAAATATTGTTGCTATTCTTACTTTGCTGATAGAACAAGAGTTGACAGTTTACAGACTGCTTTCAGTGTACTTATTGTACTGCACTTGTCCCATACTGTTGTGTATTTGGTGTACTTGTGTACTGTTCATCTATAAGTTTCAATCGATAAAAGCTATATCAAGGAATGGCAATAATCACCTACTTGATTTGACTGTAAGTACTTTAAAGGTGAAGGGGAGCCTTATTGTCTCTGCAGGTAAAGATTCCAGGATGAACTGCATTATTACACAGTAAATCTTTTCATCTTTTCAATCAGCTTTTCATCTAATAAATTTTTTATAAACCTAATACATGGGACTTTTTATGACTTTTTTTGTGACTATACCAAAACTGTAATGTTGTAACTGTTTCACATTTCTGTATTAAATTATACTAATATACTGGAATATCATATTTGCCAATTTGCTGTCAGTGATATTCTACATTTAAATTGAAATACATGCATTGTAATTTAATTTAAAATGAACTGCTTTTTTTTTTTTAATTTGAAAATAAGTCTTCTTTTTCAGGTTACACGGTAGTATGGAATATCTGGGACTCATCATCTTAGATCAAATTATGGAAATGCTGGAACCAAGACTTGAAGACTGCTTGAGGACAGTTGAAGTAATGTAGTTGGATTTCAAGTGGAATACCGATATCCTTATAAATGGAAACTGTCAAACAGAACTTGTTTGCTTTCTCCGGGCAGCCTTCCAAACTTCCATTCATGTTTTATAGCTACTGGACAAGAAGAACTTCCATCATGTAAAATTTTGTGCTCACCAAGATCTTGACAAATTGACACGAAAGCAAGATGTTAATCCAGAGATGCCGAAGCACTTTGCAGAACTACGAGTGGCATTTCCTTTTTTCTTTTTTTTGAGACTACATCAGCTTTGAAAAGTTCATTAACTAGTGTATGTGTTCCAGAGCCGATCCGATGTGTTCCCTTCTCCATCCCTTGATGCTAACGTTTCTTTCTTCTTTTATAGGAACATTTTTGATCTTTGTGGGTGTTTACTTTTAAGAGCAAATCCAGAGCACTTGTGTTTTGAAAATGAACTTGTGCCATTAAAAGAAGTCCATTACAGTATTTAAGAATATATGAGAAGTCTAAACTATGATATTTGGAGTATTTGGCAGTGGCCCAGTGAAAATGAGTATAACTTTACAATCACAGATTTGCTGTTTGTTAAAAAAAAAAGAAAAAAAGACAGTGACTGCTACTGAGTGAAAAGTGTAAGTATTATCTTAAATAAAAGTATCACTATGGGAAAACCTCCACACAATATTTGAAAGAATTGAATAGGTGACACACCAAACACTGGCACTATGCCGACTGCAGACACAGACACAACAGTCTTTAGAACAGTAGAAGCAACTGTTTTTAAATGTATTGCAAAGCTTTGCTGCATTACGACGCATAGCCATTTTCATAAACCCTTGCGCTTATGCTACTGTTTTTCATAACCAGTAATAAATGTCATTAAACTGTCAAGATTATCACCAACTTATGTTAATATTTGAAGCAAGACTGGCACACATCCTTTTCTGAAGATATGCTCTGTGCAGAAGCCACTTTGTCAGTCTGTGATTCGCAAAGTGCTTATGCAGCTATCACAGAGCACTTCAGACTAAATTGTGGAAGACAGAGGTAAGGCTATTAGCATAATACCATTAGACAGTACTTCTGCCTGGCTAATTTAACATAAGAATTACCATCGGTAGAATGAGGAGAAGCACTCGGAGGTAAGTCAACATGTCATTTGCTGAGAGGAGCAAGTGACACAAGTGATACCCCTCACCATGCCATAAACATCATTTTCAGGTACTAATGTGCTAATGTGTTACCCTAAATCACAGACTACGCACATGTGTAGCATTAAAAGGGCGGTATGATTATCCGCAATTTATTTAATTGTTTCCTCGTGATAGCGTGTAGAAGCACCAGATGACTCATGTTCCATTTGTATTCACGGCAGAATTCAAAGGGTTGCACAGGTCTTGACTTCCCTTATAGCACGCTCGCACATCTCTCCTTTATTTGCTCTTGATGCTTTGCACCACAGACCATTTGCAACAGCCAAGAATAAAGTGAATCGTGAACACATAGTAAAGACATCAATAAGCAAAGCTAATAAGCCTCCAACAGTGGTGAGAATATGAGAGGTCTCAGGGAGACTGCAGTGACCGGGGAGAGACGAGACAGTGGTTTGGGGACAAGGATTAACCATTTCCTTCCATGTTGGGTGTTTTTAAATCTTAATCTATCTGAGACAATAGTGGACACCGCATAGCCTGAAAAAACAGAATGCTTGGATATGTGTGAAAGCTTAAGCATTACCATTCTGGGAATCCTTATCTGCATGCAGAGCGTGCTCTGGTGTCTGGCGAGGAAGCTGTGAGGAGGATTGGGTCTGCAGGTCTCCAGGCTAGGACTGGAGATGTAGAGAGCACATGCAGGTTGGGGACCAAATTGTTATTGCTCAGTGTGGCTTTTCCACCTGCCACCATGGACAAACTGATTTTCCTCCTAAATATGAATGGCAATGCAGATGTTTGAAATATGAATACAATACAAGCAATACCCCCTCACCCCCTCTCTTTGTGTGTTTATGTATGAGGTAAAAATGTCAGGTTTAATGCTACTCATGAGTCATGCAAGGTGAGCCCAGTTTTATTTTGGATGAGTTTGAGAGGGGATTTATTTACTTTCATACTTTGTGTCTAGACACGAGCCAAATCCTTCATTACGATCATATTTATTATATTTGTGTCTCTACATCACATTATGATGCTGACAAAATGTTTTGTCATAAGTGCAGTTATGGGATTTGAGAATAAGTGGCTTTCACCACAATGTTTTTTATGACCTTTGTTTGTCCTTCGTGAGATGAGAGGGATATGTTTGAAAGTGGAGAGAGCAAAGGGAGATTAGTAATGTTTCATGTTTATAAAGTAGCATCTTATCTTTCCTGTCATTTCTTAGACCTGCTGAATAGATTGTGTTCATTCACAATGTGTCACGTAATATGGGGTTTAAGGAGCTATCAAATCGCCTTTGTTGATATAATACTTATAGACCATTTCCATATCTGGATCATTACATAATATTTTTTTTTTTTTTCATTTTAATACAAAAAACAATTAGGAATGTAGAAGATCAATAAGTAGGCAAAAAAAAAAGATTGTTCTTATATAAAACATTTCTATTTAAAGTTGCAATTTGTTTTAAATAGCCACGTTCTTACTGTATGTTCCTTTTAAGGTTCACGTCCACATCATTTGCAATTTTCCTCCTAGCATGTTAACTGATAAGCCTATTTCTTTGAATATAAAATCAGACATTAGTATAAATGCTACATGTTTTATAATCCTGGAATGTCCTGATTCGCATGCACAAGCTGCCATTTTATAAGCCAATTACATCTGAGGTGTTCATATAAATCATGTGGAAACTAATAATGTATAATTCATGCGTAGCAATGTATTTTTATGTTTCTAATTAACCTATTTGTTCCCCATGTCAAAAGCATTTGCATTCACATCATTGCCTAAATCCTATTATCGTTATGTTTCCATAAGGTTTATAATTTTCATGGGGAGCAGAAATGTCTGGCCTTCGTTTGATGGAAATCTTACAAAATGAAAATATGTACGTAGTAATGTCAAAAGACTTTTTCTTTATGAATCACTAGAGGAATGCTTAATATACTAATCCACATGTTTTCAGTCAAATTACTAATATGTCGTATATGGAAGAACCTACTGTCAATCCAGTAGGTTCTTTCCACTGCCTGGCTTCCAGAAGCTTCCGACAGACAGGTGCTGCTAACAGGTCATTAGTTAGAGCCTTTTATGTTTTGTAATGTCAAATTTACTTCTGTAATTGAAACTGTTCTCTCACCATAGGGTAGTCCTGATAATAAAAACAATTAATTAGAAGAAATTAAGGACACATGCTCCCAAGATCAGGCTCTGGGGATGCTGTGGGTGTGGGGAGGTGGTGCGGGCTATAGAGAGTTGGAGTGCGGAGTGGAGAAGAGTGGTTACTGTTAGCAGTCTACACTGCAGTCTTGTTTTGTTAAAAGTCATTAAATTACATTAAATGACTCATTTATTATTCGTGTGTGCAATTCGCCAGAGACCACTGGAGGTTTTTTAATAAAAGAAAGGGCCTGAATAACAAAACACGGTAATGCACCAAGTGAGAAGAAGAAGTAAAAGAAAAAAAGTAAGAGAGAGAGAGAGAGAGAGAGAGAGAGAGAGAGAGAGAGAGAGAGAGCACTTTGTATAAAGCAATCCAAAATTGCATTAATAAAACAATACAGAAACATTCCGAAATCAATGGAGATAAAGTCTATTTGCATAATTCATTAAGATTAATCAGACAGCAGGACATTCAACGTTTCCTCTGAGGAGAGGGCAAACACAAATAGTTCATTCCCATGAAAGACCTTTTTAATCTACAAACAATGATGTAAATCTAGATCCAGATAGCAAAATTAACCTCTGTGTTCTCTATAAACCCCCAAACTGCAAACCTTCAGTGATTTGTCTTCATGTAGGCAAAACTTCATTAATATTAAACACTCCCTTTTATGAAACCTCATATAAGATATATCCAGCTTGGCCAATGCATAAAGCTTGGTTCCTTTTGATTTAATCTTCCCGTAATAGACTAAGGCAAATGCTTTCAAATAGCAGAGAAGGGAGGATAAGCGTTTTATCACCAAACCATGTCCAACTCTAAATGAATTTTTTTTTTTCTCCACTAATATACCTTTGAGTCAGGGATGCAAAGCAAGAAGACACAGAATTTCAGGAAAGGATATTCAATTAAAGCAGCACAGATCACATCTAATTGTAACCTCATCATTCTCGCACCACGTTCTCTCTCAATTTGTAGACAATATATGTCCTTCTGTGTTTAAAAGGCAAGGTCCAAAAGCCTCTAAGGTGAATCTCTAAAAATAAATCGCTTGGATTTATTAGTAAACAAATGAATATGTAGAATCAAATAAATCAATATATAATTGACAAATTTATCAATATAGACAAATGTACCAAACTGTACATCTATAAGGCTAGATCACATTTAACTGTCAAAAAAAACAACATACTGCTGTCATAATGCAAATGTTATTTACTCAGTAGTGTTAAATACAGCATATGGTAGCTTCTTTACTTATACTGCTCCTAAACTATACAGCTACTTTAATCACACCGGGCATTGTGAGGCGGAGGTGTGGGAAATATAAGAAACACAGCAAGGATACATTTCAAAAGCAGTATTCTGCCAGCTGTAGGGGACTTTAAATGGTTAGCGGGCAAGGAGCTAAGGGCCTGTTTCCACAAACACCATCTGCTTTGTTTGTCCAGGCAGCACCTTGACAACCTGAATTAGTTTGAAATACTGTCAAACAAACAGAAGCAAATTAGATTTTTCCCACACCATAATAAAAACTGCACAGAGTGTAATAAAGGAAAGTGTTGGATTTAGAAAATATTTGAGATGAACTGGGAGAAGAAGAAAAAAAACGGCCTGAAAGAACTTGAAAGGATGTTGATCTGATTGCTTGCCGCTCACTGTTCTGTATCCAGGTATCTCAAAATTGGATATAATAATGCAGTGTGGAATGGGAATTTGTTATTGTGTGTGCCAAATTGTCATATGTTTTCTATCTGTTAGCTGTTTGATGGGAAGAAGTCACCATTTTAGCAAATACTTCACTAGAACACACACTACGGTAGGATTTTCCTATCACATTGAAGTATATTTGGAAAACGGAGTGTGAACGTTTCCATCCCTAATTGCAGTGACTCATAGTATACATTTCCAAGCAATGGAACAGATTGTTCTCTAATATTACTTTTACTTAAGAAATGAATTCATATATTTTTTTTATCTATATAACAAAAGTATGTATTTAAATATTTGAAATGTAATGAAATCATTCTTAAGGCTGGATCGAGAAGCTGTTAAAAGAAGTTCATCATGAGTGTGTGTTCACAGAGGAATATACATCATGTAGAGCATGTTTTGTAAATAAAGTTACATTTTGCTAAATATTTATTTATATATATATATATATATATATATATATATATATATATATATATATATATATATATATATATATATATATATATATATATAAGAAATGTATTATGCAAATGTTTATGCAGGTGTGAAGAAATAGTAAGAATGCTTTCAGATAAATATATTGAATTTTTATTTTTTTATCATTTACGAAATATAAAGTAAGCGAAAAAAATTGAAAATTTAATTCAAATTAATATGGTCTGACCACTCTTTGGCTTTTAATTCTTACATGTGCTCACAGTACATTAGCACAAAGTCATAGATTTTGTAGAATCAAAGTCAGGTGTATGATTAACCAATTATAAAAAGCAGGTGATAATGGGAAAACATGGTCAAAGGGGGGTTTTGAGCCCCCGACTAAATAGGTGCAAGAGGCAAATATATGCTGGAAACCAGACTTGTTGGCCCTACATACAGTGGGTATGGAAAGTATTCAGACCCCCTTAAATTTTCACTCTTTGTTATATTGCAGCCATTTGCTAAAATGGCACATAACACCCTATATTGAAAGAAAAACACAGAATTGTTGACAATTTTGCAGATTTATTAAAAAAGAAAAACTGAAATATCACATGATCCTAAGTATTCAGACCCTTTGCTGTGACACTTATATATTTAACTTAGGTGCTATCCATTTCTTCTGATCATCATTGAGATGGTTCTATGCCTTCATTTGAGTCCAGCTGTGTTTGATTATACTGATTGGACTTGATTAGGAAAGCCACATGTCAGAGCAAATGAGAGTCATGAGGTCAAAGGAACAGCCTGAAGAGCTCAGAGACAGAATTGTGGCAACGCACAGATCTGGCCATGGTTACAAAAACATTTCTGCTGCACTTAAGGTTCCTAAGAGCACAGTGGCCTCCATAATACTTAAATGGAAGATGTTTGGGATGACCTAAACCCTTCCTAGAGCTGGCCATCCGGCCAAACTGAGCTATCAGGGAGAAGAGCCTTGGTGAGAGAGGTAAAGAAGAGCCCAAAGAGTCGGGGCTTTATGACGGAAGCCTCTCCTCAGTGCAAGACACATGAAAGCCCGCATGGAGTTTGCTAAAAAACACCTGAAGGACTCCAAGATGGTGAGAAATAAGATTCTTTGGTCTGATGAGACCAAAATATAACTTTTTGGCCTTAATTCTAAGCGGTATGTGTGGAGAAAACCAGGCACTGCTCATCACCTGTCCAATACAGTCCCAATAGTGAAGCATGGTGGTGGCTGCATCATGCTGTGGGGGGTGTTTTTCAGCTGCAGGGACAGGACGACTGGTTGCAATTGAGGGAAAAATGAACGCGGCCAAGTACAGGGATATCCTGGACGAAAACCTTCTCCAGAGTGCTCTGGACCTCAGACTGGGCCGAAGGTTTACCTTCCAACAAGACAATAACCCTAAGCAAACAGCTAAAATAACGAAGGAGTGGCTTCACAACAATTCCGTGACTGTTCTTGAATGGCCCAGCCAGAGCCCTGACTTAAACCCAATTGAGCATCTCTGGAGAGACCTAAAAATGGCTGTCCACCAACGTTTACCATCCAACCTGACAAAACTGGAGAGGATCTGCAAGGAGGAATGGCAGAGGATCCCCAAATCCAGTTGTGAAAAACTTGTTGCATCTTTCCCAAGAAGACTCATGGCTGTATTAGATCAAAAGGGTGTTTCTACTAAATATTGAGCAAAGGGTCTGCATACTTATGAAGATATTGCATAAGTGATATTTCAGTTTTTCTTTTTTAATAAATCTGCAACAATCTCAACAACTCTGTGTTTTTCTGTCAATATGGGGTGCTATGTGTACATTAATGAGGAAGAAAAATTAACTTAAATTATTTTAGCAAATGGCTGCAAAATAACAAAGAGTTATTTAAGGGGGTTATTTAAATTTAGATAGATAGATAGATAGATAGATAGATAGATAGATAGATAGATAGATAGATAGATAGATAGATAGATAGATAGATAGATAGATAGATAGATAGATAGATAGATAGATAGATAGATAGATAGATAGATAGATAGATAGATAGATCTTTATTGTCATTGCATAGTACAGGTATACAGCAAGGAAATGCAGTTTGGCATCTACCAGAAGTGCAAAATGTAGCAGTTGTGCAAAAGTGCAAATAAATATATGGCATATTTACAGCAAGTGATAATATGTAAACATATGTAAAGTGAATAAATACAAAGGCAGTAACAGTGCAGAGATGTGTGGACATCAATTTAGAGTACAAGTCGAATAAACAGACTACTATATATATATATATATATATATATATATATATATATATATATATATATATATATATATATATATATATATATATATATGTCTAAATATATATACACACAGGTTATATACACAAATGAATGAAATGTTGTGCAGAATGAACAGAAATGATATAAAGATACACAGATAAAAATAGTGCAGATGTAATGAGGAGTAAAAGATATACTATGTAATATGTACATGTATAGAACAGAGGTTATATACAGTGTTTTGTTTTGTGTTTGTTTTGTAGTGATCTAGCGGTGTAGTGTAGAGTTCAGTAGTGTGATGGTGGATAGAAAAAAGCTGTCCCTGAACCTGCTGGTTCTGGTGCGCAAGTTCCTTTATCTCCTTCGTGATGGAAGGAGGTTAAACAGTTTATGACTGGGATGTGAAGAGTCCTTGATAATATTGTGAGCTCTGCGCAGACATCTGCTGTGGTGAAGGTGCTCAATGGCAGGTAGTTGGGTCTGAATACTTTCCGTGTGTGTGTGTGTG
Organism: Silurus aristotelis; assembly: GCF_946808225.1. Lineage (NCBI taxonomy): Eukaryota > Metazoa > Chordata > Actinopteri > Siluriformes > Siluridae > Silurus > Silurus aristotelis. The sequence goes on along the minus strand of NC_139575.1, from coordinate 20,855,092 downwards.
TGTGTGTGTGTGTGTGTGTATATATATATATTATATATATATATATATATATATATATATATATATATATATATATATATATATATATATATATATATATATATATATATATATATATATATATATAGGGTGTGTGTGTGTGTGTGTGTGTGTGTGTGTGTGTGTGTGTGTGTGTGTGCATACTATTCCACATTTAGTCTGCATTAGGTGTTATAATAACTTCCACTTGTCTGGTAAGATGTTCCTCTAGTTTTAGTTGTAGAAAATTTACCTTTAGCACATTAGTAATGATACTGTTACAGATACTGATGTATGGTCCAGGGTGAGGAGGCTGGTGGTGCAGTCAGTGTTCCAGTTCATCCCGAAGGTGTTAAATAGGGTTAATGTCAGATCTCTATAGCATGTCCCTCATAATTTAAGACTCAAAGTCTTGTAACCATACCTTCATAGAGCTGGCCTTGTGTACAGGGGTACTGTCATGCTGGAAAAGGTTTGGGTTTCCTAGTTCAAGTGAAGGGAAAATGTAATGCTACCACAGCCAAAGACATGCTATATATTTGTGTGCCTCCAACTATGTGGAAGAACAACATACGGCTACTCCATATAAAACCACATTGCTTGTTTTTTGGGGGTTTTTTGCTTTTGTAACTGGAAAACGTATCATTTATGGACAAAAAAAAATCCCATCAAGGCTCTAAATGCGCCCATTCTTTGTGTGGCCAGCGACTTATCTGTTCTTCCTTATCAGCTTTATTTTCTGCTATAATGAATGCGGTGTTATGTGGCGTTTGGGCCGCAGTGCCGATGGAAGTCTTCCTGCAAGTCTCATTCTCTCCTTCTCGCTCTGAATTACCTCAATGCCCAGGGGTCATCTGAGGGGGCCGCAGTCATTTGAAAAGGAAATTATCTTTTGTGATTCTTACCGAGACAGATGGGAAACGAGAAAGCGAGTGACAAGGAAAGTGTGAGGGAGAGAAAGAGAGATGAAAGAGAAATGGACAGATTTCTTTCTTTGCAACCTATGAACAGGTTAATGGAAGCTCGTGGCGGAATGAGTTGATACCTATCTGTTCTCTGGGCATGAGAGGGAAAGAAAGAGGGAATGAGAGAGAGGTGCAGAAAATGACTATTTGATGGTTTCTTCTTTTTCCTTGGCCCAGTTTCTTGATGTGTGTTATTATTTATTTATTTATTTTTTCATTGGTAAATAGCCTATCGGAATGGGAGCCAATTTTGCCTAATAGGCAAGTTTCTATGAGATGGGTCAGTACACTGATAGCCAGGCTGATGAGTTGGCAGGAAAGGTGAAGACTGTTCTTCCCTATTTTCATTATCACGCTTCCTCAAGAGATACCCTTCATGCAGCAATCAATGTAAGATAAGGACACTGGAATGAAACAAACATGTTCCTTATTTTTATTTGCTGACTTGAAGTTCATACTCTCTCCTTTGATGAAGCTGGTCCATTATTTTTGATGTATCTTTAAACAATATTTCAATTACTGTGCTATCTTTCTATGATACATCACATTCTCTGTAATCTACTGCTCTAACACGTTACATATATATATATATATATATATATATATATATATATATATATATATATATATATATATATATATATATATATATATATACAGTACAGACCAAAAGTTTGGACACACCTTCTTATTCAAAGAGTTTTCTTTATTTTCATGACTATGAAAATTGTAGAGTCACACTGAAGGCATCAAGGGCTATTTGACCAAGAAGGAGAGTGATGGGGTGCTGCGCTAGATGACCTGGCCTCCACAGTCACCGGACCTGAACCCAATCGAGATGGTTTAGGGGTGAGCTGGACCGCAGAGTGAAGGCAAAAGGGCCAACAAGTGCCAAGCATCTCTCGGGGAACTTCTTCAAGACTGTTGGAAGACCATTTCAGGTGACTACCTCTTGAAGCTCATCAAGAGAATGCCAAAGCAAAAGGTGGCTACTTTAAAGAACCTAGAATATGAAAATTTTTTTAGTTGTTTCACACTTTTTTGTTATGTATATAATTCCATATACAATTCCACATGTGTTAATTCATAGTTTTGATACCTTCAGTGTGACTCTACAATTTTCATAGTCATGAAAATAAAGAAAACTCTTTGAATGAGAAGGTGTGTCCAAACATTTGGTCTGTACTATATATATATATATATATATATACAATTCTCACTGGACTGGTTTATAGTAAAATTTCAATTGCTGAAGGCAGATAAAAAAAAGAAAAAGAAAGAAAATATTAAGGCTTTTTTTTTTTTTTAATCAGATTTTTTTAGTTCTCTGCACCCAAATCTGCTTGGTTGGCATTCATTACTGTAATCACACCATAAACCCCAACAGGCAACACTGCACAATTTATCATCCACAGCAATAAAGTCTACAGCTTACACCTAAAGCCTCGCTTGACTTGTTTGAGATCGTATAGCCCGCTGTGGTTGAAGGAACCACCAAGAACAGATGTTACTGACTAATTATTCCTTGTATCACACTGCTGAAAGGCTCGCTGCTGGATTCTTAAGAGAGCTGTGGTCATTCATGTCTGTGGCAGCATTTCCAGGAACTGGAGGGCATGCTGTTCCATCTGTGAGGGACCACGAAAGGTGATTTGGAGGAACTATTGTAACTGTGGGAGTGCTTCATGACTCCCTCCTGTTCGCTCAATGTCTCTGGTGATTAAAAAAAAAGATGATTGTTTAATATGCATAGTTTATTAGTAGTACATGGAATATTCATGCCACACAAACTGTTGCTACTGATATAATAAGTGATATTTTTGCCATTTGATTAATCCAAAATTAACAACAATCCTTTTATGTTCATAAAATAAGCTAAATTAAATCTACTCTAAGGCGGAACTAGGATAGTCCGATTAAAAAAAAAAATCTAATCTGTCCACCATCTACTGCTGCAATACTTCAACAGATTTAATATGTTTTCATGTAGACCTGCTAACATGCTATCTAGTTCACTGAGTCTATTAGCTTATGCCTTCAAAACCGATATAGAACGTGTGGATAGGCTGGTGTATCATCTGGATGTGGCCTGAAATGAATACAACTATTCAAAATTTTAAAAGGGATCAGTTGATTCCACTCTCATGTACTAATTACTGTATGCTTCTGATTAACTGAACACGTAAAGCTTTCTCTCCAGGGCCTAAAATCCTAACCAGTGGAAAATATATTTTTGTCTACCAGGCAATATGGCAAAAAATTAAATAAAATACTGAAATTGAACAGAAAAAAAAAAGTGTTTTATTTCCCAGAGAAACCCTGTTGTGAATCCTCTGAAGATTCAAATGGTTCCCATCTGGATGTCTTCTGTGTAAACTATTTTGCTAAAGGATATATAGAAATATAAATTACATCATATAAAATAGACAGAGAACTTGTCTCAGTTCCTACATACTGTATTTTCCGGACTATAAGACGATACTTTTTTCCCACGCTTGGAACCCCGTGGCTTAAACAAAGAAGTGGCTAATTTATGGATTTTTCCTGGATTTTCCCGGTTTCACAAGTTTCGAGCCAAAAACCTGAGCCCCATAACATTAGATCAATGAAATTGCCGAACAGGTTCCTATCAACAGGAAAAGCGAATCATTCATCACGCTGAAAACAACCGGGCATGAAAAAACGCACTTCACCTGTGTTCTGAGCTGCACGTCATCGGGAGAAAAGCTTCACTGATGGTGATTTTTAAACGCATGACGATGCCAAAAGAAAAACTCTCTAGAGAAATAGTTGTGAAAGGAAGGAGGAAGACAGTGAACAATGACTTTCTTGGTAGGCTACTGTTTAGATACAAGCCGTGTCACAGACTCAGTTTCAGTGTAGGCTTATAGACAGTTGAGACTTATTTATTTATGTTGTAAAATTTTGTGGGTGCGGCTTATATTTGCGTGCGCTTAATAGTCCGGAAATTATGGTACTTAAGAGTTGTGACTTGGTAAATTCTCTTTCTAACTACTTCACTAGAAAACTGTATTTACAATATTAATAATAACATTATTAATATAATGGACAGTACGGTTACTGTGTTATTGTACAGTATATATAGTATGTCTAAACCAAATTCCATTCCAAAACAAAGTCTATTTTAAGTGGAAAATTATTGTTTAATATTCAATACTTAATTCAATATGCAAATACAGTATAACCTCCACTCTTCTAGTATGATGTTGCACTAGATTTTGAAGTGTGTTTCTAGAGATTTACGTTCATTCAGCAACAAGGGCATTAAGTACATAGTGTCCAGAAGTGACTATACTAAAAAATGTGTGTATTTTATCATTGTAATTTTAATCATTGTCATTTAAAAAAATAACTTTTTACAAAAATAAAATTTCAGGTTTTATAATAATAAAAGAGAACAGTACATATAGAGTTGCAGACTATAATATTGGCATTAGTTCATCTTTTTAAATAACAGGTTGTCTGGGTAACAAAAATAAAATCAGAGATTGAGCCTACAAATGAATTGTTCCTTTCTGCAAGAAAAATTGATGAGCATGTCTCCACTGCAAAGTGTAACCTTTCTTCTTACTAATTTTTATGCCTTAAAATCTACAGGAAAAGGAGATATTCAAAAAAATCTGTTTCAGACTTTTAGCCTTGCTGAAGCAATGATCCTGTTTGGATCATTTCCCAAATCTGTTTCACTACAATTATACTTCAATATACTGTAAATCTTAAAACATTCAACCACTCACCTAGAAACATAAAACCTAACTAGTAGAGGAAGAATAACAAGCTATTGGAGGTAGAATAAGAATAATAAATGTACACCTGCCATATATTTGTATTTAATAAATGATAGCTGCATTCCATGTGGCAATGCTAATTGGCAACTATATTCAAAGCTAATTTTAAACAGAAAATGATGGCTACATAGGTTAACACACATTACTTAATAGACAAAAAGCTTTAATAGTGTTCTGTCAGTTATTACCTGCAAGTGCATCTACTAATCAAAGTTATATTAATTGATTTATTATGACAACCTCAATGGCTGAATCTAAATATAAACATTTAATGTTTGCAGATATTGCATATGCTGAAAATGAAAACATGTTGAAGTAAGCTAACACAGTAACAGTAAAAGCTAAAAAATGAAGTGTAATTATGCTTTTAGCAGCGCATCGACTCATAAATCCCAAAAATGTACTCAGAAAACTGGAATGTTTAATATTCTACCACACATTTAGCACCACCTCCACAGAGAGCAAATGACATACAGCTTAATAAGCTTAAAACAGCAAACTGTCTATCACTTCCCAACTGATCAAGTCTGACTCTTTGCACTGTCAAGTCTATGTCAGAGTTGCCAGACAGGAATAGCTGTATCCAGTCCAATTACAGGTGAATTACAGTGAAATCCACCTGATTTTCTATACACCATCTTAAAACCGTCTACTGACCCTGTCATGAGCAGAAGATTATGTAAGACTGGAGAATTGCATGAGGATTGGTGTGAACAACCACATCCACTACTTTAAGATGTTCACTTAACTAGACATTTTTGTCAAAACTAAATTTTTATTTGAAATCCAGATTTGAGTTTGTATGTCGTAGAACATAACTTATGTTTTAGTAATTCTGATGCCAATACATGTGCTATAGGAGGAGAGTGGGATTATAAGGCACATGGGAACACAGGACAGCAATATTTGTATTCAATACCTCAAGCTTATATGACCAAATAGTATTCTCAACACGCTGGCTTAAGACTACTGATGTACTTAATAATTGAGACATAATGTGTGTGTGTTTGTGTGTGTGTGTGTGTGTGTGTGTGTGTGTGTGCGTGTGTGTGTGTGTGTGTGTTTGTGTGTAGCAGCCTTTCATTTTTAAATTTCCCATTAGACCCCATGCAGAGATCGATAGGTGTTATTTCCCAGGTATCTCATTAATATGTTTTCATGCATGAGTGGTTATGAGGGACGGCCTTTTGGCAAGTGTCGCTTTGTGCGAAAAAAAATTATGTTCCCGGACAAACAGGTGGTTGCATTAGATTGTTAATAATATTGACATATTGACATGGAAATGCTCTGTGCATACACAATCACACACACACACACACACACACACACACACACACACACACACACACACACACACACACACACACACACACTATATATATATATATATGTATAAAAACGGGTAAAAAGCAGTTCCTTGAAACTGAAAACAGTGTGTGTGTGTGTGTGTGTGTGTGTGTGTGTGTGTGTGTGTGTGTGTGTGTGTGTGTGTGTGTGTGTGTGTGTGTATGTGTGTGTGTGGCTGTGTGTGTGCGAATGGTTGACAAGCAATGCCACATAACAGAAAATAAAATCACAGTTTAAGCAAAAGTTTTAAAATAGCTCACAGTTTACAAAAAATGTACACAGGCAGTCAGAGGGTGACACATCACACATATAAAGGTGCAGTAGCCCTTTATCTACAAGCTGCTTTTACAAAAGATAACGTTATACATGAAATGCAAAAAGATAAGCTGAACAACTTACAAACGGAGCACAGCGAACTAGAGGCTTGAGACCACTAACAATTATGTAGACTATTGACTTTTCTCTCCAAAGGTGTGATCAATTGCCGTGAAAATAATGACATCGCTTGTTGTTGTGACCTGTTCAGAGGGAAGGCAATTTATTTCTGGTGACAGAGGACTCATGAGAGACAGCACTCCGTCAGAGGCCGGTGGCGATGGGAGGAGAACGAAATCTTGCAGGTCGAGTGAAGAGAGACAGCTATTAGTGGCAATTACTTCTTCTGATTGACTTACTAAAGTATGTGCTTAGTGGCTGGGCATAAACCATGCTCTTTCCTACAAGCAGTGTTTTTTTATTGAGTGGTAAGAAAATATTATTCAACAAAGATAATTAGAAAAACACTCTCCTGGCACTAGCAATGAGCAATTTACCATGCAAAAAAACAAATAAATGATGCTTCCAAAATCATTATGTTTTTTCTTTGGACAACTTGTGCTACATGTTACAGCAACTTCAACATAAACAAATTAATGAGCCTTGGCCACCCATGACCCTGTTGCCAGTTTAGCACTGTTCCTTCCTTGGACCACTTTTAATAGATACTGACCACTGCAGACTGGGAACATCCCACAAGAGCTGCAGTTTTAAAGATGCTCTGACCCAGTCGTCTAGCCATCACAGTTTGGAACTTGTCAAACTCAATCAAATCCTTACATTTGCACATGGACAATTTTGCAAGTGGACATTTTGAGGACAAAATGTTCACTTGCTGCCTAATATATCCCACCCAATAGCAGGTGCCATGCTAAAGAGATAATTAGTGTTATTCACTTCTCGGGTCATAATTTTACAATGTCATAATCTTGTGCCTGATCGGTGTAGGTCCTCACACCACCTAAACACAAATCATTTCAGGTTGTGAAAAGTCTCTAATAAACCACTTGATGACTAATGACCAATGTTTACGTCAGATCTCTCGGAAGCTAACATGATAAGAAAAAACTATATCTAAGACATGGAGTCAGTATGCAACATTATTCAGTGGGCTTGTCTGTCTCATTTGTGTAAATTATTTTAGGTGGAGACAGTTTAAATCTTGGACAGGCTTCATTTTTTTATGCATTTATATTGCCAGATACTAGCTTAGTAAAGTAATTTTTAATTTATTTGTACAGTTGAACATGGGACTTCGTACCTTTACAAAGATGTTAATTATTTATAACAGCAAAGTATGTACATGTATGTGTATAGTACAATGAGTATTGGCCGATTATTATTTGACAGTTTGTCTTTTTCAGAAACAAACTATAAATGCATTCTATGTTTCTGTTTATTAAGGCACCAAGTCCTATTTCCAAAGTGCTGTGAAATAAAAAGTTAATCAGCCTAATTGCCTATAACAACAATATCCAAACGCACAATTTGAAGATAAAAAAAGACTAATGGGTGAGAAAAAAAATAATATGAGGCTTAAACACTGAATAAATGGCAAGACTTTGCAAAATCTTGTCTCATAAGAGAGCTACACTACTCTAATGAGAAAAAAGTAACATATATTTTGTTTTTAGTTTAAGCTTGCTAGATAGTGCACTGGAAACATGATCAGGAATAGAACTGGACTGGGATTTCATGATGTGAGCTCAGATAATACAGAATAAAGGGACAAACGCTTGTGGATACCTGACCATAGCATATATGGTTGTCTAATATCTCATTCTAGATTCAAATGATATCCCCCAGTCTTTGGGGAGGGTTCTTCACTAGATTAGTCCTTTCAGTCAAAAGAGTATTAGTGAGGTTGTGGACTGATGGTGCAGATGAGACTAGTGTCTAATTGTTCAGTTTATCCTTCAGGTGTTTACTGGGATTGAGGTCAGGGCTTTGTATAGACCAGTCAATATTTTTCACTCGAACGTTGGCATGCAATCTCTTTATGTATGGACATCAAATATGGTTGTGAAGGTTTAGTGTTCACAAACGTTTTTCCATACAGTGTATATTTCTACAACATTGCACTCTAGGTATTAGTAAACTTAAAATATGACTCCTAAATATGAATCTTCTTGTGATCCCTATTTTTCATATGGTCCGTTTTATGCTGGATGCCCTTCCTAACGTGGCCCTCCTCATTTATCCAGGATTGGGACAGGCACTGGATTGTGCAACCCTAATAGTTAGGTTAAAATATGTATATATAAGAAATCATTATATTAATGCATGATTTGAATGGCACACTATCAACAACTACAGTTTTCTCCACATTGTAAATAAATTCCACAAATATGTCTGGAGACTGAACTGGACACTTTAGACCTTTATTTTAAAGTTGGGTGCAGAATATCAATACAGTATCGCTGTTAGTCATCAGTCAGTCTGCATATGGACACTAGAGCAGAATGTTTAAAGTGTAACAGAGAGAGAGTAGTGGCGATAAGGGATACAATGTCTTGCTGAATGTGAATGTCCTTGGGTTTATCTTTTTTGGACCAAGCACACATTTCAACAGGCAGAACGTATCATTCCAGAAAACCTGACTATTACATTTACAAGGCTGCTTGTGAAGTAATAATAGTTAAGAAAAGCTCAGACCCATTTTTGCCGAGGTCTTTTGAAGCATATTTAATCAGATCGTAATTTTAATATTTTAACTATTCATATTCATTGTTGAACTTTACACAGCTCACAGATGTTTTATGTACAAATGTAACAATGTAACAATGAGGGGGGGGGGAGTTTTTTTTTATTGTCTTTGTTTCTCAGATAACCCTTTTAAAGCAAGCTAGATAAAAGATTAGATTGATGAGCTCTGAGATATGGAGTTTCCCCACTGAGGACTACATCAGAATGAAACCTTTTCTCTCTGCACACACCTTTCCTACATCTGGCTTGGACTCCGACATAGATTAATGGACCGATTCAGGACAGGAGAAAAAGTTTCCTCGGCCTCTGGGCTTCTACCTAAAACATGAAACAATCTGTCTCTTTTCCTGCACTCTTTCTTTTTGTTCCTGCCTGTGAACCACTTTGAGATTCCTCCATTTTCCAGTACTTTCATCTCTAACGTCTAATCTATGGAGTAGGTCATGCTTTTCTAAGTCATTTTCCTGCTCGAACTTTACAAAAAATTTGTTGTACATGGCCACCTTTTCCTGAGAAGAACCCTTAGTACTATTATATCTTGTAATGACTACACAGTAAAATAGTGTGCTCTCAAAATGTTTCGATTGGGTTGGACTTGGTTTTCAAGCCACTCACGAAATCAAGATGCTGATCAGCCACTGCTATATGCTTCCCCCATATTTTTTCTTGAGTGCTCTGTGGTGTGCCACCAGGAGCACGATATCTGCTGGAATGAAAAGATAAGACAGCCAAGTGTGCTACTGTCATCGCCAGATAAGTGAGGGAGCAGATGCATGGTGTTCCTATTTTAATTAGATATCAGCAACATAGAATTCATGCAAGTGAAGAAAAGGGGAAGAGAAGATGAAATGTTGCGAGAGGCAAGGGGGGAGAGCAAGAGGCTCTTGTTAATTCCGCTGCTGTCTGCTCACATTTTTGTCCTCATTACTCTGTGAGCAAGTGCACACACCCTATTGTTTTTCGGAGCTGATGGGGAATATTTTGGGAAAAAACACGAGTTTTAGAGAATAGAAGATGAGAGAGAGAGAGAGAGAGAGAGAGAGAGAGAGAGAGAGAGAGAGAGAAGAGAGAGAGAGAGAGAGAGAGAGAGAGAGAGAGAGAGAGAGAGAGAGAGAGAGAGAGAGAGAGAGAGAGAAACTCACATTTTAGGAATGTTAACCACGCTGTGCCTCTCCAAGACACAACGAAAAAAAAGTTGTCTGTGGCACGTTGGAACTCAGGCAAAGGAATTGGAATGAATGGTTTGCCCCACAGCTCTTAAGCCTGTGACCTTCACAGCTCTTTTATGTTCTTTTTACAGGAGGTGGGTCTTTGAATTCAAATATATGAGAAAAAAGTGTCACTGCCTCTGAATGAAAATTAGAAAAAGAACAAGGTAATGCCTCTGACCTTGTTGCACATCTCTCACAACTATACTTTGCTCATTGATGGCTAAGTCAACTTTAAAGTGTGACCCTCTTAAATGTATCACATTGGATTGGTTTTAAATTTAAATTTCAATTGTAATTATCGCATTTCCTCAAATACCCACTTCTGAGAATACAGCTAGATAAAGCCAGCTACACTCAATGGTTACTGTCTTTTCCAAACAACCGCCTATACAGTGGATGGTGATAAAGCAGTAGAAGTCTACAGTTTTCTGATGTACTGTCAATACGCCCCCAACACTCACACACAGTCACACACACATACACTTACAGCCCAAGGGGCTGGACACAGTGCTGGGCCCAGCTGTCACTTCTGCGCCATTAATCCAGTACTTCAGACGACAGAATCCATCTCCCTCTAGCAAAGCTTTGACAGAGGCTAAAAGCGCCGGTGAGACAGTGGGACGCGGATCAATCGCTTCGATCCTACCTCTCATGCCCGGACCCATTCATCAGCCTTTGGTTGTTTGTTTGTTTGTTGCTACCATTGCCAGAGCTTCTCTGGAGTGTGAGATGATGCAGGTGCGGGTCAGAGAGGTGCAAGTCGAATAGCAAAGCAATGCACAATAGGATGCACATGGGCTTTATCCCATGTGGAAGGATTTTTTCTTCTAAGTTACAAGTTACAAGGCATTCATTCCCGACTCTAAATTTAAACTTGGACCTTTGGCAAATACTACATAAAGCATATTTCCACCATCATGCATCACCATTAAAAATACTTTTAGTCCCCTCAAGTGTTTCACATGTCCCAAAATTTGATATTGTCTTTCTGATGTACAGCTATTTATAATGTCAACCTTTCACTTGGGTGGTCTCAGATATTTCAGCATGAATTGCCTGTCAACTATGTGCTGCTGATCCAGATATTTTTTCCAGATATTTCCCACATATACTTCAACTGGTTCTGAATTCTATTCATATACTATAGGCTTAGCTGACGCAAGTAGATGGCTTGAGACATGATGAGTTGGCAGCCAATTTCATAGTTTTTGACAGAGAACTGGTCTGTAAAGTAACATATTCATTTTTATGTAAGATGCTAGACATGATCTGTGTTTCAGAGAAAATATTTCAGCGCAAGCCAAAGCATGGTAGTGTGGCATCATAACATGGCTACATGGCCTGAAAACCAAGGCTAACTCTAACAAACAGCATTCATTAGAGAATTCAGCTAACATGCCATCTCTTAGGTTGTCAGTGTCTTTTGCTCTATCTCTCTCTAACTGTTTCTCTCTCTCTCTCTCTCTCTCTCTCTCTCTCTCTCTCTCTCTCTGAACCGTAGGCCTAATAACATGTTAAGAACAAAAATAATGAAACAAATGTCTTCTTGTTTCTAAAAAATCAAGTCACCTTAGTCAAGATATTGCAACGATGTGAACAATTGGCAGTCCAAGATTGAGACCCACCAAAAAAATGTATCAGGCCAGCTCTAAAAATGTAAAAATACTGTACCAGTACAACTGGCCAATCATGTACATAATCATTTATAATCTATTGTACCAGTGTAGATTTATTCATTTCTAGGCGTCTGCTAAATGCCGCAAATGTAAATGTAAATGTTAATTTATATAAATGACAGCTGATGGCTATAGTTAAAATAAGCCAGAAAGGCTAATGTTTTCATGTGCATATATTGACCTATTTTAATTACTTGTCTTGGCCTGATTAACAAACTGACAGTGCTAATCAACAATAAAACCAGAATATTTGTAATATGTGTAAATCCCAGTGCAAAGCAACTTCGAAATTTCTTATTTAAAGCTGTAATTTAATTTTCATTAAATAAAATTGTTGTCATCATTCATATAGGGGCTTATCTAGACAATCAGTAAGTTGTTGTACATAGTTGAACACTCAGTTGAAATTTTTTGTTGAATAACCCTAATATAATATGATAAATATTCCATGATATATCTCATGGTTACTGGTAGCCTGAAAAGCAGGGTGATTACAAAGCTGCAAAATGTAAAACAGAGGATAATTTATGCATCATATCTGCATAGATTTAGAAACTAACTCTTGCGTTGCTTATAATGCAGTTAATGAAATGCAAACCTACAACCTCTGTGTAAAAATCTCACATATTCTTGTTCTGAGAAAATACTAAAGCTGGCTGATATAAATGGGATAGCAGGGCTAAACCCTCTGTCTCTTTCAAGATATATTATACATACAAATAGAGCTTAGTTCTTGGAGTTGACATTGTTTTCATAGCACCTTTACAGGAGAATCTAGGAATAAAAAGATTAAGCATACATTATCCATTTAAAGTACAAATAAAACACTATGACAAATGACAGAACGAAAAGTTTTGCGGCTCTTGAACTGTATGAAAGGTCAAGCTAACTGCAGTTCTCCATTCAATACTTACCTGAAATAATAAAATAAATATTTTATTTGTACCAGTAGTCTGCTTAACCAATTACATGCTTCTCTACCCTCAGGCATTCTCAATGTGTGTGCGAGATAGTGTGTTTCTGTACGTAAATCGCCCCATAGAATTTTCAATTGACCATAGCTACGGGAAATAACAGGACGATGCTGTATTTCTCACATTGCTCTGAAGCCTATCCAACAGGCTAAATAAGTCACCACTACCATATGTTACACAGTCAGGTACAGACAGTCTGCTCATGAATCATTTAATTTATATCAGGATTGTACCAGCCAAGCACAATAACAAAGAATTCGCCAGCTTACAAAATACATATATTTGTGTACTCGAACAATACATCTGTTATTGTGCTGAAGGGGCTAAGCTAACAATAACCCAATTCTGCGCTTTAAATAATGTAGTGAGAAGCAACAACTGCAAACGGACTACAGGACCCATAAATTGTACTTACCAGATTAAACTTATTTTGATACTGTCACATGATTTACTCAGGCAGTGTTGCTACTACTGTATTTCTTTGGTACCAAAGAGGTAATGATAATAAACAGAAAAAAAGAAGTGTTCCCAGTTTGATCTCAATATTATACTGAAGTACACATATGCTGAGACTAAGGTCTTAAAGGACGGGTCATTTAATGCGCACAGGGTCGTTTAAATTCTATTATTCCAACTTTTTAAATTGGTATTACATCCAGTGGGTTAAAATTGTATAGCCAAAATGTCAGTGTACTTGCTGTTGGTCAGATTTCGCTCCAACTCATTTTCTGAACCGCAAATCGCATGTTACGTCTTGCATGCACTTTGTATGTACCAATTTTGTGCATGGAATGAGTTTCTTTAATCTATGAAATGAGCTTTGTATCTACCATGTGATGCACAAAAATGAATGGTATTGTCAAATCTGTGCAAGAAATGAATTAGAGTTGAAATATGTGCACAAAGTATTATTGAAAGAAAATATATGGTGGTGGACAACATGCAAAAAGTGATATGGTACATGGTATATGCAATGACATGTAGTTACATATGATGCCTCACAAGTAGAGTATTCAGGCACCATACTGTGATATAGACTGGTTTGAGTGCTAATGTCTGGCTCCTCCCTTTGTGCATTAGATTCATCTGTTGCAAACATCAGACAGCATTTCAGACAAGGAAATATTCTTTGTGTAAACTAGTCACGAATTGAGGCTAATGAATTTCAATACAGCCACCAGAGGATGAGATTAATTCAGGGAATGAACTTAGTTACATGCAGAAGAAAATGAATGGGCAAATGAGTTTTCAGTCAATGAGAACATGTTGAAGGCATCTGCCTTAAAGTTTATTCGGTTCTGAAGTCAACAACTGTCTGTATTCTGTAGTTATTATTGTAGAACGTTGGTTGGTGTCACACTAAAGGTACTTATATGATGTTTTTTTATCTTTCTTATGCTAGAATTCTGTCAGTGCAGTTCCAAGCAGGAATACAATTATTCTTTAAATCATCCTTACCATCTGTAATAAAAAAAAATATAGAAGAGAAAAGTGTAACACAAACCACAAGCCTGTTAACACAAGGGAGATGAACCACTACATATTTTTAGAATACGTTTCTATTTGTACACCATACACTGAAAACGAAGGTCAGCTAAATAAATCATATTGGTAGGGTTTATAGGTTTGTATAGGGTTGTGCTAAATGCCATTTTTATTTAACTCCTGAATATGATATAAATTACTAATGAAAGAATTACTATTTTGAATTTAAACAATCAGTATGTGCAACAATGTTCAGTCTTTCAAACCAAACATTTTCTTAAAGAGTGCATTAAAAAGACTGATTCGATAATGTTTTACTTGCCATAAATTAACTTTTCCACTAAAACCTGTACTACGTATATAGAATAATTTGACAAGGCTGGAGACAATTGGAGAGGGTTGTTGAGTTCATGGGTCTGTTTAAATGTTTAAGTTTGTGGATGTTACATGCCCCCTTCAATTTATATAACTGATTTTAAAGCAGGTACAAATCCAGATACTGAAATGACCACTGCAAAGCTCCTGCAACAAGGAACTGATTTGGACATCTGTTTGAGGTCATTATCTGGGTACTTAGCGGAATGAACAATGCCATCAATCTTATGCCATCAATCTTCACAAGAGCCCTTGCACCACTAGCTGCAGTGCACCGCTGATACACCACCATATTTTACACTGGATATCAGGTGCTTTAGGTTAATATTCCCTGCACTGAACATTTATGTGGTGTTTGGTGCATGGCCTGAAACATCTTTAGCTTTTTCCTCACAAAAGCACAATTTACAGTTCTAATAGCACTGAACCAAGTTCAGATGCTAAAATACAGTATGTGCATTGCTCCTACAAATGTTTTTATTTTTGATTTTTTTTTTTTTTTTTTTGTAACCGGTATAATCAGCTTGCGCTTATGGATGTTGTGCCTAATGTATAATTTTGGAACAAGTATTAATTGCACAATTCTGAAAAAGAATATCTTTTTTTCATATACTGTATTTCATGAATAATAACTACAAAAATGTGGTCTGATCTGTAAGTCATACAAAAATAAATTGTTTAATAAGAATCATTAATATAGATTTCAGGATAATTCAGGCATGTGCTTGACCCCTTCTAAACTTCAATATTTTTTTATCCTGGTCCCTAAGCTGAAATTGTAATATGATTTGGAAAAAAATGGGTGTAAATAATGTGGGATAATTAGCCCTAGAACTCAGCATTTAAATGATTCAGAACTATCCCTGATCTGTTATAACACACAATTCTGGTGTCTGGTGCTTTTTGCACCAGACATTTATTGCAATATGTAATGTGGTGCAGTGTCCTTTAATAACCAGGACACTAGATATTTGAGAAACATGAAGACATGGACTATTAGATCAAAATCTAGAAGTCTTAGGAAATTATCACTCCTCCTATGAGATTCTTTCATATATTATTCTTTCATATACTGTAGCTACTCCAAGCAGGTAAGAAAGAATAAAAACTTTCTTTCGGCTTCTCCCGTTAGGGGACGCCACAGTGGATCATCCGCATGTTTGATTTGGCACATGTTTTTACGCTGGATGCCCTTTCTAACGCAACCCTCCCCATTTATCCGGGCTTGGGACCGGCACTAAGGCTTGTGCAACCCTAATGAAGCAGGTAAGAAAGAATACCAGAGTAAAATATTAATATGCAGGGGCTTTTTTCACTTATGTCTGTGCTAATTGAGAGCCAAATGACAGACACTGGGAAGGTAGCACAGAATAAACCACACATTGCCAATATTATTGAATTCCTTATCAGTTTTCCCAAAAAACCTCATACATGTTCCACAACAATGATTCATGTCTATAAACCTGATTATTATAAATAAACCTAAGCATTGTGTTTGGTAAAAGTAAATACTACATACCAACAATGAAATAAAAAACAGGATTTTAAGAACGTAGAGCCACTTTGCTGCTTTATGGTGTGTATCAAGGTGTACAGCACAATATCAGGGTGGCTTTCATTGATTTAATAATCAGGCTGGGACATGCAACATGACTGTGAGCTAAAACATGACAGTATTATGCATTATGGTGTAAAACTTGCCATAACAAAACAGATTCTTCAAGAGATGTCTCTCAACGCATTGGATCCATGTGTTAAGATCAATGCCTTGAGAGACATTATCAAAAAATCCAAGCATGCAAATCTAAATAAATAAACATAATACAATTAAATATTTAGAAGAGTGAGACAATTAAAGGTCAAAACATGATCAGAAATGAAATAATGAAGCCACTAGATACTTAAAAGTGTAAACTGACAAACAAGGCAAAGGGTCAAAACATAGGTATTGATTAAATGTCTCAGAACTTATGGAACCTGGCAAGACTTTGCAAAGTTGATACTGTTAAACCGTTTATATACTATGAAATGAGAACGTAAACAGGAAGAATTGGGAGCTAGAAGTCAAAAGTTTGCTTGTTCTGGGGAATTGAAGTATCACTTGTCTTGGAGTTGTAGGGTTATTGGAAATAAAACAATCTAGAGAAAAAAGGTGCGGTGAAATGGGTATTTTTGCTTACATAGTGCTCTAGGTTCCCTAATTTAAACCTTAGCTCAAATTACTCACTGTAAAACAATTAATTAGGGGAAATTTACTTTTATTTGCATGTTCTTCTAATATTCACATAGATTTCCTCAGATTTCCACAGTCAGAAAACATACAGGTAAGCAGATTATTATGATAAATTGCCCTGTGAATGTGAATGAGCAGGTACATTCTCCAGAGGTGGCAAAAATACACACATTCTTCACTTAAAATTTGTTAAAATATTGACTATACTTTTTTACTAAAGTTCAAAATTAATCTTAAAATAATACTTTTTGTTTTTTAATACTCTAATCAGCATAGGCATGGACAAATATGGATGTGTAGGTTTATCATTAGTGACACCATACTCATCATAGAGCATGAAGGCAAAATATTCTTGTAAATGTTTTAAAGTAATTATGGTTTTACGTAAATCATTAGGACATCAGGAACCTTTGATATGGGTCCACACAGACGGTTAATGAGGTGATACCTGATAAGCTGTACCTCTTCTAACATTTATACGGATTACATAATCAGAAAATATTTGTGAATTGTGAATTTTAATGTGAAGTTGGTTTATTTAAAAGGCGACATTTCAAGCTTTCTATTTATATATTAAATAGAATCTCTGTATAAATGTCTGTGAGGCAAGTATTCACTGAGATTCAGGTTGTTTTATTTATGTCTGTGAAGAGAGCTGACAAAGACAGCACAGAGCGCCCCCTGTTTATTTTCTTTATTTTACAAAAGCACAGCGGTTTGTTATGCGGGTATTTCGAGTGTATTTTTTTAAAAAGTAGACCCTTTAAAAATTTAAATGATGTATTGCTCTTATCCTTAACAATCCACAAGGACTATTATTTAAGTTTGTTTTTGATGTTATGAGGAAAAAATGCCCCAAAACGTATCAGCAAGTTTGACATTCTCCTGCCTTATGCCCAGCGTATCCCTGAACATGATGAAGCGGTTACTGAAGATGAGTGAAAGGATGATGAAGAGTAATGAAGAGTAAGCAAACTGAGTTCAGATAACTTGCTACTCAATTTATCTGGATGTTGCTCTGCAATAGTAAATGAGGTTTTACTCAAAAGCTCATTTCTTTTGTTGTTTTATTGCCCCTGTTCTATGCTGCACAGCTGATTTCAAGACAGATCTAGCTTACTTTGCGATGCATAAGCCACACTGAAAATAAGTGTCATCTTAAATATAAGTCAATGTATTACATTTTTCTTATTATAAGTTCATTATAATAGTATTAAGATTTATAGTGTTATCTGCCAATTTAACATGACTATTTAAAGATGGAAATGAAAAAGAATCATATATTCTTACAACAGGAAATACAAGACACAGGTTCACCAAGTATGTCTTGTAGTATATCTTGCTCTACATACTACTGAGTTAATTCTGTATTGATCGTGTCTCTTAAACAACATGCTCAAACAGTAAAACCGGCATATATTTCTTTATAAACATCCATGCCAGGCTTCTTTTTTCCTTGTTGAAATTTATTAGTGTGGTCTAAAACAGGCTGTTTAAGTAAGAAGTCTGAAATATAAATTAACTAAAATAATATTGTATAGAGAAATGAGTCAATATACAAGTAAATCAATTAGTAGCTAAATGAAATGCCGAGCTCACCAACAACAAAGGAGATACTGTTAAAACCATCTGTTCAAGAAAGTTATTGCACAATAAAAATGGTGTGCGTATGTGTGCGTGTGTGTGGGCGTATTAAATTGGACTGTCTATACTTATTACTATGACTGATGAATATCAGGTCACAGTTTAGAAGCCATTCATGCAGAAATTCGGATAATCCCAGGGAGTTCGCAAACTACTTTGCATGACTGCAAATGTGTCTCAAAGGGCCTTTATGTTTTACTTTATTTATTAATTTATTTTATTCAAATTTTTTTACTTTTCAATCAATTTTCTTTTTTTTTTCCATGAACGTAAATTTCTGTAAAGCTTACTGCTCCTGTCTCAGCAAGAGTGTGTGGGACATCAATTATTCAATCAGGGCAGAAGCAAAATATGCTAGCATTGATGAAACACTCTCTGTACCTATAGGATTTCATTTCTATACAGTATATTGTATCTTCTGTGTGTGTGAGAAGAGAGAGAGAGAGAGAGAGAGAGAGAGAGAGAGAGAGATAGAAAGAGATGTAGAATTGCTGACTGCCTGTTTTGACTTTTTGCTGTTTGTAACATTAAACGCTTGTAAAGAAATGACAGTAGAACAGAGTGCAGTTAAACAGTAACAAAACAATCTTTCTTTGAGGCAAGGTTACACTGATTTCTTTTTCATTTATCTATAGCCTTGACCACCATATGATCACAGGCATGTTTGTCTTACTCTCCTTGTGAACCCCTGCCACTGACATCATGCAGCTAATTTATGATGTCCTTAAACTCAGTAGATTTAATCTCTTATTTTTAAATAAATCAGTTCTGAGTGGAAAACACAGCCAAAAAAAATTCCTGACCTTGTAGACACACTTGCACACACAGATCATCAAATCTTAGAACCTTTATAAAAGCAGGGATTGAACATCACACTTCAGTGCAGAAGAGAGTACATGAGGCTTTTTAATCTACTTATGTCATTATATATTTTTTTAAATATTAATAACCAAAGGCATATTTTTTTAATCTTTAAAGTAAAAGTCTGCCAAAGCATCAGCTTACAGCCTTACCTTGAATCATTCACAAAACATAGCTCATGTCTCACACCTACACACACTGGGCCTTCACAGCCGAATGGCCTGGTCTTACCATGTGGTTGTGGGAGCGAGCAAGTGATCATGCTGACCTGACAGCAGCAGCTTACAGCAGGCAGGGGACTTTCAGCTCAGCTGCACAGAATAATAATCAACCACAAACTGACCTCAACCCTCAGCCTGTGCACTAATACTGGGCACACAGGTCTTCTGGTGTGAGACCTGCCAGATCTGGCCTTAACCAACACATCCCACTGCTACAGGCCTCTAGGTAAAAAGAGCCACTGTGTTACTATTAATGGGGTTCATTTCCATACTGTTCCATGTGGTTTGTGTTTAATCACAGAATGAGTAAGAAAGCTGACCAAAGCTTGAAATTGTTAAGTGTGTGCCTTAGCCGCTTTCACACATAACTTTAACTGTAAATGCTTGGCATTTACTGGGAAAGGATAATGCATAAATGTTACAATGTTGTAAAATTGTAATCTTGTATAATTGTAAAACCTGCATAATTGATAGATTCACACAACTGAGCTTTTTATTGTGTTAGCAATGGATGCAAGATTTGCCAGTGAAAGTGCTTATTTTGGGTGAAGTAGTATAGGACAAATATATCTAGAAAGACTTCAGATTTCAGGCACTGAGCCTGAAATTACTTGGAGAAACTGATTGCACATTAATTGTAGGTAAGCATATTAGGTACTCATCGCT
Source organism: Silurus aristotelis (assembly GCF_946808225.1). Classification (NCBI taxonomy): domain Eukaryota; kingdom Metazoa; phylum Chordata; class Actinopteri; order Siluriformes; family Siluridae; genus Silurus; species Silurus aristotelis. The sequence goes on along the minus strand of NC_139575.1, from coordinate 20,834,586 downwards.
TAAGCGCTATGCTACGGTGGAAGCTGGGATCCCTGGGTAGACCAAACTCTTTAAAAAAAAAAAAAAACAACATATGAATTGATTTTGTTGAAATTACTATTAATTAAATAAATTTTATTAGAATTTAATACATTTGTAAAACCATGCATGTCTTTGGGCAATTAGTGATAAAAGTGACTAAACTTAAGTACAAGTAATACATTTTAGAGTATGTTATGCATAGTGAATCTTTAGAGAAAAAAAAATCATAAGCGGAATACAAATAATTCTGAGAGGATAAATCATTTACAGTTTTACAGGGCAACATTAAATGAGCTGATTTCACACACACACACACACACACACACACACACACACACACACACACACACACACACACACACACACACACACACACACACACACTCGTATTCTCGACACATACATGCACACAGGAGAAGGGCAAAGTGTACATACTCTGAGGCAGGAAAAGCATGAAGAAAGGTTTCATACAGATAGCCTAAAGGCACGTGTCTTTTCCCGTGTCACCATTACTGAGACAATCCCTTGTCTCTGAAGAGTCATAAAGCAGCACGCAAATGTCAAATGGAGACCTTTGAGAGGGGGCTGTATATAAAGATGGATAAATCATTAGGTTGAACACTATGGCATCACTGCTATTTTTCATCTATTTCTGCAACTTTTATGATAGGAATTGGGAGAGAGTGGGATTAGAAAGTGTTATATTTGTGCAAAATTTCTAATAGTATTCATAGTAGTCCAGCTTACTGTTTTTGTTAAGAACAATTTAATGTTTCAAAGAGGTTATTAGCCTTAACAAAACTATTCCAGTATGTGTTTCTTTTTAGTTTCCCCTTGATCTACATTTTGTGCTATTTACATAAAAATATGGTACCATCTGTTATCTTCTGATATGTCAATTGCATCAATGAAATTTTTGTATTGTGCTCTCTTCCTCAGCCAAGCCAAAAAATGATTAGCCAATGGAAGGGTATAATATTTAATCTTTAAAGTACAAGATTTCAGTAGAATAGAGAGCATAAAATCATGCCTTTTTTCCCAGAACTATTATAATTTACCAATCTAATTGCTGTTATCAATGTTATGAAAGCTCTAGAAACTAATGGAAAAGGTTGTTTGAAAGAAATATGTATTTATAACACCATGAGACCAAATCCTCAGAGAGCAGTTTTATAATACATTTAAATTTAAATAATAGCTTCTGACACCAGTTATACGGGACACCCTTAAAAGCCAAATAGATACCTCTGAGGAAGAAAAAAAACCCCATCATATTACAGCTCAAGAGCTATATATAAAGCTGGGCATATAATAGTAATCAGTAAATACTGAGAGAGAGAGAGTATATTTCTAACAGTTTAATGAAAGTACAGTGTTTGAAATCACTTACAACAACCTTATAAATTGGAGTCAGATATTTAATTAATAAGATTAGCGCATGTAGTTAACCTTCACCTGTACCTATCTCCATCATTTTTTATTACAAATTAAAACCCTTTCCCCTACATTAGCTTTGTTTTAAAGCAGATGCTTTGCAGCAGATAGATGTTTTGGAGTGGATGCTACTATGCTCTACTTGCATAATACAATAGTCTTCTTCTTCTTCTTTTGGATGCTCCCATTAGGGGTCACCAAAGTAAGATCATCCGTCTCCATACCCCCTGTCCTCTACATCTGCCTCTTTCAAACCAATTGCATAATACAATAGTAAACAAAGTAATTCAGAAAGCAATAATAAAACTGCACGAATTTTGGAGAATATTACAGAGTCATAATTGTGTACAGTGCCAGTGATGAGAAGCAAAGGTCAGAAGTGTTTAAAATCTCTAAATACAACCTCAGAGAAAGTTAATAAAGTAAAGAACACTAAATACATTGTGCATTAGAGAAATGTTCAAGCATATGTAAATAGTATATGTAATGGCAGTTCATGTGTGTTCGGCACAATGACTATATATATAAATGGACAATATAGCCATTGATCCCATTGTGCCATTGAAACTAGCGCCAGGTTCTGAAAAAGAAAGGAAGCACTGCGGGAATGCAGGGGCTTGGTGGCAGCACTCGGGCTTTGAGTGACGACGCATCCCCCGGGGAGAGCTTGCTAGCCAGTGTTTCTTCAAACCGGGCCATCGCCCCATAACCACACTTTTTCAGTCCAACTATATTTGAATATAGTGACACCCGAGGACTAAAGAGAGCGTGGTTCAGAGCGTGGACAACATGGAAGCGTTCCCTAAGCATTTTCAGTGGAAAACTCTGAAAAATGGAATGCCAGCATTGTCACTATGGTCTGGGTATTCTGCTAATTTTCTCAATCTTAGCTTTATATATAAACTACCGTTCGTGCACTTTTCTGGTTTCTGTTATGAGCTTTACATCCACTTGCATGTTTGTGACCAAAAGAATGTGACATTTTTGTTGCTTCTCACAATCCCCTGATGCACACCTCTAGTCTCGACCATATGATTTGTGAAACTTTCTGGCAAAGTTTCCATAACACAAAAAACCTCAAGCAATTCAAATTACATATTTGCATTTGGTTCTGTTTAGAAGTAATTATCTGTTTATGATTGTAAAGTCAAAACATTTATTATGTCTTACTGAAGATGTAATAGGTAGGTGTAAGTGTAAGCGAACCGGACCAATTAAGTACATTTATACTTTATATATATAAGTTTATACACTTGTTATGTCTTTTTTGTGCTATTCAGGTATTTCTACCATAATCAAACAACATTTAGATTATCTGATGCATAGCTGTTAATTCATTTGTTAATTTGTGGAAATGCTGTAATGAAGACCCTACACTACTGTACATGGGAAAGCTGATAATATCAAAAGGTACATGCCGGCATTTAGTGAGAATTGCAAAAGATAGAAGATTTTTACAGGGTGAATCTAGCACTACTGTTTAGTTTAGTTTACCTTTCTTTTGAATACAAAATAGCTGTAATAATGCTGTTTGTTTTGATGCCATGAAATTAATTCAGCATAATGTGGGAAAATTTGAGGAACTTACATTTAACATCACTAATTGCTAGCATACTTATTAAAAATGCTATGTTATTGTTACATAGATGAATGTAAAATCATTTGCAAGGCTCTGGAGAGAGTGCCCTCCAGAGATAATCTGATTATGCTGATATTAAATGCAAATGCAACCCTTATGTGGGCATGTAACCGCGTCTAAGGGAGCTGCGAAAGAAGATCTCCACATGTATCATTTCTGTCTAGATACTTTTCAGGAAATATATTTGTCTGTTGGTGACACTAAATATAGTGCTATGAACTGATTACCTGATGGTGGATGGGCTGCCAATGGCAATGCACCAGTATATTAAAGGGAGCTGTGTATGAAGCTTCCTGTTTATTGAGTTTGTGGTTGTAGCTGAGGCTAGGAAAATAAGACTGCAATTAGATTATACAATATTATAATCTGTTTGTTTAATTGGGCCTACAAGACACTTTCTTGCAGATTGTTTTTAAGTCAAGCTGATGCATAACAAACACATCTTTATGCAAAGATTAGCTTGCTGATAAGACAGCGTTAATATGTGTGTACTGAAAGATGTCAGGGGGACTTAAAGCATTTACTGATAAACACAACAATACAGAGACAACCAGATCAACACATATTTTAATATTAATTTAGCAAGCCCTAACAGTGGCAGCATTTACATTCACTCTTTAGAAGCAGGAAAAAACTGAAATATCTAGTTTATGAAATATCTAGTTGAATAAAAAGCATTTTTATAATTTACTACACATGGAATTCTAGTTTCAAATTTGTTTTGTGATCATTAGTGTACTTACTAAAATGCAACTAACATGGGCAGTGCATTCGAAACCATTGCATACTGATCAAAGAGGAGTTCAGGGGCAAAAGTAGATGAAGAAGAGACAGTAAAGGCTCTCAGTGGGGATTGCCCTGAGAGTGAGAGTGAGAGAAAGCTTAATCATGCAATCCAGTTGGGAGAGTAGTGGAGAGATTGAGAAGTTTAGGTGTCCCTGGAGTGACACTAGCGGGACTGATTCAGTATTCCAGAGATCTGGGCTTAGTCTAAGGCTGAATATTTTGATACATATTGATGAATGTCAGCATTCCAGACACACTAAATGGAAATGAATGGAAATTGCATACAGGAACATTACCATAATTGTGTCCATAATTAGACACGCCACAATGATTGATTTGAACCAAGCTCGAAACAACAGTTAGGTGTTAAATGTGACAATGACAGTAATGATGTAAATTGTACTGTGCCTATGTCACCTACAAATCTGGAGTAATTTGTAATTAGTGTAGTCCATTATGGGTTAAAAGAATATGCACTTACCTGTACAAAAAATCTCTACTCACCTACTGGAATGATTTAATCTGAATGGCTGACTGTGGTTATACTTTTAAAGGCAAACCTTTTTTAACTAAACATACTAAGCAAGTAAGATACATGTTCATATTTACTTCTAATGCATACACAAAGGATCTGATGTGGCCAAGAATGCTTGAAATATAGGTGTGTATAGGTGTGGGAAGTGACAAAGTAAAAAAACTTTGTTGCTGTACTTAATTAGATTTTTCTGGTATTAGTATTTTACTTCACTTTCACTTGTTAAATTTTTACACAAAATATCTGTACTTTCTACTATTTACATTTTTAAACCAGGCTCGTTATTTTAATTGTAATCAATTTGGTGAAATGTCAATATTTGTTATTTTTTTTGGTCATTGCATGGCTTTTTCTATCTACACTAGTGTATCATTTTATAGCCCTCACACACCACAGACATAGGCATTCCTAATCACCTGATCATCATCATCTGTTCTCCGCTTGTGTTCTATATGGTGGTCGTTTAACTTGGATACATTCATTAGGTGACAAAATGTGAAATTCGTTTTGTATTAATATATTAATTATATATTATATATTAAATGATATAATATCATATAAAGATATATTAAATGTCAAAATGAATGCATTAACGCAATAACATGTTAATGCAAAATCATTTTACAGCACTAATTTTATTAACTCGCGATTAATGCAGCTCACATGTCTGTTTGACTATTTTTATTAAAGATATAAAGAAAGAAATAAAAAGAGGTGAAATTAAAAGCTTAAGCGCAACACACGTTTATTCACGACGCCCTTTCTTTACTCAGATATATAAAAAAAACAAATAAACTCCACCGAAAAAATAAATGTAAACATTAAACATTTGCCAAGTCTCAAGTCAGCACAAAAATCCGGCATGATGCACACAATTAACATTCTGGGATTGACAAACTCACTAGTGCGTATCTGACATTGTTTTATTATGCTGAAACAAACTTAAATTACTCTGTCTTTTTTGATAGTTCCGAGCAATACATCATTCGAATCTATAAAGGGTTTACTTTTATTTGTATACACTCATAATAACAACAAAACACTGTGCTTTTGTGAAATAAAGAAAATAGACAGGGGGCGCTCTCTGCCGTTTCTGTCATCTCTCTTCACAGACACATAAATAAAACAACTTGAATCTTAGGTCATACTTGCTTCACAGATATAATAAACATATGAACAGAAAGCTCAAAATGTCTACTTTTAAATAAACAAATTCACATTGAAAACAAATATTGTTTCATGTTTATGTAATCCATATGAACCTTAGAAGAGGTACAGTTTCTCCGGTATCACCTCATTAACCGTCCGTGTAAAAAACATAGCAAAGGTTCCGTTTGGTGTCCTGTTGATTTTCTGTATATAATTTTACATATTTTACATTTAACAATATTCGATTACAGTATTAAAAACTTTAAAAGTATTCATTTAAGGTGCATTTAGAACAGATAAAAATGTGCGATTTAGTTCATCATGAGTTTACTCATGACAATCATGCCATTAATTACAGTTAAATATTATAATCGATTGTCAACCCTAATATTAATATGATTTGAGGTCCAGTTACTACTGTGACACTAAAACAGGTAGCAGTAATGGCTACTTTTTACTTAAGTACATGTCAGAGCCCAAAATTCTTAACTCGAATAAAAAAGGATAGTCAGTATTTTAAAGCATAAGTATCTGTACTTCTACTTAAGTAAAGGATGTGTATATACACCTCTAGTGTGTAATGCAATTCAAATCAAATTACTTTTTATATGACAAATCTTTAACATCTCGCAAAATCTCTAATGTTCACAGTAGCGTCGGTAGATAACAGAATCTTCGTTTTCTTTAGAATATTTTCTGGAAAATCAGCCCCTAGCCTCAGCTTGGAAAAATGTTTGTCGACATCAGAGGGTTAATGGCTGCCAGTCTCGAATTTAATATTTAATTTGTTGTATTCATTTGTTTTATGTTATGTAACTGTATGACTGTGCATCTATATTTAATGACAAAAGATTCTGTAGTAACTCAGTAATCTGCCTTCAATGTGCAGCACTTTGTAATTTTTTATTAGCCACCACAAACTACAGATATTATATTTAAATTCATCATAAAGGAAGAGTTTTAAGCAGTTATCACATGAGTAAACCAGACATTAAAATGCAAACTATATTTCAGGTAAAGTGGCTGGCACTTATATAATATTTTATATTTATTTATTTATTATTTATAATAATGTTAGCTACAGAAATACAGCTACATATTGCCAGCTAAATGAATTAATAAAACCTTTTATTTTGTATGTATAAAGCCTGCTACATTGTCATTGCTGTTTAACTAATCACCATCTTATCTTTCAATGGCCACATCTGTAAGTCTTAATAGGATTCCATACTCTTCTGATCTTTAACACAGAAATACTAAGGTGAGGCATTTATTTAAATGTATTCATAATGTGTTTAAAGGCAGTAAACACTTACTTAGCTTTTCATGATTACTCATTTGTGATTCATAAAGTGCATTGACAGAGGATGAGATACTGTATGAGATTAGTTCTTCTTCACTCTCCTTGTATTCTATTATACACTATCACGAGTCACAGTGATCTCTCTATCAATGTTTTTCCTCTCTAGTCCGGTATCTTGTGACCACCAAGATTAATGCCTTTCATGAAAAGGAATGTATAAAGTCACTTTTATATACTGTACAGCAATGAAATTGCTGCCCCTACCTTGGCACTCAGTCATTAAAAATTGTGAAAATGTATTAAGAAGTGCCTGACATTCCTCAAGCTCTCTACTGAGTGTGACTTTCACAATGCTTCATTGGGCGATTAGTGGATCCCACAATCCTGCCACCTACTGAGGTTCATCAATATTATCAACCTGCAGGGAAAGACACGGCATGTGAATCATTAGTTTAATTACATTAAATATCATATAGTCAGTACAAACAATGATCAAAGCCTGGAATTGCTCAGGAGAGAATCTGTAGCAGTGGGATGGGAAAAAAAAGAATGGAAAGAGAAAGTAATTTATCATGGCAGCCGAAAGCAAAATAGAGCAAAAAAAGATCTTCACCAGTGTGTACCCAATTCTGTTTTCTAGACCTACAGACTCAATTCCTCCAATCTACTCTTGTCCCTCTCCACTTGGTACCGTCGTTCATCTGTTTGCTTCGGCATATTTACACTCTCAATCCACAGGTTCCTCAGGTGGAGTGGTGTGTCATTTCCCATAATCCACAGTGATCTCAAACAAAATCACTTACTGAAGTGAAGCCACAGCTTCTACAGCACTCAATACTGTTTGGCATTTTAACATGTGCTCAGTTGCATACTGTGTTCACTTACGTGGGTGTAAGAAGACTTTTGATTCTTTTAGAGTCAACACAGCTTCTGGCTGTTTCAACTTTTAATGATAAATACCACTCAAGATATACAATATTAAATTGTAATAAATATTCTGGACTCACTTCATACACTGGCATCTTCTTCTTTTCCTGATGTCATGCTCCTTATTTTTTGAAGCCGTGTAAACCTTGAGCTGCCTCTATCTCTAACTTCCTTTCAAGGTCACAGCTGTCAGTGTTGAGGCAGCATTGTTAGGGGAGAGAGGGACAGGCCCAAAAATAGCGCAGATTTCTGTCCTTTGTCAAGCCAGCTATCTTCATTTCCCTGTGGGTCAGCGATACCGATCTAAGAAGCAGACCCAGTGATAAAGATCACACATCGAGTGGGAAACCTCCCTCAGGAGTTAATTGAAGTCAAAAAGAGTCACACCAGCTCAGATCAGGCAGATGACCCGTGCGGTGCACCATTTTCTTTCTTTTTTTTAAATTATTTTTTATCAATGCTCACTCTCTTTCTCAGCGTACTTTAAATAAACAGAAGCCCATGGAGATGCCTCTCAATGTCAGTGCTAATGCGTGAATCTCTTGAAACTCTCTGGGTCACCTTCCTGAGGCAGATGAACTACAGAGACTGGGGAAGAAATACAGCACATTTGTGTTTTCCTGCTTTATGGTTTCAGTTTATGGTGACAGTCTTAAAAAATATATTTTCTTGTTTTATTTTCATTGTCTTTTTTTTTTTAATTAATAAAATTTTTTTATCATTGTATAATCTTAACTAAAGAATAAATCATTCTAGCTTATTTCTACCACATTTCATATATACTGAATTTGACCTCACTAGCTCTTACTAGGTAAAGCTCAAAATCCAAAAGTATAAATAAGTATAAATAATAATTTACACTCTAAAACAAAACATTAAATCTAAAAGCCTTCATTTTTTCTGAGGTTTGACACTCTGGTAGAACTTTATACAATTCTGTGTAGAAGGATCATGGCATGTTTTTAACTTCAGACATGGAAGACTACAGCTTTCATGAACCTCAGCCCAAAACCTCAAATGACCTTCACTCAAGTTTCTAATCCCCATTCATAGTCACTGTCAGGTCACAGCAAGTATTGAATTTTACTACTAAGCAAATATTCTGCCCTTCAAACATGGCCTACAGAAAGTACATTTCCCAGACTACAGACACAGCAGCTCTCACAATCACTGAGCTTTCACATAAGCACACCTGTGCCCAGTTACTCACATGTACACAAGGTCCCATAATAAGGCACTGAAAATCATATGCTCAGTTTGTATGTGTTCTTTTTCTTCCTCTTCTTCTTCTTCTTCTTCTTCTTCTTCTTCTTCTTCTTCTTCTTCTTCTTCTTCCTTTTTCGGCTTCTCCCATTAGGGGTTGCCACAGCGGATCATCTGTCTCCATACCCCCCTGTCTTCTACATCTGCCTCTTTTAACCCAACTACCTGCATGTCTTCACTCACCACATCCATAAACCACCTCCTTGGCCTTCCTATTTTCCTCTTTTCTGGTGGCTCCATCCTCAGCATTCTTTTACCGAAATACCCCATGTCCCTCCTCTGCACATGTCCAAACTATCTCAATCTCACCACCCTCACCTTGTCTTTTCACCATCTTCAACTCTGCTACCTCCAGCTCCACTTCCTGTCTTTTACATAATGCCACTGTCTCTAAACCATACAACATCGCAGGTCTCACCACCGTCCTATAAACTTTCCCATTCACTTTTGCAAATACCCTTCTATCACAAATCACTCATGCCACTCTTCTCCACCCACTCCACCCTGCCTGCACTCTTTTCTTCACTTCTCTAACACACTCTCCATTAATTTGCACTGTTGACCCCAGGTACCTGAACTTCTCCACATTCTCCACCTCTTTTTCCTACAACCGCACCACTTCACTGCCCCCCCTTTCATTTACACATGTACTCTGTCTTACTCCTACTGACTTTTATTCCCCTTCTCTTTAGCGTTTACCTCCACCTCTTCAGACTCTTCTGAACCTGCTTCCTAATCTCAAAAATCATAGTCCATGGAGACTAATGTCTGACCTCGTCCGTCAACCTGTCCATCACCACTGCAAACGGGAAAGGGTTTAGAGCCGATCCTTGATGCAGTCCAACCTCCACCTAGAACCAGTCTGTCGTTCCTACTGCACACTTCACTGCTGTCACACTGCCCTCATACATGTCCTGCAACACCCTCACATACATCTCTGACACACCTTACTTTCTCATACAATACCACAGTTCCTCTCTCGGCACCCTGTCGTATGCTTTCTCTAAATCCACAAACACACAATGCAACTCCTTCTGACCATCTCTATACTTCTCCATCAACATTCTCAAAGCAAATATTGCATCTGTGGTGCTCTTCCTCGGCATACAACCATACTGTTGCTCACAGATGGTTACCTCTTCTCTCAGCCTGGCTTCCACTACTCTTTTCCATAACTTCATGGTGTGACTGATCAACTTAATTGCCCTGTAGTTACTGCAGGTCTGCACATCTCCCTTGTTTTTAAAGATCGATACCAGCACACTCCTTCTCCAGTCCGCAGGCATCCTCTCACCTTCCAAAATCCTGTTAAACAATCTTGTTAAAAACTCTACTGCTATTTCTCCCAAACATCTACATGCTTCTACCAGTATGTCATCTGGTCCAAACGACTTTCCACTCGTCAACCTCTTAATCACAAAAAAAACTTGCAGCACATCCTTTCCAGCTCTGCTTTGCCAAACGGTACAAATCCTTTTCTTCCTCCTTAGTGTCCAACTTCTTATACAGCTCCTCATATGCCTTTTCCTTGGCTTTCACCACATCCCTCTTTACCTGCTGCCGCATCTCCTTGTACTCCTGCCTACTTTTCACATCACTCTGTCGATCCCAATTCTGTTTTGCCAACCTCTTTCTCCTCATGCTCTCCTGCACTTTCTCATTCCACCACCATGTCTCTTTGGCTTCTTTTCTATTTCCAGATGTCACATCAACTACCTTTCTAGCTGTCTCCCTTATCACTTCTGCAGTAGTTGCCCAATCATCCAGCACCTCTTCACCACCACCTGTCTGACCTCTTTTCTGAATCTCACACTACAGTCTTCCTCCTTCAGTTTCCACCATCTTATTCTTCTTTCAGTCGTCACTTTCCTTCTCTTCTTCTTCACCTCCAAAACCATCCTACAGACCACCATCTGATGCTGTCTAGCTACACTGTCCCCTGCCAGCAGCTTACAGTCTCCAATCTTCTTCAGGTTGCATCTCCCACATAGAACATCCGTAGTCCACCTGTGTGCACATTCCTCCACTTTTATACATCACCCTATGATACTCCTTCTTCTTAAAATAAGTGTTCACCACTGAAATTTCCATCCTTTTAGCAAAATCTACCACTATCTGCCCTTTCACATTCCTCTCCTTAAAGCCATACCTACCCATCACCTCCTCATCCCCTCTGTTCCCTTCACTTACATGCCCATAGAAATCTGCCCCAATTACCAATCTTTCATTTCTAGGTACACCTTCTACCACTTCATCTAACTCACTCATTTTTTCTTTTTTCTCCATCTCACAACCCACTTGTGGAGCATAGGCACTAATGACATTTATCATCGCCCCTTCAACTTCCAGCTTCATGCTCATCACCCTATCAGAAACTCTTTTCACCTCCACTACACTCTTACTGTACTCTTCCTTCAGAATCACCCTTACACCATTTCTCTTTCCATCCACACCATGGTAGAACAGTTTAAACCCACCTCCAATGTTCCTGGCCTTACTTTTAACTTGGTCTCCTGAACACACAGCATATCTACCTTTCTTCTCTCCATCATATCTCTACCTCTCTCTCTTTACCAGTCATAGCACCAACATTTAAAGTACCAACTTTAACCTTTACTCTCCTCCACTTCTCCTTACCCTGCCGTCTCTATAGACTTCTTCCTCCTCTTCTTTTCCTCAATCGGCCAACAGTAGTCTAATTTCCACCGGTACCCTGTTGGTTAACGATACCTGTGGCGGTTGTTGGTAACCGGGGCCTCGACCGATCCAGTATGAATTTCTCTTTCGTGATCCACATATTTGATTTGGCACATGTTTTACGCTGGATGCCCTTCCTAACGCAACCCTCCCTATTTATCCGGGCTTGGGACCGGCACTAAGAGACTTGTGCATCCATAATGTTGCATCCATAATGCTGTTTGTCCTGTCTAGTTTACTCTGGTTCACTTTCAACAAAAGTCCAAAATATAAAAAAATATATTAAATCTTATATATATAATTTTTTTTTATTTTTTAATATGTATAAAAATATTTACAAAAAAATACATTTGGAACATTTCTCTAGTATTAATTGTGTCAGTCAGCCCTGTTAATGAGTCTTTTTATCGCAATTATTGCAAATAATTAAAAAGATTTTACTTTGTAAAGTCTCATTTAAGGATTATGTCTGTAACATTTCAGGCATTAATCTTCCTGTTTCAAATAGTGCTGTGGCCTTAGTTTGCATCATGTTGGTCATTTATACTTGTCTATCGTATGTTTGTTGACCACTTGTCTGCCTCATGTTACTTAGTATTGCATAGCACTTGTGGTTGTTTGCTATATTAGTTTTAATATAGTGCACTTGCCTCCATTTGTCTTTCTAATAAGTGAAGCCTACAAAATTCTTGTCAGAAAGGCTTTAAAATAACTTTAGGCATGCTAACTATTGGGGGAAAAAGAAAAAAGAATTATTGCTTTAAAATGTTCAGGAAAACAACTCAAAGGTTTTATAGACAAAATAATTTCATATGACATAAGAAGATATGACAATGTGTCATATAAAATTTTGCTGACAATATAGGTCTAGGGATGTATTACCTTTAGTCAATAACATACCAAAAATATTTTATGAACAGGAATAAAAACTGAATCACCCTCTCACAGACAGAATATCTCTTGTCTTATAGGTCTAAAAATGTAGTTGCTAAATGCATTATTACTTGAACCTGACAACAATCAATCCTTATATTTGAATTATGTATGCAGCATCCAAGCTTAATTACTCATTACACTGTGATGCTCTCTCAACACCTACAATGTCCATGCGACATGCTCAAAGAGGATGCTAGAGATTAATGCTTTTGCAGAGGTCCGGATGGTTCTGCCATCTAACTTTCTGCACCAATAATGAGACATGATGGAAGCCCCTGTCAACATGTCACGATGGGAAATGAAGATAGATGGGGCACTGGATGAAAAGTGATTTTGTTGAGCAGAAAGTTAAGAGATGTTGTTGTGGTAATAGGTGGGTGATTACTGGCTGTGCACAGAGCCGGGATGTACTGTAGTTCGTATAAAGAGGAAGCTATTAGGAGCTAATGTGTATGGGTGGATGGAGGGGGGCAACACATTTTTGTGTTAAATTAAAGCCGTAAATTTAAGGTATATTATATATTATATATTATATACTACAGGAGGAGTATTTCTACTAGGATTCTAGTTATACCGGTATGTCTAATAAAGAAAACCAAAGTCAAATTGAGAGCTAGAAATTAGTCATACCAGCAAGCCTAAGAAGGCATACAATACACCCTGAAGTGTGTATTGTTCTTGATAAACTACCTGTAAGCAAATAAATATAAAGCAAGTGCACACATACAATGTTTTGCATAAAACAAAAGATTTTAAACTTTCACTGAGTGACTTTGAGTTTGAATCCTAAACCAGTGTGTGCTAGTTCATAGGAATTCGCTTATGACCAAAACTATGAAAATAGGGGGGCTAAATATTCGTTACAATGACAATCACACAGATTTAAACCTACATGGTACACCTACAGAGTAAACAGCCGAATTACAAATAAAATAATGATAAACAATGGGCTTATTCATTCTTAACTAAATATCAAATATAATTACACACTATACTTCCAAACCATTGGCAGAATTAATATGACTAAAACTGAAGCCCCAGTCATAAAATTTACCTAAAGAAACCTATAGAAACCTAAAACCAAAATGCAAATGTGAATGACATTTAAGATAATCAAAACTATCATAGATCAGTTGCACTTTCAAAAACTAGAACTACTTTAAAGTTTTCTTATTCAGTCTCTTTTTTTTTTGTTTTCATTATGAAGTTGCATTGTCTTAGCTTTAGCTATTGTCTTAGAGACAACTTCGTCAGACTAAACTGCTGAAGCTACATTTTTTTCTGCAGCTTATGCATAGTGTCACTCATCCTAAAGGAGACTTGTAAGTGATGTAAATCATGAATGTCACGTCCATCCATCATCAACACATAAGTGTAACAGTATAACATACTTGGTTTCCTACAACAGCACTGTGCCAAGGCAGGAATTGTGTATTTCAATCATCACTGATGGGTTATGAGGAGCCTGACAGCAGCATTAGCTGTCAAGCACCCTTTTGATCTACCCTGAAGATATTTTTAAGCACTGGTCTTACTGTGCAGTATGATTTTGTATGTGCTAATAGCTTTGGGGCTGGGGAGATAAAAAGGTATAGGACAGACAGAAAGAACAAGCAAACTTGGTATTGTCCTTTCACACACACACACACACACACACACACACACACACACACACACACACACACACACACACACACACACACACACACACACACACACACACAAAATACCCGACCGAGCCCTTAGTTTGAGCTCTGGGTGATTTTAATTTGTCAAAACTGTTTACTGGTATGCGCCAAGCTATTACCACTGTGTCATCTGGGGAGTAGATAGGTAATGAAGGATAGGCAAAAAAAGAGAAAGTAGGGGAAAAAAGAGACACAAAGAGGCGGGGGAACGATTTAGAAGGATGTTGTGAAGAAAAAAAGGAAGCAGGAATGAATTCATTGTTCACAAATCAATTACATCTACATGCAAATCAGGCCTGTTCTCTATTTGTGATGCATAACACAGATATTTACTGGGTGGTGGAGAGAGGACATCAGATTTTGGGTTAATAAAATTGCATGTCATATTTGAGTACATCTGAAGTATATGCAGACATAGCAGTCATTGTTAAATTGTTGTTGTGTTGTCTATGCTTTCTGTGTTAGGATTTAGACCTTATTCTTAATTTCATACTGCAGGGTACAGTATGTAATAAAAAATAAATTATATATTGCATATCAGTTTCTCATTAAAATAAGTTCATGTTACAGCTCACTATGCATTTATGTAACAAATCATTGTATCACTATAAGACACCATATATCATAGTTTGTAATGTAGTAGACATTATCATACAATTATCATTTTTCTCTTGCTCTGGGATGTGCTGTCTAACAACCAGAAACTGAGGATGACTTTGACAAATTCCACAAGCAGACCAATCAGCTGCCTGGCCCTTTGCCAGACAGGTCCAGTCATGCTTTGCTGGCCCCACGACTTCAGGGAATCAATCGCTGTCTCTATTTGTAATCCATATGTCACTGTTCTCTGAACAGCCATTTTAAACTGCTGTTTCTCCTCCCTGTCACTGACTGAAAACTTTATGAATAAATCATTGGATGGATGTACACACACATGGATGTGTATACACACACATACACACATAGTTCAGTGCATTGTGTTTAAATGAATCGATCCAGTAAGGAGTAAATTATTTACTATGAGTCTGATAGACCACACTTGTGCCTTAACTACTGAACTGTCAAAAACTGTAGCAGAACATTTAAAAGATATATACATTTACCTTAATTTTACAATTCTTTTAAATAAAATAAACAACAGCCTCTCCATCCTAGCCAGCCACTCATACCTAATCTCCCCCAATAAATTGCAGACAACATGACCAAACATGAAGGCTTCCTCACAGGTACTGACATTCACCAGTATTACAAGCATAAAGAAGGAAATGCCCCAGAGGCCCACTATGAACATGAAAACCACTCAGAATTAACTCACATTTAAATGTCAGCAAGTGTCCTCCAGATACATAACGAAGCTGGGCATTAATCTTGACCCAGGAGCAGCACAGTTTTGTACAATACCTATTCTAACACCTGATGTACACACAGGTTCTAATGGCTTAATTAGTATTGCTAATTTTAGAATATGCACATTTTAGAAAAACCAGAACCTCTAAGCATGATCAGCCTATGGCCTAATAGACTAGTTCGTATCAGTCGACTAGGGTCCAACAACAGCTTTGGACCCTTATGTAAAAATTAGCTACCAAAAACCTGTAGAAATGAGTTTTGTTTTGCTGTGTACTTAATCAGTGTGAGGGCACAATTATAAAGGTGCTGACAGGCAGAAAAGGTCTTTTCATAGAAAGAGGCATGGCTGACAAGGACATGTCTGCTTCTCTGTCCTCATTTAAATCCCATGGAGAAGGCCATGACACTGAATCAACCTTCATTAGTATCACCCGCTGCCATGGAGAGAAATTAATTGTCTTTCTCTTAATGACAGTATACATTAATGTCTGGCAAATCATAACCGTCTGTGTTTATATTTTCTCCTATGAAGTGAACATCAATTGGGACCCCATGAACACAGACTGTACACATTCAAATTCTAATAGCAGCACACCATTATACTGTAATTTGTATGTTCCAAAGGTAAAAACAACGTTTGTGAATGCAGCACAACCCAGGAGCCATCACCCAGTCTGAATTCAACCCTGAATTATAACTGCCACCCTCACCCGATTTCAAGTCAATCTGTTTTTTTTTTTTTCTCCCAAACACTTTATTTAAAGTGCTTATTTACTACCACCACCACCACCACTGCCACCACCCTATACACACACTGATGCTTTTCTGTGGTTTAAGTTTTTTTTGTTTTCCTATATTACACAAATGCATTTGCCCCTCTGCCTATTTTTGACTATGATTTTCTTTTAGTTCATTTTGATTCTAATTATATAATTAATACCACCTGCCTCTGATTCATGAAAAAAAAATATTAGAGTATATGAATTTAAAACTTACTGTCATTTTCTATGTTCTGTTTTTGAGAGTAACTTATGAAATCTGAGTAACTTATGAAATGTTAGTACCCTAAGCCACTCAGTGAATTATCAGTGTTCATCAGAAACCTTTAAACTACACAGTATTAGCAAATATACTCTATATCTATACAGCTTCTCTGAGTTGCACTGTAATGTGCATTCGGTTGCCAGCCTATAGAAAATGCAGATTTGACTGTTTTTAGTTGATTGCAGCTGAGTTAACAAGTTGTAACATGGACCAAGTGAGAGGAAAATTGGAAAGAGAAAAACATCATGCTAGGGTTAATGAGCAGAGAGAAATGGAAGAGAGGGCAGTGTTACTGTTTGATCCGAGTCTTTGACGGTGAACTAGAAGGTAGATAATCAGGTCACGTAGATTGATATGATAATCCTGAGGGTGAACCATAAAAGGTAAGGCTAACTCTGCATTGGCAGAGAGGGAGAAGAGGATAAGAAGGTGGGTGAGGATGGGGCACTTTACTTATGTCTTGATCTATTTTCTGAATTGTATCAAGGAGTCTTTTAGGGCAAAACACAGACATAAAACTTCTAACAAAGCATGCTGTCCATCTAATGCATGTGTGTCTGCACCTTTTGTACACGTTTCTTTTTCCCATATTGTGACTATAGATAAAATACATTTTTAAAACTATGGCAGAAAGATGGTTCATTATTTACAGACATATTACACAATAATAATGATATTTACTATAATAATTAAAAAAAACTCAACTTTAACAACTAATGACTTTTTAAAGATTATAAAACTGGTTGATAAGACAATGTAAGTGGATATATGATTAATACTTAATAGACAATAGTGCACAGTTGATAATCATATAACAGCAATATCAAACTTAATATTTATAGTTTATTTATGTTTTTGCTACAGTTAACCAAATATGTAAAATTATGAGTCTACAGCTTAACCAACAGCTCTGAGTTCAACAGCTTCACCACCAAGCTACCACTTCCTGAACCAATTGCTCTAATTGAATATACAAATTATGAACAAATAAAGATTTACTATATGTTCTTCTTGTCTCTACGTGGTTTTCCTTCAGATTCTGTTTTCTTCCTGCCTAAGTGTATTGTCCACTTTAAACTGCTTTTAAGTGTGTACTGTATGTGTGAGTGATTGCTTGATGGTGTCCTGTAATGGACCATTCAGTATACATTCACACCTCATTTACAGTGTTCCCAGGATAGCCTTTTGGATACACTGAGACTGTGAGAAGGATGTAGCCATTGGAAGGAGGGAATATGAATGAATGAATAAATTAATAAACTTTAAAACTAGCTTGGTCATATAATATTTAAACTGTTCATTTTAAGCCTCGAGCCTATTGGCTAAACAAGAGGAATTATATCACTACAAAGTGCTGTTGTTGGGTTAAAAGAATGATGCAACATGATGCAACATAATGCATTATATTGTCAGGGTGATGTACATGTATTGTGCAATTTGTAAAAGTCAAGGAAGTGATATTACATCTGGTTATTTAGCAGATGTTATTATCCAGAGTCAGAGAATCTTCCATAATCCATAACCTAAAGGACAATATACAAATGCCATTTTGTATAAGAGCTAAATTATCTTCTGGTAAATAATATAAATACAGTAGGGATGGAGGTTTTTCACTGTATGCATGTTTAGATGTAAAATAACGTTGTTGTTTTTTTTTATAAAAAAGAATTAATGCTGTGCTGCTTTGTCTTCTAATCCTTCACATAACATTAAACCCTGATCTACCACTAGCCTTAGAAGACTGTCAGAATGTGGCATACTGAAAGTCAGCAAGATGATACCTGATTAACAAACCTGATATTTCATTATATATGGGATTTATTTATAAACCACATCCAGTGTAATATGACTTTGTTGGGAAAACATGTGCATGCCAATAGCATACTTTTTGAAAGCTGTAATAATAAAGAAAGGTCAATAATGTCTCTGGCTCTAAGTGTGAAAACACTATATAATTGATGCAGTTTGCTGTGAGAAGAAGCCTGACACCAGTGCACAGACAGAGTGTGAGATTCCTGACAAAGGTGATGCTCCAAGTGATGTTTGAGAGTTGTCAGCGTGTTGAGGCTGGGTTCTGGCTAGGCCAGGCTAAGATACATTGCGTGTCGTTTCCCTGGGGGGGCAGTAAATGCCTTAATACTATAATATAAACAGCACCACACGTGTTCTGACAGATATCTTTTGAGAGATAGATATAGTGAGAGAGAGAGAGAGAGAGAGAGAGAGAGAGAGAGAGAGAGAGAGAGAGAGAGAGATTAAAACCTTTATGTATAACAATAACCTGCTAAAGTTGACAAGGTTTGTGACAAGGAGAATTCAAAATTGATATCTTTCTAATTTGAGGTAAGAGAAGGCAGGGCAGAACCCTTGAAAGGCTTGCAAAGGCACTTGAGAAAGGCAATGGGAGGGGATAAGAAGAAAATTGCCAGGGAGAATATCATAAAGAGGCACCATGCTGCTGAAATGAAATTGAGAGGAGAGAGGCTGAACATGGCATCCTGCTGTCACAATCTCAGCTGAGTGAGACCGTCTACACAAAGAGCTGCGTGAGCAGAGTTGGGCTATAGAGGCAAAGCTCCACTAAATGCAACAGCCCAGCATGTAGCAACATCATGATACAATCTGACTGCAAAGCTAATTGAATGTTTCTTAGAGCCATCTCTTCCAATTAATCATGATGTAGACTCTTTAAAGTCAGTATTGAAAGCAGCATAAGAGCGATGGCAAGGAACGTTAGAGAATTCAGTGCCAGGTGTGTGAATATGCTGAAAGATAGAGGAAATAGAAAGGTACAGGGAGTTCTCAAATCTAATCAAAACAATGTCTCTGCTGACATTTGAGACTCTGCGTTACCTACCAAAAGGCCTTGACTCTGCCACAGTGACATTTAGACCAGAAGGGAAACTTTGAATGTTAGATTATCCACTCTACATTGCATGCCATCAATCATGTTGGGGTCTGGATCTTAAATGGAAACTTTAAGCAGGTCTTGTGGGATGGATTTAATCACCTTACAGACAGGACTAGTCAAAATCACCCAGGTTTAATTCGATAATCTTTGAATACATATTCAGTCTGTCTTTGAAGAATACTACCAAGTGCATTGGTATTTTGTTCTGTATGATATACAGTATGTGTTATGTATTATGCATATATGTTATGTGTGATATACTGAATTTACAGTTACATAACTTAATTGATATTTCATTTGTAGTACTTGGTTTTGTTGCTCTGAATTCTTTATTTTCCTCTTCTTAATATCTCCTTTTTGTGAAGCAATGTTATTAATTTTATGTGATTTATATTAATCATTTTTGCCTTCCTTCTTCACTGGCCATTCTACTTTAAAAACTAATATTAGTTCTATCATGCTAGTATCATGCTAAGACCATTTACTTTTGTGTAAACGAAAAGTGAAAGACTCAGACCCTCACATGCAACATGGTAAATTGGAAGCATGAAGCTGAAAATAGGCTTTATTAGATCAAACAGTTTTCAGACATGGTGCACAACAACACCCAACACCTCTCAGCTCCAACTGCCATTTTGACCTTTTCAGTATTCATTCCATGATCGCATCAGGGGTCCCTTAGCAAGGCAGAGGAAGGGGAATTTGCAGGTGAGTTGTAACAGCTCAAAGTAGGTGCTTTGGTCTGGGAGAAGGGGCGGGAGGTCAGCAACCTCCAGGGTGTACCAAGCTTATCTGGCAATTGAAATGAGATGTGGTCTCCCAGCATGAGGTAAGGGCAGGTGGCAAGACTCTCTGTCTTCAAACAATCTTTAATGTCAGCTAATCTCATTGTGGAAGGAAATTGTGTTGTGGGTGGAATGATGGAAGTGGGAGGATAGGTGAAGGTAGCGTAGATTGGAAAGGGTAAGTATAAATTACACCATGTATGCCAAAAGGCAAAGTTATATTGCATACTGTTTAAGTTAAAAACAAAAAAATTCATGAAGTCTATAGTTTAAACTATAAAATCTATAGTGGATTAAAAACAGATTTTTTTCTCAGCTAGAAAGATTTGAAAGCAATAATCACCACTGTTATAAAGAGCATTTAACACTTTATTTATTGCTTATGATGCTGTCCCAAAGGTGCAAACTCAGTCACTAGTGAGTCAATAATTTTAAGGTAATAACAATATCTAGCATATACTGTAACCAAGGATCACAAACATTATTGTGCATAATATTAGTTTTAATGACAATTAGAGAGTGTAAAGCAGCTGGAAGTCTGTGTTTATAAATGCTCACTTTATAGCAGGCACTGTATTATGACACATTCATCTTTCTAAAGTTTTAGCTATCTAAATTAGCACACTACAATGTATCATGGCCTTAAATGGTTCTAGGAAATTGCATCCATGGGCACCGTTAAAAAGTACCCACAAACAGTGAAAATAACTAACTGAACCATGTATTGAACCTTATCCAGCATGTTTCAGTCGAGTGAAAGGCTTTGGATTTTGCCCTGAGGACAGGTTATAGAGTGAGAGAGGTTACCCTCTGATGGGCAGTATTAAAGAGAACCTGCAGGGTTGGATCGATTCAGGGAGTAAGCTGAGTCAATGGCTTCCTACTTCAGTTATAGTACTGGGGCCAAGAGAGTATGTATGTATGTGTGTGTGTGTGTGTGTGTGTGTGTGTGTGTGTGTGTGTGTGTGTGTGTGTGTGTGTGTGTGTGTGTGTGTGTGTGTGTATGTGTGTGTGTGTGTGTGTGTGTGTGTGTGTGTGTGTGTGTGTGTTTGTGTGTGTGTGTGTGTGTGTGTGTGTGTGTGTGTGTGTGTGTGTGTGTGTGTGTGTGTCTGTGTGTCTGTATGTGTGTGCACAGGTGTGTGTTTTCTTTAAAGGTATGGGATCTAATCTCAAAGACTCTTGGGCCAATTATATGTGTATATACAGTATATCCTTGGATGCATCGGCACATTCACACACCCTCCAGAATTAATCTTCACACTCTGCTAACACCCTCTGTCCACACATACACACACACATCACAGTGATAAAGTACATCCACTTATCAGAACTGTGAGACTGAAGAGTGCCAACCTAACACTGCAACCCCTCCTACTTTCCTAAATCCTCGAACTTTACAGATCCTGATTCTGAAATCTTTTTTTATAACCTGGGCACACTATAATTTCTCCTAAAGCCCCTAAAAAGTTTGTTTTCTCGAATACATTAGTTTGATACAGTTTCTAAATTAAATATGAAATCATTCATTAAATGAACAATATACGGATAGGTGACAAAATTAACATGATTAGTGCCTTTGTAAGGTAACTGCCCAAACAGCTACAGTAAATCTGGGCGTACATTTCAGAAACTGTCCTGAAGCACAATGAACACCATTCTTTCAAAAGAGATACCTTTTATGTTTTTGTGAAGTAGGTAGAGAGTGTTGTCAAACATGTCAGTCCAAAAAGGTCCACAGCATATAATTGGCATAATTTTCATCCTCATCAAACCACTCAGCAAGTCCTCGTGCCCTGTAAGTGGAGATATTGTCATCCTAGAAAAGTCCACTTAAAAAGTAATACTCCATCAGAGGATAAAAGTGATAAATCAGAATAGCTTGTATTGATTTAAAGTTATTCATCTGTTTAAGGTGAAACCAAAGAATGACATCAAAATGCCCCCTAAAAATACTTACCTTTAATTTTGTCATCATCTGTATATCAGGTCCAATTATATTCCAGGCAAATGCATTGGACATACAGAAAAACTATTTAATGTAATGAAACAACTTACTTTTTGTAAGGATATCTCTTATGAGAGAATACTAACTGTTCAGTGCTAAATCAGAAAGTCAATCCTAGATCAAAGGTCAAATTGTTCAAAGGTATGAGATGCAATGGGCTGTTAAATGTTTTACAATCAATTAAAAGTAAAGCTGTATGAAAAAAATTGGAGAAAAACAATACAGACAAATGCATGTCTGTGATTCTGAATAAAAGAAAATAATCTATTTATTTTCTTGTAATATAAGTTCATTGTTTCTGCGATTTAAATAGCTTGTGTTATGTGGCTTCAATATGGCTCTAAGCAGCTACTTAGTTGACTCAAAAGAGGAATCTGCACATACATTAAGTGCATATTTGTTTCAGAACTTGTGGGAAATATCCTCTATATATTTATAAAGCACTAAACTGTTTGCTATCCAAACGGTTTAGCAGTTGTTTGAATTCATGGTCTTGAGGGACCGCTGCATGTGAAGCAAGCTCTCATTCTGAATTTCAAATACATTTCAACACTCCTCAAAATTCAGCCATAACATTCCCTCCTAGGGACAAAGCACCTGCTTTTGTCTGACTCTATATGCTAAAAATGAATAACAGATGAAGTCTGTGGAAATGCAGGGGAATTGGAAGCAGAGCCATTTCAAGCCAAAGCATTTTATTTAAATGAAAATCTTAGTCTAGTGAAAAATAATGAATAGTGAAAATAATGCCATAGTTTCATTATTTAATTTTTCTTTCAAATGAGTTCATCTTTCTTTCTCCATCTTATTTTATTGCTATTTCCAAACACACGCAATCATTCTGTTTCAGGCACACACTATTCAAAGCTTTACCAAACAAATCAATACTTTGAATCGGAATAATGCAACTAATGGCTCCCATTCAGTGCTTTCTATGGTAGCAAATTGTGAGTCTATTTAACCACACAAAAACAAACGAATAGGAGTTAAATTAAATAAAATATATATATTGTGCTTCTCTTGACTGACTGAAGCACTGTCTGCAGTCACGTGGGTCTTTCATGATGCATGTTAGCTGAATAATATTTCAATTATTATGTGAATGTTAATTATTATGATATATTACAATTATTTAGTGCTTAAGTAGCAGAAACTTAAGAAACTGTTGTAAATTATTTATAGATTAATAATATTAGTCAAGTCAAGTTTATTTCTATAGCGCTTTTCACAACAGACATTGTCTCAAAGCAGCTTTATAGATTGTAACAGTTAAGGTGAATGGTGTGCATTTACCCCCTGATGAACAAGACTGTGGCAAGGAAAAACTCCCTTAGATGCTATTTACTCCATTAATACTCCAATAATAACTCCATTGTTTACTAAAACGATTTGAAATTTTTATCTGACACACAGCATGTAAATAATCCAATTCTAATTACTTTATTCATATTTCTTATTCTTATTCTAATATGTAAGTAACAATAATAACTTGTGAAACAGTGAAAGGGGTTAAAATAAATCTGGCACATGTTTTGTTCTTGTACACACACACACACACACACAAACACACACACACACACACACACACACACACACACACACACACACACAAACACACACACACACACACACACACACACACACACACACACACACACACACACACACACACACACACACAAATACTGTAAGAATGCTTTTAAAAGTGAAAGCGGTAAATAGTTTATTTTTTTAACAATAAACAAAATAGAAAGTAAATTAACAGAAAAGAAATCCAAATTAAATCAATATTCGGTGTGAACCCTTTGCATGCTAAACAGCAATAAGTCATCTAGGTGTACTTGCACACAGTTTTTAAAAGAACTCAGCAGGCAAACATCTTGAGAACCACAGTTCCTGACTGCCAGCATTCCCCGCTGGTTCCTGCTCCTTCTTCCGGTACTATGGATTACCCCTTTCATACGTATTATACCCGCATCACGGACCAAACCTGCATTGTAGTTCGTAACGCTCTCTATTCTCTGTTTGTGTACTGAATACTTCCGATAAAAATGATAGAATTACTCCCGCTCCCGACTCGTGCTCCATACCCTGACACCTGTATTTCTTAGCATGAAGGACACCATTAATCCTGACCAAATCTTTAACTCGATTTGCAAAATTGCAACCCCAAACTTGCAAGGAACCTCCAACATGCTTCACTGTTGCCTGCCGGTATTTATTATTGTACCGCTCTTCAGCCCTTCGGCAAACAACTTGTTTTAGCTACAGCCAAATATTTCAGATTTGACTCATCAGTCCAGAGCACCTGCCGCCATTTTTCTTCACCCCAGTTCCTATGTTTTCGTGCGCTGTTTAGCCACTTAGCCTTGTTTTCATGTCAGAGGTATGGATATTTGGCCTCAATTCTTTCAATAAGACCACTTCTGGCCAGACTTTTCCAGACTGTTAATGGGTGTCCCTGGGTGCCAGTTGTTTTTGACAGTTCTTTGCTGATAACACTGCTGGACCAATGATAAAGGTAAGTAAGAATGATATGTCTTTTACCTGCTGAGTTAAGTTCCCTTGGTTGACCACTGGATTTATGGTCCTCAACATTGCGTTGTGCTTTTTCAAAATAGATCTAACAGCACATCTCAAAATCTATATTGTGTCTGGTGGCTGTGCTCAGTCAAGGTTTGGAGTGACATGAAACTGTTTTTCACAACCAGTAGTAGAGTTTGGCTTTCCCCACCCAGTTTTAAGTCTTCTATACAGCTGTTTCTGTTTCAGTTAATGTTTTAGCCTAAATGAAATTGCAGAAAATAGTCCTGCAAAATTTCTGACTGTGTAAGTGTACAAAGCAGAAGGATGGATGGATGGATGGATGGATGGATGCATCGATTGATCGATCGATCGATCGATAGATAGATAGATAGATAGATAGATAGATAGATAGATAGATAGATAGATAGATAGATAGATAGATAGATAGATAGATAGATAGATAGATAGATAGATTACAGAATACCACACTACAGAATAAGGCATCTCTATCAAAATGAATGAAATGGGTGGATTCTTGAGGGTTGATCCATACTTCAGCCATGTGCACAGTCCCTACATGACCTCTGATGAGTGACAGTGAGTGTAAGGAGCAGCCACTAATACTCTGCCTCTTAGATACTTAATCACCCAATCAATCTTTCCTTTCGACAAAGGCTCCTCTTCTGGAACATCTCTTCTTGCAATCTCTTCTTCATCTTTACCACTATCAGGCCTTGGAGAAATGGAGGGAGGAAGAGCAAGTGAGTGGGGTGGGGAGTTGGTTTGTTTAATCTACTGAATCAATTCCTGCCGATGCTTGTTGCTCCCCTTCTCTGTCACAAAGGGCAAATGGAGCATGCAGCCAAAACGGGCAGACCAAATCACATTTTTCATCCTAATTTTTTTTCTCTCCTATTTTCTATTTATTCTCTCTCTCTCTCTCTCTCTCTCTCTCTCTCTCTCTCTCTCTCTCTCTTTCTCTCTCTCTCTCTCTCTCTTTCTCTTTCTCTTTCTCTCTCGCTTCCTCTCTCTCTTCTTTCTATATTTCTTTGCCTTTTTCTCCAGTGTCCCACCCTAGTCCCTGAATGAAGTTCTTTATATTCTTTGCATCATTCATTTCACTCTCTCTCTCTCTCTCTCTCTCTCTCTCTCTCTCTCTCTCTCTCTCTCTCTCTCTCACACACACACACACACACACACACACACACACACACACACACACACACACACACACACACACACAAACTAATGAAATCACACCCACTTGTTTCTCAAACTATGTAACTTGGTTATGTATGCATAGTCACTGCTGCAACCACATACATGTGTAAACATTCATCCAACATTATATTTGCCCACATGGACCCTTGCAGGTTTCCTTAAAACAAACCTTTAAATAATAAACAAAAATATTTCTTAGATAGGACATTAGATAGGAAATAGACTGTTGCACAACATGGCATCCTGGGCCATTTCTTGTTATTTAAATATAGGAAACATCCCAGAAAAAAGCATTATAATAATAGGTGACTAGGTAAAAAGTGTGAAAGAAAAAAATTAACTAACATAAATTCAATAAAAAAAATAACTGATATCAATGCAGGGGTCACACTGAATATGGTACCAACCCAACGGCAATATTTGGAAACGGCAATAATCCTACAGTGAATGTATTTGGACAGAGGGAACGCAAAGGAAATCCAAAAAATATAGAACTCTGCCCACCCAGGGCTAAGGTGAGATTTTAACCAGCAAACCCGTTTGGTGTGAACCAAACGTGCTTAACACTAAGCCATCATTCCCTCCCAGAGGTAATTAATCATTTTAAAACAGTATGGCAGATGAAAAATTTACATTTGTAACCCCCTTATCCAGAGCGACATACAAAAGTGCTTTGAGTCTCTAGCAATGAATAAATCTATACTGGTATGCAAGATTACAAACTTAATATAAATATAACTCTTGAATTCTACAAAGCAAACTTGAAAAGTGCCAATTGAACAATTTTTAATGGAATAACATAAACACTTTGCCCTGCTGTATTGAGGTTGCTCTATGAAGCCCTGGCACTCTGGCTGTGGTGATAAACATTGTGAGTGCCATAATTTTGACTTCCATGAGTCTCATTTCTCAAAGCATTCCACTCTGTAAATGCTAATTCTATACTGAAGGTTGACTTTGTCCGATTATCAGAAGAAGATTAGCAATAGAAGATCTTATCTTATTTTAAATGGCACACAATCAGAATTAAGGAGACGACTGCCAGCTTGCATTGAAAATATAAATTAATATAATTTAGAGAAAAAGTGAAGGAAAGTTTACTGTCTGTGTGGAGTTTTAAATTTTTATCCCATGTTTGTGTAACATAAGCTTCCACAGACCTAAAGACAAGGTAAAATTGGTTACATTAATTGCCTAAATTGAGTGTGAGATTGTGTCTGTGCATGTAGCCCTGCAATAGACATCCCATCCACGGTGAATTTTCATGCCTTGCACCTAAAGATGCACGAGATCCAACATAACTGTAACCGCAGCACAGCAATTACAGTAGATGAATGAATACAAATTCTTAAAAAATTATTTTCCACCCCTGTAAAATAAACACACTCAAAAATTACACTGTTTGTATTCTGTATTTATCCAGGATTAATGCTGGATTTTCTTCAGCTTTTCTAAAGACAACACAACAATAAATTCAATACACTGGAGTAAACTAAATACTCCAGTATATTGGCCCTTTTGAGGCTGAATAAACAAAATTATTTTATAAAGTTGCCAAAATATGATGAATGCCAGAATCAATTGATTATCACATCAATCAGATGGCAAGAACTGATGAGCTCAACACCAATGTGATTTCTGATTATTATCAGAGACTGCAGTTTCACTTCTACAGCTTTACTGAAAATGTATAAAAATCATTCTGTGCATGCTCCATTAAAATTAAATACTAGAAAAGAATTGTTATAGAAGTTTTTATAATCCTAATTTTGTACTTATTATGACATGCATTCTACATATGAGATTATGTAAATATATTTCAGATAAGAGCAAAAATACAGTACATCTAGTAATATACTACATGTGCTATATATTTAGGAAAGGTACCAATATTATTCTACGATTGTATCTATTTGGAATATAATGAGGTATTGAACATTACATATAATTAACCAAAAACATACATTTTATATATATATATATATATATATATATATATATATATATATATATATATATATAAATTAATATTTTTTTTATTCTCTATTCTTATAGGTTAAGTGAAACCTATGTTTATGTTCAAGTAGAGGCTCACAACCAATTAGGCTAAATTATTTTATTTAAGCTAAAGCACCTGCTGCCATCAGCGAAGGCGTAATTATTTTACTATCTACGCTTATATGTTGTGTGAAATTCTTGCCAGCCACTTGAACACAATTATAACACTTGATTAATATATTAATATAAATTAATATAGTCAATGAATACAATTTCATTTATGTTGCTTGTTTTGCGACTTACAGTAGCAGTCACGGAATAGGAATATAATGGCAAACTGATTCTGATGCAGCAGTCTGGTGTTTAATTTGCAAAAACATCCTATGGCATGTTCTGGGGGAATGACTAAGATGTGAGACTGGAAAACAGACCATGTTGCATAGTAAAAAAGGAAAACAGCATGTGGTTGTGTGAGATAGAAAAATTTTTAGCTATAATCATCTTTTCCACAATTTAACACTCACTATCTGCATGTGTTTGTACAAATCACCTCATTGTTCCAGGAATGTTTTGCTCTTTGAAAATAAAAAAGTCGACAGTAAAAGCACATTTGCTTGTTAACTGTGGCTCTAACACAGCACACATACATTATAAAGAATAAAAAAATGGCCTTTGAACTCCTTTTAATTGTCTATTCTTGTGTTTCTGCTTAACTGTACCACACACATCAAATTACATGCAAATTAAATTCACTGACTAAATATAGAATATTTCTCTTTTCACTTTTCTTGTCATGAGACAAATAGAATAAAAAGGCTTGTAGATACAGTGTCTTATACTTTACGTCAGCTTTTACTGTACACGGTTTTCAATTTACTATTATATTTATTAGCTTAGAGCATATTCTTATCTTTGCATGAGCTTTTGTCTGTGTGTCATTGTACTGTATATACTAAGCAATCTTGATATAAAATGACAATAAATGTGAAACGAAAAAACTTTGCTTATTAGGGTCTAATTAAGCACACATTTCTAAAACTTGCATCTTGATTCCCCAGAAGTCTACCAAGTATTCAAAACCTCTGTGGTTTTCTACATCAAAAGGAAGCAAAGTGGAAAAGCAGTGCTAGTCCAAGCAAGCTGTACAGAATGTTGGTGTTCCCAATGGTATGTATCTAAATGGAGCCATGCAACCCTCCCTGGGTGACAAAATAAATAGAGCCCAAACTAGTAGTAGCCTTCACATGCAGCTATCTCACAAATACTCT
This sequence comes from Silurus aristotelis, assembly GCF_946808225.1. NCBI lineage: Eukaryota > Metazoa > Chordata > Actinopteri > Siluriformes > Siluridae > Silurus > Silurus aristotelis. The sequence continues at coordinate 20,805,100 of NC_139575.1, read as the reverse complement.
AGTCCTTGAGCTGAAGCAGATGACACGGAGGGATTAGTGTCTCCATGTATCTTACCCTCACTGGCCACATTTCTTATGGTATAAATCCTTGACAGTGAAATGGTACAGAATGTTTTGTTACAAAGCACACAAAAAAACACCTGACCCATATTTTGTAAAAGATAGCAATACATCAGTTTCTCTGCAACAGACAGTAAATTCGGGTATGCATGTTGATATTGTATTCCTTTGTGAGGCTCTTCGATAAGGATATAGCATACTGTAGTTTAAAATTCAGAAGAGCTTTCAATTACTTTACAAGAAAATGCTAAATCATTAAATAAGCATCTGCATGACCTTATCAAACTAATGTTTCTCTATTCAACCTTCCTGTCAGCTACAGAGTGATCATTCGTAAAATGATCGAACATTTATGAGGACATGTCAATTATCAAGCAGAATGTTTTGTATCAAGCCCATTAGAATAGAGGTGTGAATTAATGTGGAAGATAAATTTTTGCTGGCTACTCTAAAGTACTAAAGCTTTTTGGGTCTCATCAAGAGAAAGGGGATTTATTTTAGATTTTTGCCCCACACACACACACACACACACACACACACACACACACACACACACACACACACACACACAGAGGAGAAGAAGTGAGCTGAAGATTATCTGTGAAATTTGTCATTTCAGTCATCTGAGAGAAATAGAGAGAAAGGGGCTCTTCTCCTCTTTTTTTTTAGTTTTTTTTTTAGCTTTCTAATCTAAAGTATGAACATTATAAACTAAACAAAAACGTTTCCAGGTTACGTATGTAATCAAGGTTCTCTGAGGAAACAACACCCTGCGTCAGAAATGCTTCTACTTTGTCCACGCTCTGAATCACGTGTATAATCAGCCCACCAGAAACCGCAGCCTCACCGACAGGGTGACGTCACAGCCAGGAAGCATAAAAGCACATTGAGTGAAACCAGCCCTAGCATCTGAAAAAGAAAGGAAGCACTGCATCCCTGCAGGCAGTGTGGCACAGAGACACAGCCTCTCATACACTTGGGGAACGATGGTTACATAAGTAACCTGGAGACGTTCCCCTTCAGGAACTCAAGCTGCATCATACGCTTTGGGAACGAGAATCCAATCAATCCAGACTGACCAATCCCTGCCTAGTATGGATAGGAACAGCTAGGGCGAAGGACAGAGGGGCCAGGAGTGGCACTGGACACAGTCGGTTAAGCTTCTCCTGGTCTGGGGCCTGAAAGGGAGCAGGGGAGAATGCCTGGAGCATAACAGGTTGTGGGACGACCGAGGGTACCTTAAGAACATATCCTGATCTAGGGTAGAGGAAGGCAGCCAAGTCTGGAGTAAAATCAAAGAAAGAAGGGGCCACAGAGAAGACCTTAAGATCCCCTACTCTCTTGAGAGAGGAGATGGCCAAGAGGAACACATTCTTAACTGTAAGGAACCTCAAAGGCACCTCAATCAGAGGCTTAAAGAGAAGCTCTGACAGGGCCTCTAAGACAATGGCCAAGTCCCAAGCAGGCACTTTAAGTCGTACAAGAGGCCTTAGCCTCCGGGTGATGCAGACAAAACATGTCAGGTTCTTACCCAGTGACTGCCCCGCAAGGGGGGCATGACAGGCCACAATGGCAGACACATAAACCTTCAGGGTGGAAGAAACAAACCCTTTGGCGAATTGTTCTTGAAGGAATTCCAGCACTGAACTGTCTGGGCAGTTAACTGGACGTAAGTGGCGTTAGACATCCTTGTGGAGCTCTGGATTGAAGAATGTAAACTCCTCGGTGGAGAGGCTGGCAGCTAGGAGCTAGGTGCCACAGCCACAGCCTCCACAGCTCTGGGCTGGGGTGTATTATTGTACCCCTTGCCTTAGATAGAACATCCCTCCTGAGAGGAATCTCCCAGTAAAAGTGTTCGAGCAGGTCCTCAAACCATGGCCTGCCTGGCCACCATGGTGCCACCAGGAGGAGATGAACTCCATCCCAGCAAACTCTCTCCAAAACTCCAGGGAATCAGCGCGACAGGGGAAAGGCATACAGGCATTCGATTGAAGTGACAGTCCTTAGATCCATCCCGGGGCTTCTAACTCAAGTGGATCCCTCTTGGGGGGAGTGCACGTTGCAACGCTTTGTCTCTGCACCTCAAGATGCCCAGATGTTTTGCCGAGCAGCCCCACAGGGGTGTGGGAGGAATCGCTGGAACGCCGCTGACAGCTTTTTGGACTCCTGAAACCTGTTAAAGACCACATTAACAGCATCGCTGAACAGGTCAGTTGGCACCAGCGAGGGCGCCCAGGAGCACAGCCCTGTCCCTATAGGAAATATCTGACAGGGTAAGCCAATTGTGTCTCTCAGTCGAGAAGAGGGTGGCCATGGACCGACCAATGTACTTAGCGGTCTCTTTGGTAGCCTTCAGGGGCTAGGTCTGTAGCACAGAGGAGCTCATGGACTTGCTGACCACCCAAGACATCTCCCACATCTAGCTCCCACAGCAGATTGGCCTGATATGCCTGCAGTACAGCCATGGTGTGCACACAGCCTGCGGTTTGACCCGCTAAGGCATAAGCCTTTCCCACCAGCGCAGAGAGACACATTACCCGGGGAGAAATTGCTAGCCAGCATCTCTTTAATCTGGGGCATCACCCCATAACCACACCACGCAGATGAGGGAGGCAAAAAGGATGAGCCCGTCTCCAACCCCTCTGCGAGGCTTACCTGTGAGCCCTAGGTCCTTGAATGGCACTTTGACTTGGCGAAAGCGGGGAACTACAAGGAATGGGCGCACCCTCCTCAAAGAGGGCTCTCCGGGAATGTTCGACATTCCTCTCAAAGCGCAGAGTGGTAGGCTAAAACGCGTCTTTGTGTGGAAATATAAAACTGTTTTGTTTTTTTGTTTGTTTTTTGTTGTTTTTAAATGGATTTATATATTATGTAAGTTACCAGTATTTACTAATATTTATTTCAATGCTTTACAGGCTTTACTGTGTTGTTTCTTTGGGTTTTTTTATTTATTTATTTCAAAACAACCCCCCAACCACCGCAACATCGCCGGTATTTGGTCCATTACCACCGCGGTGGTAAAAAAAAGTGCCATCGTCCCAGCCCTATGTATTATTTTTTTTTTATGTATTCTAAATAGGCCCATAGGCTCATAGGTTTTTTGTCAAAAATAAATAAATAAAAAATTTCACAGCACCCCCTGATCAAAATTACTTCCAGCGGCCCTGCAGCTCAATTTCCTGAAGGAGAACAACTTTTGTTGGAGAGGTTAAAGTATTTAAATAAAGCTGACAAGGCATTGTGCATCACAACTTCAAGGTCCAGTCTTGAACTCAGGTTACTGTTTGTTACTGTAATTTCTATGCAATTCTGTGTCTGTATGAGTTTCTTTTAGGGTTCACTGGTTTCCTCCCACCTCCCACAAAAATGCCAGCATGTGTATTCGCAAAAATCTTCCCAACAGACCCACTGTAACCCCCGACGGATTAAGTAGTTACCAAAGATGGATAAATGAATAAGGGACAAGGAAACTTTTTTGAATAAGGGACAAGGGATCTTTTTTGAATAAGGGACAAGGGATCTTTTTTAGATCCATGTTTAATTGTCCAAGAAAACCTACAGTGGATCACTGGATATTCCATAAGAGATCTAGAATTCGTTCAGTGTAATGCTAGAAACTGATATCAATAACAAAAATAACCATTGTGATTGTACTGCAATATTTGTCTTCTCTGCAAAAAAAAGGTCTATGTGCAGACAAAGTTTCAGTCTGCTGTTGTAAGGCATCATTTAACATGCAAATTTTCATCTTACTCACAGACCTCACAGAACTTTTTTCATCAAAATATTTTATGAAGTTTTGCTATGACTTTGTAAGTGATGACTTAAAAACTGGCGAAAGCTGGCAATTAAAATGACAGACAGGTACCAGCCTGAGGAGTGCACTTTTTCCTATTTTTCCTGACAAAGAACATTGATGACATGTGAACCTGATGTTTCATGTTAAAATCAAACTTTCCCTGCTTTTTTTTCTCATTTGTAACATTAAAGGACATTCCTCCAGCTTTAATACAGCGTGTTAACTATATAAACATATTTTTTTTTTTCGAAGTTAAACATTTACATTAATTTACTTTAAAGAAAGCTCAACTCTCACCCTTAGAAATCCTTACCCCTATAATCCGTAACACTGCTCACATGCAGCGTATCACACCTTTATCTCACCTCCACTCCCTCACAGGTTAGGGATTAACTTGTTTGATGAGAATTTACTAAGGTGACCCTTAGTTCCTGTATAACTGTAACACTATTCACCTGTAAATAAATAAAAAAGAACATTTATAAAATCCCTCTTGTCCTGCTATTTCATCATGTAGGTGCTCCCTGAAATGTAAACATCGCAGAAATTTAGTCGCAGAGCTCTTTTATCAACCTGATGGGAGGTGATATTCTGTAACCAGCCGGGCAATCTGTGCATCATCAGTCAAGGGCAGGTTGCTGAGGAGCTGGAAGATACATACAGTCCCCAAAGCTACAAACTGAGTCACTGCATCAATAACTTTAATGCTCTGAGCGCAGAAGCAATGCTCACAGCCTCATGTCTTTAATTGACAAAATCTAATTTCAGATGCGCCAGCTGATGAGCCTCAGTGTTCAATTCTCAGGCGTGCACTGCAAGTCTGCATCTTCTTTCTGAGAAATTGGTTCAGCATTACCATTTGATTACAAACAGGAACATAGTGAGTTTATCAAGCTGCAGAATGAATAGGTGTTACATTTGTAATCAAAAATTTTCACCTCCCCTTTTCCCAAGACGAAGACTTAATACACACTCAAGAGAAGGTGCAAATGTTTCGATCTGATTCTACAGATTTTCTTTTGGTTCTACACTTATTTCAAGCAAATATAAACTCATCCAATCTAATAAAGATGTTAGTCAGGCAGGGTCTGGGGCAAATTATGTTGGTGATTTCCATATTACTGTTGTTTACAAATAAAAGAACCAGCATACTGTAAGCTGTCTTGCTTTTTAATGTATATGTACAGTGCATTTCATTTGAAGTAGGGCATAGTGGAGATTAATGCCCTATAATAAAATGTTGCGCACATTTATGGAGGTTATTGTAAAAGTTTTATTTTTCTATTTCCGCATAAAACATTTCTATTTGGTTTTCATTTGGTTACTATTTTACATTATAGATAGGAAAATTTGGGAGGTGGCATATATTTCTATTTCCTTTATTTTTTATATTACATAAACCTGCAATTTAACAAGGGTACGTTTGTAGTTATATGGACAGCATAGTTCATTGACACTGTCTAATACATGTCCTGTCAAAAACACTTAAGAGGATGATACATTAAAGGAAAATGTTCCCATTGGATTAAATTTGAGCCCTATTAGTTTAGCCAGTCAGATGAGCGCATCACCTGTAAATCACCATTACAAACCGTTATAGAAATATTCAGCAGCAGTGAGCAGGAACACCATACCATCTGAAAATTTCATAGAAGTTTTGCTTTTGATGCTTCAGCTCAGTTTAAGCCAAGTAACTACAACATTAAAGGGATGAGCAGCTTTGTCATCTTCCATCCTTAGACAAAAAGATCACCAAATTAAAACATTTTATTGAGTTAGAGAATAAGTGACAGTTTAGGGGGCTAAGATAAAATCATTTTCTAATGTACTGTAGCTAATTAAGTTTCCAGGTTGTTCTACGTAAGAACAGCAGGCTTAAGATGGACTCTTTTATAATGAAATTTCTTTCCAACATAAAAAAGTACCTGGTGATTTACTTGGATGGTTATTTCTAACAATATTTAAAAAATAATATGTAAATACAAAGACTTTGTAATGGGCCTTACATTATCAAAATTTTTTTACAATTATATGACTTTGATTTTATATAACAATTATATGTTTCAGGTTATTTTCTATAGTGTGATTATATGAAAGATGAACGGTACCATTAGTTACAAATTACTCAATAGAGACCTTGTATAATATAGACCTTGCACAATACCTAGAATCTCTATTAATGTGAAAATGAACTATTTAACTGTAACAGGTTATCAGGTAAACAGGTAAAGATTGCTGACTTGTAAAAGTAACACATGTCTTGTAATCAATAATTCTTAAAATTCCTTATTCAAGTTTTTATTATACCTAGCAAAGATTAACTATTTCATTTGGAAAATATGCCTCTACTGACCATAAGTCTTTCTTACAACCAGCACTGTTAACTTCTGTTTTTGTTTCCTGTCCAATTCAACCTCGTCTCTGCTGAGAAACAACACTCCTGCTAATGAATTTTTCAATGTTCAACAACTACCGGCTCAAATAAATCATCATAAAACTGCATCTTGGTCCTGTCATTTCCCAAAGTGTTGCAGAGACTTGTGGGAGTGTAAAGAGACCTCAGCCATCACATGCCTCAATGAAGCAGAGCCAAAAGAGAGAAGCATGAGGGGAGGCTGCAGAACTTGGGGGAGAACTGAAACTAAAATTTCATAATGGATTCCTATCCGACTCTGCTGCAAAAAGAGCTTTCATTTAGCCAAATGTCCATGACAGCAGCACACATGTTGTAAATAAGCAGTAGATGCTGTTTGGTATGCAGAAGATTTTCATTATCCTTTTCGTTGAAGAGAATACACCTGGGTGTCAAGATCATATGAATTTGAGTTTTTGAATGTGCAGCTGAGTTAAGTAGCTCAGTGAGAGAACTGGATTCCCATCCCCTAGAGAATTAACACCGCCAGATTTTCATTTTCTGCATAATTCGAAGGTAAATCTGCAAGTCATCAGAAAACTGAACATAAACCTAAGCCGCGTTTGGCCATCTTGATGCAGCTTGGAAGCTATTGATCTTTAGCTCATTGAAATATTCATATCCCCTGCAAAGCTCTGAGCTGTTGTTACAATTCTACATTTTTTTGTTGAAGGGAGAATGAGAGGTTTTCACAATTCTTTTCACACTATCCATGCTCCAGCTGAGACAGACCTACAAATATTTCATAGACCTGACACCATTTTTATGTTATCGATTTCCTTTGTAGCATCAATTATTCACCTTGATGACACAAGTTGAAATAAATAGTGGCCTCTCTGATTCAAGGCATTAGCTAGTCTTTCTTTTCACAAAATAATACATAATACAGCCCTTCTTCTGCAATTCCATTGAACTAGAAGATGATGTCCGTTTCATTTAAAAAAAAACATTCTTTTAATGGCCCCCAAAAGGCTGAGAGCAATAGAGTTTTATCTAAATGCATTGTTTCATCTCTCAAATATCCAAAGATTATAACAGTGTTCTTGTGACAGTGATGTAATAAGATTCTTTTGAAGATGCTTTCCTTTAAGAAATTTCCCCACTGTGGGACGAATAAAGGTATATCTTTCTTTCTTTCTTTCTTTCTTTCTTTCTTTCTTTCTTTCTTTCTTTCTTTCTTTCTTTCTTTCTTTCTCACTTGCTATCTGAGATAAGCAGTAACACAGTTTGTTTGAAAACTGGAGCGAAATATGGAGTGGAATTGTCTTATTTTTTAAATGTGGTAAAGCAGTCAGTACTTCAGTGCTTCAACTCCTGATGTGGTATGTGTCTTGTCTCTCTGGAACACACACACAAAAATGCAGCATCTTACTGACAGTTATTTCTACAAGGAAAGCATGTCTTGTAGCACATAGTTCCCATTTTTATTCTTCTGAGCACAGTAAATGTGCAATGACCAATACGGTGGCTGAACTGTATACCTTTAGCAGTGCTAATAATGATTTTTAAACATACCACTATAGACCCTTTTTTAAAGTCATTTAGCAACAGTTGCAGTTTTGGCTTATAATTAAATAGAGAAAGAAAAAACAGAATGGAGAAGAAGATGTGAAAGAGTCTCTCAGCCCCTCCACCACCCCCTCAGCATACACAATAAAGCTTTTCCCAGGCTGATGAAGCCGTTGAGCCTATCTGTTCTGGGAGCCCTTTGATATGTGAGCTGGTTAGTCCCAGCTTCTCCTAGGGCCGCCATGTCTTCATCCACCCATCCAGGTACCCTTTTATTAACCTTTGACTCTTTGCAGCTCTCTGTTTGAAGAAGCTGGCATTATACTGGCTTATCGCTCCGGCTACAGAAGAGCTTTGGTTGCTTTTTCTCAGGCGTGTCTAAAAACGTGCTTTGAGTGTTAGGAGACTCTGTGTTGTGAAGCACTTCACTGCAAGGTTATAAATTTCATGATAAGATTCTGCATAATATGTGCTGCATACTGTAAATGAAGCGTCAGTGATTTGCATTGCTTGCATTTTTCTTTCTTAAAACCGAGAAGTATCTGCATATTTTTTCTAAACAGTTAAAAAGGTGTTTGTTTTCATAAAATCTTTAAGCAAGATACAGTATGGAGAGAATAAAAGAGTGATAGGGGTCTACAGTTTCTTTTGTATAATAAAATGCTGATGATTTTTCTTCTCTATTTACTCCCAAGTAATGTTACTTTCCAACTATCACTTATTAGCCATCTCTCGTCTATCATATGATACCAACCAATTAGAAGAGTAAAGGCTTACATGTGTTTTCTCTGAGACACATATAGCAAGCCAGTTGTGTCTTTTCAAATGGCACAAGGCAACTTTACACACTTAGCGGAAAGTGCTATCAGCCCTCTTCCTGATAAATGTGCCTGCACTTCGATAGTGTCACAGTAAGGCAGCTACAATTCTGATTTTTCACCATTGCAATAAATGATAATATGCAACTGGATCCTGTACTTCCTGCAGGTCACTTTGCTGACTCACGACTGTGTAGCAATGCACAGCTCAAACTACATTATTGCGATCTTAGATTGCAAGACCCTACAGAGGATAGTGAGGACAGTCGAGAAGATTATTGGAGTCTCTCTTCTCTCTAGCACAGACATTTACACCACACGCTGTCTCAGCATCAACATCAGGCAAAGCCAACAGCATTCTGGACAACCCCACAAAACCTTCACACACACTCTTTACTCTCCTACCATCAGGGAAGCAGTTCCTAAGCATTCAGGCCTCACATCCAGACTGTGCAACAATTTTTTCCCTCAAGCTATCTGGCTCCTCAACACACATAGCTGAACTGTAGCAAATACACACACATGCTCAACTGTGTATTACTGAACTGCACAACCTGAACTCAAACACACAGTCAATATTTATTTTAATTCATACACATTAATGTTTTCAGCACCACCCATCCATTATTACAATCATATTATACTGTTTACATGCTGTTTTGCACCTCTCGGTTGCTGTTCTTTTTGTTTTGCACAACATCGTGTCTATGTTTACAAATACATAGTTTATAGTTCTCTTTTGCACATTGTATTGTATTGTATAACTGTCAGGCTGCAGACGCGGAAGCAGATAAAGTCCAATCATGTTCTTTATTGAGGTGCAAAAAACAAAACACTCATACACCAATGAAAACAAAAGCAAACCCAGACATCCGCTCGTAACGAAGTATCCACTACGAGCGCGAATGTCAAACGCCTAATCCCAATGCAAGTAAAGCTTTCGGCAATGAGTACTTCAATAAGGAAATGGAGTTCGGAGAAATAGCCAGCGGTGAATCCCGGCGTTTGAGCAGCCACGCGATTTACCTGCATGACAATACAACGACCGACAGCCTGTGACTCAAGAACGTGAGTTTATGTAGTCTGATCTTTCATGAGCCACAGCTGTCGGTAATCTTGGGAAGCAGCGTGACTGCTATCGAGGGGGGCGTGGCAGGGTGGATCTCTGACAGCTACAGACGGGGGCGTGGCAGGGTGAATCCCTGACAGCTACAGAGGGGGGCGTGGCAGGGTGAATCCCTGACAGTACCCCCCCATCCAGGGGCGACACCTGACGCCCCAAAACCCACCTATGCCAGGCGGGCCAGGGCACTCCGAGGAAGGCCTCCTTAGACGCCTGGGAGCAACGGAGGCCTGGTGAACATCCTCTGCGGAGAGCCGGCATGGAACAACACCTTGCAGGAGGATCCGGAACGGAGCCACGCCCTCGGTGCTGACGGGAGGCTGAGTAAAGCCCCTGGCGGGGATTGAAGCCGGAGTGATCTCCATGGCGGGGAACCGGAACTGGACGCCAACCATGACAATGACCGGGGAGTGGAGGACGTCCCGGGCGGAGACCAGGAACGTCGTACCACCCTCTGAGGGACCTGGAGGACCGCCGTCGCCGTCAGAGGGACCTGGAGGACCGCCGTCGCCGTCAGAGGGACCTGGAGGACCGCCGTCGCCGTCAGAGGGACCTGGAGGACCGACGTCGCCGTCAGAGGGACCTGGAGGACCGACGTCGCCGTCAGAGGGACCTGGAGGACCGACGTCGCCGTCAGAGGGACCTGGAGGACCGACGTCGCCATGCGGGGATCCTGTGGGCGATCCGTCGTCCTGAAGAGGACCTGGGGGCGAGACGTCGCCCTCTGTGGAGCTTGGATGCGATCCTTCGCCCTGCGTAAAGCCTGGATGCGATCCTTCGCCCTGCGTAAAGCCTGGATGCGATCCTTCGCCCTGCGTAAAGCCTGGATGCGATCCTTCGCCCTGCGTAAAGCCTGGATGCGATCCTTCGCCCTGAAGAGGACCCGGGGGCGAGCCGTCGCCTTCTGCGGAGCCCGGGGGCGAGCCGTCGCCTTCTGCGGGCGCTGGAGACGAGCCGTCGCCTTCTGCGGGACTGTGGGGTGAGCCGTCGCCGTCGGTGGAACCCGGGGGCAGCGGTTCAACTTCCCTTTCGCAGTCCTGGAGCCGGGGTGAGTGCACAGGGAAACCCCTGGGCGTAGGGGAGCTCCTTGGGACCCTTAGGAGCAGATCGGAGTCTACTGGGCAGCCTGGAAATGAGGTGAAGCCTGCCTGGAGATCCACGAGCAGAGAAGGGCTCGCCTGGAGGTCCACGACATCAGTGGAGCTCTCTTTGGGACACTGAAGCGGAGACGAGCTCGTGGGGTCGCACGGAGGCGGAGACGAGCTCTCGGGAGGAGTCTGGAGCGGAGTCGTGCCCTCTGGAGGAGCCAGGAGCTGGGCGGAGCTCTCTGGAGGAGCCAGGAGCTGGGCGGAGCTCTCTGGAGGAGCCAGGAGCTGGGCGGAGCTCTCTGGAGGGACCTGGAGCTGGGCGGAGCTCTCTGGAGGGACCTGGAGCTGGGCGGAGCTCTCTGGAGGGACCTGGAGCTGGGCGGAGCTCTCTGGAGGGACCTGGAGCTGGGCGGAGCTCTCTTGGAGATCCTGAGACGGAGCCGAGCTTTTCGTGGGCATGTCGCCTTGGAAGGGGCTCTGGGATGTGGCGTCGTCTGGAGAGGGACTCGGAGGAGTCACTTCGCCTTCTGTGACCGGAGGTGGCGGCGCGGCGCTCTCGTGAAGACTCTGGGGCGGCGCGGCGCTCTCGTGAAGACTCTGGGGCGGCGCGGCGCTCTCGTGAAGACTCTGGGGCGGCGCGGCGCTCTCGTGAAGACTCTGGGGCGGCGCGGCGCTCTCGTGAAGACTCTGGGGCGGCGCGGCGCTCTCGTGAAGACTCTGGGGCGGCGCGGCGCTCTCGTGAAGACTCTGGGGCGGCGCGGCGCTCTCGTGAAGACTCTGGGGCGGCGCGGCGCTCTCGTGAAGACTCTGGGGCGGCGCGGCGCTCTCGTGAAGACTCTGGGGCGGCGCGGCGCTCTCGTGAAGACTCTGGGGCGGCGCGGCGCTCTCGTGAAGACTCTGGGGCGGCGCGGCGCTCTCGTGAAGACTCTGGGGCGGCGCGGCGCTCTCGTGAAGACTCTGGGGCGGCGCGGCGCTCTCGTGAAGACTCTGGGGCGGCGCGGCGCTCTCGTGAAGACTCTGGGGCGGCGCGGCGCTCTCGTGAAGACTCTGGGGCGGCGCGGCGCTCTCGTGAAGACTCTGGGGCGGCGCGGCGCTCTCGTGAAGACTCTGGGGCGGCGCGGCGCTCTCGTGAAGACTCTGGGGCGGCGCGGCGCTCTCGTGAAGACTCTGGGGCGGCGCGGCGCTCTCGTGAAGACTCTGGGGCGGCGCGGCGCTCTCGTGAAGACTCTGGGGCGGCGCGGCGCTCTCGTGAAGACTTTGTGGCGGGAAAGCACGCTCCTGGAGACACTGTGGCGGCGTGGCACGCCCACGGGAACCTCGGAACAGAGCGGCACGCCTGTAGAAGCTCTGTGACGGCATGGTGTGCTCGCCGACGCTCGGAGATGGTGTGGTGCGTCCACGAGAACCCCGGAACACAGCGGCACGCCTGTAGAAACCCTGAGATGACGCAGCCCTTTCATTAAAACATTGGGGCTGAGCTGCAGGCTCATGGGAAATCCGGCACGGAGCCACGTGCTCTTGAGAACCTTGGAATGGAGCACCTTCCTCCTCAAGGGAACTGTAGTGGAGATCCACCACCTCTATCCCCAACTTCCCCAGAAGCAGCCCGCTGAATTCGGCGAGTGAGCCGAATTTGCCCCCTTTGGCGCTCCATAGTGAGCTGGCTTTGGCAAGAACTTCACCAGACAGGAGGGAAATACAGAGGGCAATCTTGGCTCGTTCGGAAGGAAACCGGGAAATGTTAACAGCCACATACTCGCCGATGCCTTGCAGAAATCCGCCTAATTCGTCTTTTTTCTCCGAGAAACGAGCCGGTAATCCCCTCGCGCTCTCTGAGGGGCGTGGCGCAGCCGCGCTCTCATGATCCGGCTTCTGTGGATCTGATCCGCGAGGAGCGGCACTGAGCTTCTGGAGGAAATCCGAAGCCGGGTTCAGCTGCCGATCCGTCGCGGTCGGAATCGCGGAATGGCGAATCCGCGTTCGGTATAGGTCGGTCGTTCTGTCAGGCTGCAGACGCGGAAGCAGATAAAGTCCAATCATGTTCTTTATTGAGGTGCAAAAAACAAAACACTCATACACCAATGAAAACAAAAGCAAACCCAGACATCCGCTCGTAACGAAGTATCCACTACGAGCGCGAATGTCAAACGCCTAATCCCAATGCAAGTAAAGCTTTCGGCAATGAGTACTTCAATAAGGAAATGGAGTTCGGAGAAATAGCCAGCGGTGAATCCCGGCGTTTGAGCAGCCACGCGATTTACCTGCATGACAATACAACGACCGACAGCCTGTGACTCAAGAACGTGAGTTTATGTAGTCTGATCTTTCATGAGCCACAGCTGTCGGTAATCTTGGGAAGCAGCGTGACTGCTATCGAGGGGGGCGTGGCAGGGTGGATCTCTGACAGCTACAGACGGGGGCGTGGCAGGGTGAATCCCTGACAGCTACAGAGGGGGGCGTGGCAGGGTGAATCCCTGACAATAACATATTAAACAGTAAGTTTACTTGTCTGTGCTAGTATGTGTTTTGCAGTGCCAGGCCATGCATTTGGTACCTGGGCCTTCAGTGAGGACTTACCCAACTTAATCTACCTCTTGAAACCACCCCTATCACGTCACAATTATAAAAAACCATCAATAATATACAAAAACGCAATATATCAACGCATGGCATTACAGAGAGAGAGGCATTTCACATATGAAGGGTGAATACCATTTTTACTAAAGCAAGCTCCAAACCTCTCTTCTACAACCACAACTGTGCCACCTAAATCACCTGGAGCAGTTCAAAAACAATATTTGTCTAATAACATGACAAAAATAGAATTTAGAATTAGAATTTAAAATAAATAAAATACATTTTTATTTCAACCAACTCACTTGAGATGCAGACTCATAAGAGTCTGCATCTCCTCAGAGGCTGTAAGCCAGTGGTACGGCTCGTGGCACTGGTTTGGAAGTGGCGAACTAACCCTTTCCCAGGCTGAGACAAGCTAGCAAGGTTCTGTATGTAGCACTATGTTGTGTGATGTAGCTCTATGTTGTTTTTATGCAGTACCGGGGTTTTAGAGAAACGTCCCATTTCACTGTGTAATGCGTTAGCTATATTTTATTGAAATGACAATAAAAGCTTCTTGACTTGATTTTCAGAATTATTAATATACTTAAAAAAGAATATGCCGCCGGTGGGAGCTTGAAACTACATGGATTATACACAGTTAATACCAGGCTTTTTTTTTTTAAGGCACAATGAACCACAGTTGCATACAGTATATAAGTAGTGGTTGAGATTCCTGCAATCATCTGCAATTATTAAAGAGATTTGCTATTTTTATTGCTGCTATCACAGTACATCATTATCATGGTATGTTATGCTACTTTTTGATCGGACCTGACTACAATTTTGATAAATAAGAGCCACTGTGATTTTTCAAGTGCTAAACCAAAACAAAATCGATTTTACTTTCTGTCAATCTGTCCCCCTTTCCTGTACTCTGACCTCTGTGGATCCCCACACAAAGGGAATTACATTACTTTGCCTCAGTGTGCACATGTTCATAAATCAAATCCAACCTCGGTACATGGTGCTCATTCACTCAGTTTCAAAAACTGTGCTTATTTCATAACAGCAAAGTTAATCAACTAGCTTATTAGGGCTCCCGCCACCAAGGCAGCACTGCAGAGTGTCTAAAGTGGCAGGGATTTCACATAACTCCCCTTTTACCTTGCCCTCTATCTCTGTTCTTTCTTGTTCACCATTGTTCCAATTTCTTTCTCAATACCTCTACAATCTCTTACTATCACAGCTATTTCATTTCAAATCAGTTGTCTCAGCCCTCAGATCTTTTTTCCCCATAAAGGTGAATGACTGCTTTAAAATGAGCACAAACATTTTTTTTCTCTGATGTGTCATTATTAAACCATATACTGTAGACTAAAAGTGGTGCATTGGATTATTACTGTTGATTATTTTTTCCTTTGACTTTTCATCCTTTACAGCATCACAAGTGCAGCTGTTTGTAATTATTTTTTGTGGATCAAGAAAAGTCTGCACATTTCTTAAACACTTTTGACATATTACATTAAAATACATATTGGAATTTTTTTTATTTATTTATTTGGATACAAAATCAACTACACAGATGCAACATATTGTTTAGATTTGATTTCCCTTAATAAATAAAAAGCAATTAAAATGCACACATATAAGCTTTATATATACATGCTAAAGATTTAATGCTTACATAAGCAGCTATACTTTGTATCTCATCTCTCTCTCTCTCTTCTACCTACCTTCTGTCAAATTCACACCTTTTTGTCTCACAGAATTCCATAACTGCAATGTTATTCTAGCCATGTTCAATGCTGGAGTTCAAAGAGAGTTGTCAATGCATTTGTAATGAGTGCTCTTGCTAATCACGTCATTACGTACAGTAGCATGTTTCACAAAAGCCAATGGAGAAAATTCTGCTCAGTTCTTCAAAGCAGGGTGCTTTAGCATCCCACAATTCTCCTTGGGCAAATTGGTGTTTGGTCTGTTACAGATGGATACTTTTGAAAGACTTTTGTTTACCGCAAAAAAAACCCAACATTTTGAGAATATGGAAAACACTTTGTTTTCAGTGTGAAAAAATCCTTTCTTGATTTGATGATGATGATGATGATGATGATGATGATGACGATGATAATATAAATAAGAATGAATCCACATTAATACAAGGTGAATGAAAAATTGTGAAGGGGTAGAGTTTTTCAAATGTTTGTTAACCTAAGCAGGTGGTTTAAAAGTAATACATAATTTTCAATTACATTGGCAGCAAAGCTTGCTGATATAACACATCCATATTCTGTTCCTGGTGCGAACAACACAGGTTCAGACCAGCACCCTGTAGGAATATGGTTTAAATTTCGATACCAATTATTCCTGTATTCTGTGCCAGTGTCTATCTAATGCTAAAGTAACATCCTTGTGGCATATGTCTTTCAAACAAATAGTAATAAAATTACTTACATGTCATGATGGAGATGAACATTGAACAAAGGTATAGGCCAACTTTTACCATAGCAATGATCACATTAATTTTATCACAGTACTGTGAAACAAATAAACAAAAAAATTGTTTATTTGATTACAGTGAAACAATATCTCTTTCTTTCATTGCTGTTTTTTGTATATTCTGGTTCATTAAATGAGACACTGCCCCCTAGTGCAGACTCTCACTTTTATGTGTAAGTATGGTGGCTGACACACTTAGGCGTTCATTTGTGCATAATGCCCCGGTGTGATTCACAGTCACAGAAATAGCCATGCCATAGACACATACACATGCAACCAAACAATCATGCATGTACTATGACAAAAGACAGTTCACTCTGTCCCTGAAGTCTGTTATGCAGAAAAAAAAAATTGGAATATGTCTATCAGATAGGATGAAATGCTCCTGGTGCTCAAGTCACACAGTAGATGCTACAACACTATTACCCCCATACATCATGTGAAATTTGCAGCAGGGGCCGCCGTCAGCCCAGACATTGGCACTTAATCTTGACTTTTTGGCAGACTGTTGCCATAACGGGTCAAATGACAGCCATTAATCAAATGTCCCGGGAGCCGTCGGAGGGTGCATGTGAGTGTAAAGTTGGGGGAGTGATGGCATTGCCACTATATAGAAAGAATAGGAGCTGGAGAGCAAGGGTTTTGAAGGTATGAAAACAAAATGGAAGCTTCTCCAAGAAATTAGCCCACTCATAAACCATAACCCGAGGAAATAATCCAGTCTATTTCATAAAAGATTAAACTTCTTAAAGAAGATAGATGGCCTCATTTTCTTTATTTAACAGGCTTACTCCTAGATTATAGCAAGACTACTTAAATTTGCAGCAAATTTTTAAGGGTCTGGAGAGCAATGGATAGAGATCGTCTTTACACAGGTTAGCACAAGTGGTTTAATTTGTTTATCCCTAGGCCTGCAATTGTACTGTTACTCAGAGCAATTCTCTTGAATTATTTTTTCCATAACTGAAAAAAGATATTCTACAGATTGGGTGACAAAATAAAACAACTTAAAGTTTCTTATTAGGATAAGTTATTGGGGGACTGTAGGACCACTAAAAAGAATAGTCACAATGAACCTCGATTATCCATTGATAATCTTAGGAGCAGTACAATTGGTATAGGCACATTTCTTCCAACAGATATTTCTTCAGTAGGTATTCTGATTGTGGTGAGTGAAGACAGAATAACTTTGTATTCATTTGCCATCACTATTTCCTTTAAAGGGGACAAGTGGATCTAAACTATGGCAGCAAAATGACTAATACATCATAATAATTAACCGCTTTTTCCTTGGTCACATATCTCTATGTCACCTATATCTGGATGTCTGAGAACAGAGCACCAAAAATGCGTTTGGTCCATAACCATCCAGGCAAATACTCACCCAAACCCTCACCCTCATACACAGAGTGACACATACTGATCTCTGTGGTTAGCCATGCTGGTGGCTGTCAGGCTGCTGATGGACAGTTGCTGTCCCCTGAGTGATTAAAGCATGGAGCCAAGTGAACTGTGATCCAGTGAACTTCATTTCTAGTGGCAGCCCAAACGTGACTTGAATACCTGTTGAAGTGGCCATCTTGCATAGCACAGCAGCTGTCACTCCTGGATATCAGTGTTATCAGAGTTCTACCCAGCAGCTGCAGTGTTATTTAGAATTCTTGTATGACTGTTTGGTAAAGTTCCTTTTTAATAAGTACAATTTGTCTTCTGTAACTGTTACACCAGCACAAAATTCTTCTAGAGCAACCTCTCAGCCTTTTTCCCACTGACACTTTAGAGGAACCATCAGTACATAGGAATCCACAGTGCCTTTGTATCCTGATAAAGAAGATGTCAATTGTGAGGCTCCTCCCTGTCTGTGAATAAATCCCTCCAGTCTGCCGGATTTTACTCCTAACTCCCTCAAAATCCTGCCCTGTGCAACATCACAAGAGAAAGCATGCTGGGATATCACATAGTTCATTAGAGCTGTACAGATCTGCACTGTGTTCTCTCTCTCACTCTCTCTCTTTCTTTCTCTTTTCTCCACTTTTCGCATTTGACACCGTAAGTGCAGCAAAATTAATCAGTCCCTAGGGAAGTACCATCTAACTCAAAGATAAAGTTTTATACATTGATCAAACCAGGGTTAACCATTATCTAAAGTTGTAATGTTATATATTTTTTTTTATTCCACAGATGCCCACTGCGAATTATTTCAAGGTAATAAAACAGTAACCTTTTATAACCTTAATATGATTGATAATTATCTTGCTAATGCCTTGATATTTTTACTGGATGCATAAATGTCTAATCAGCAATATTTTGTTCTAGTTGGGTGCTGCTCAAGATTGATTTGAGCGTTATATTAAACAGGCAGTGTGTAGTTATTGTAAAAACAAAACAGCAGTATCAATTTCCACATATATATGTGCATATGTGGATAAAAAAACACACAGTAAAGCATGAACATTATATAATATTACAGATGTAGGAATATTCCTTTTTTAAATATACACTGAAAAAAATCTGAAAAACTTTAGAAATAATAAAAGTTTTTGTATTTATCTGATGGCTGTCAGCAACCTAAAGACACATAAAAATAAAATATCCTGGTAAAAACTAAAGCTCCAAAAAAACAACATAGAATCTGTGGAAAAAGCAACAGAGAATGACCTGATGTTTTTTTTTTTTTTTTTTCTGGTGCAAAAATATTAACAGGATATGCATTTCTTAATCTTGTAACAAAGGATAAGGTATATGTAATTTAAAAACATATATAATTTATCACACATTATTGTTTAATATACTTAATGCAAAACACGGCTAGAAGAGCTAGAGCATGATGAACCATAACATCCAGTATATGTAGAAGGCCCACTATAAGTATATGTGTGTCTGTGTGTATAGTATGTGGCATTATGTTTATGTAAAAGAAGTACTAATTCACAAGGCCTTCAGCATTTGCTCACACATTCTCACCACTCGGTTTTGGAAGCATAGCATCTGGCAAATTCATCGCTGGAGGAGAGATGAGGGAGCTTTGATTTCTCCTCAGACCTACACCGGATTGCAGGCTTTGGGGGAAGGTGGGCATATACTGCAGCTCTGCCAAGCTCTTACAAGTAATGCATCTGAATATATCTCCAGCACTGTGACAGGTAAGCAGAGGTGTGTTGAGTAAATGCAAAAACACACAAAATAAAATAGGGGAGGAAATTGCTTACCATGACATTTTTTTTTTACATATCTGTTAAGCGTAGTGAGGATAGAAATGTCAACTGAAAAATGGCTAAATGGGAAATAAATAGATACTAACACTTCTTTCTTTTTTCATAATTATAACTCATAAACCCATCAATTTATTTTGTATTCTTTTATAGAGGAAGTTATATGGAAAATTGTGAAAATATGGAATGTTTTGATGTATTTTAAGGTTAGAATATCATAAGTAGAGCATCAGGATGGCTCAGACAGGTCTAAAGGTTGAGTAGAGCCATGGCAGGAGAAAGGTGTACAGGTGAGGTCGCAGGAACACATGGTAGAAGGAGAACATGTGCAGGTCTTCGGACAGACAGGACAGATTGTAAAGCACGAATATAAAATGTTTTATGAGGAAACATTTTGAGTAAAGTACATGTTAGGACACTGTCAAGAGGGAGCCAGAAGGTAACAAAGCATGTAGGTGTTCTACTAGTCCACTCCAAAAAGAATGTGTGAGGTGTGAGTTTTTTCAGCCCGGATGTAAAGATGCTTTTCAGTTCAGTTACAACCAAGTGATGCTGCCTGTGTCGTTCAAATCCTGAAGCTGCTGTAATGTATGTGTGCCTTTCAACCTTCCACTTCTCTGCAGAGTTTGAGCTTCATGTTTGTCCAACAGAAGCACTACTCAGAAGTGGAACCTCTGCTCCAGAGTGAGCCAGAAAATTCAGCAATCTAAATTAGAGTCAGTTACGGGTGTTGTGGATGATTAATTTTTGCAGAGTGCTTTGTTTTTGATTAGCGCTTTTCTTTAGACTGTACAACTTTACATTCAACATTGATTATGTTAAAAACACAGAAACAATTTTAAACTTAAAGATAAGGTTTTGCTATGTGCATTCTAGTCATGTTATACTTTTGCCATGTTTGGTTGTCATTCTGAAAAACATGATGATTAAAAAACACTGCAGTAGGAATGTATGACTAAGTAAACTTTACATGGTTTTCCTCTATGTACACAGCAACACTTCAGGTCCCTTTCCACTTTTCTGAACACCAATACTCTCAGAGGTTCTTAAAACGTGAGAAGATGATATGTTTTTTCTACTGAAATAACTAGATATTTAAGGAAATCCACAACTACCTTAAGAAATTAGGTATGAGGTTTTACTAGATGGTGTGTTGCCAGTCATTGCATCCTCATATCTAACCTTGCCTTTTCATAAGATTGGCAAAGGGACATCAGAAGCTGTAGAAAGTCTCCATCTGCATGATTCGATAAAACAAGAGAGGGCATGGGGAGAAAGCACCCATTGCCTATCTGCTGACACTGAAAGATTGCATATGTCCTGTCACTGTGAAATGTTGAACCCTTGTAGTAATTAATAGATAAAAAATAAGCCACCTTCCCCTCCTTGGTGCACATGAAGGAAGAGTAGCTTGAGTAGCAATGGAACATGAGTCATGCAACTAAAATTTTGATAAAAATGGTCTGGATAGATGCATAAGCCTGTTTATAAAGGTATTTTATTTTTATTTTTTTGCAACATTTTTGCACTGCTCCACCAAATCTGCTCGCAATGCGCTTTATCGTTCCCCTCTTTGCATTATTGAGAGGAAATGAAGAATAACAGTGCTAAGGCCTTTCTGTCTCATTTCATTTCCCCAGTTTTTCTACAAACAGCGGTTCTTTAATAGTATACTACAAAAGTCAGGGCTGAGAAGAGTTGCCCTTCTGATTGAGAATTAATTAGCATTCCTTCATGCTAATCAGCTCATGCTTATTCATACTAAATTAGTTTTCCTTTCAGATTCAGATAAAAATTTATTTAAAGAGAGCTGACTTCCTCTTTTTTTCATTTCACATTTACTTAAGAGTGATTGTGATAGATATGCCAAGTGCATGGATTAAACGTTTCATCTTAAATTTAAAGGGAATTTTATATGCTATGCTGGGACATGACTAATATATATCTAGTAAGGGACCCCAAAAAGGAGACTTTAGTGGTTGGGTGGAGACCATAAGTGAGCTGATCTAGAACAAATTAGTAATTTGTTGGTATTGGATTTTTGGTAATTTGTTATAGAGTGTAATTGTAATT